>NC_051281.1:28946944-29288194 GCF_015220745.1 Sebastes umbrosus | reverse complement strand
GTGTCTGGGCTGTCATTGGCTATATCTTGCACTCTTAATAAGTGACAGCTCAGTGCAAAACTACAAACACGATTCACGGTCAGCATCCAGACATTGTAAACTAATTTGAGTAGTTCAAGTTAACTATAAACAAACCCTTTAAGGACCCAGTTTTCTTACTACAAGACATGTCAGGGAGAACGTTTTGTCCTCGTTTTGGAATAAATCATAATTGCCAAATGCATTTTGATCAGTATGAGAGATGCTCAAACAGCTATGCTCATTGCATATTCTGCAGGTCCTTAATGGGTCGCGATTACATTTTCTCTTGTCACATGTTGAACATGAGCACACGTACTAAAGAGCATTACAGAAAACCTGGAAAATATGTGCATTTAAAGACAAGGCAAATATTGCAAAAGATTATGCATTTTGAACAAATTTATTTGAAAAAGAACATTAAAAAAATGTATTTGTGGTACTTACCGGAAGGACCTCTACGAGAAATGTTTACATCTGTGAAATCTTTAGCTGCTATTCAGGCTACCAAAGTGTCTCTCTTTTAGAATTATGCACTTTTTCGCAACTGAACAAACATGTGGGTTTTCAAGCGCACCACTACACTTCACACCTTGCATTCAACCCATCTGTGCCAACACGTGGTCCCTTGTACAATACACCGCACTGCGACTGGGGCCGGTAACGCTACGAGCCACCCTGGCCTGTCCCGCTCCCTTTCAACAAGGGGAGGGGAGCTGAGGGGAGGAGGCAAGCATCCCAACAACCACCAGCGCAACTAGGGCCCGTTGGACACTGAAAGGGTAACCTGCATTACAGGAAGCTATGGTGTGTAGTCAAAGTGCAACAAAGGAGGGGCAGGATAACAACCTGTTGGTAGCCATGAAATAGGAAGTCTGTGCCAGATCCTTGCTTGCTGTAAGAGAGAGACAGAAAAATAGAAAAACAGGGAAGGGGAAGAGGGAGATTAGCATTTTAGCAAGCCAAAAAGCATTTTAATTACCATTAGGTCAGGAACTGAATATTTCAATGTACTGATTTAGCCAAGGCCAAGACTGAAAACAACACTAAGCACCAACTCATATTACATTTTACAAACTTTCAGCAAGCTGGATGATTTTTTTATAAATTAAGCCAGAACCACAGATTTGGCCGTGTCAACCATAAGCAATATTTAAGGGGGTCAGTTTCTGAAATTAAATGGCAAACACCCAAAACAAAATTATTACCATTCAGTCTTGGCCCAATAAGAGTCAGTAAATGTTGTTGTTTATGTGCTATTAGGGCTGGGCGATATGGCTTAGAAATAATAGCTTGACATTTTTAGGTAATGACGCAATATATCTCGATATTTTCCCTAAAGTAATATAACTGTGTGATCTAACCCCTTGATGCATATGATCATACCCGCGTGATCATTCTAGCAAACTATTCTGAACACTCTGAGGTGGTGTTATGTCATATTGAGGTCAGATTGGTCTTTGGACATGTATTCTTATTAAGTTTGACTAATTATTCACACTATTGAAATAGAATTTTTCTCCGAATTATCATCCTTTTTTTAAATTAATTTATTATTTAATATTAATTTATTTGGTTTTATTTCTTTATTTGTTATTGACTTCAAGAATTTATGTGAAATTGTCTATCACATTCACTGGAAGATCACTTTTATTTTGAAGTCACTTCTTGGGTCGCTTTGATTTTGAAGCCAGCTGTTACACGCTCTTACCATATTGCCTAGTATGTACACAAACCGCAAAACAATGTGGGGGATAGTTTGAGCATCTTTTTCGAAGTGGAGGCTGGCATCTTCCATCACCTTTTCCGACACGTATAAACTCGCTTTGGCGCTTCACTTCTTCCGCTCTCTCCAGGCTCATTCCTAGCTCCCTGCTCCAGATACAAAAACACACTCCACCATAAGCGCATCCATGTTCCATACGCCACACACACTCGCCCAGGAGAGCGTGTCTGTGAGAGGGAGAGAGCCACGGGAGAAGCAAAACACCAAAGCGAGTCTCATGGCGACGGCTTAAAAATGACGTGACAATTAATATTTTTCTACTCGATGTTGGTGATAGTCATTTACTAAATCCCATGTACAACAAGCCGCAATACATCGAGTGTATTCGATATATCGCCCACCCCTATGTGCTATGTCATACAATGAACTCAAAAGGTCATCAAAAGAGGTGTGTGGTCATGTAACCATCAAATCAGCAAGGTTTTCACCCCCCTCCCCACCCAGATTTGAGGTGGGACAAATAAGAGCAGAGGGCACAAAGATCAAAGAAGGAAGCCTCTACCTCGCACTAGCTGGGAACATTTCACCACATCAGTGTGTGGGTGATCAATAGTTATTTCAAAGCCTGGAACAAAATACACGACAGGTGAGTTCAACACAGAGACAGTTGGGAGGTGACATGTCATTCAATGATTAAACAAACAAACCAGCTATCAATTCAGATTGTAGTGAATATTGTACATGTGAATGGTGGAACTTAATGGTCAATTTATATATGTATGTTACAAACTAGTCAAATCAGCTATGGCCACCTTCAGTCTGTAGGAAAGACATTTCTCAGTATTAAATGTAATCAATAAGCGAGCACTAATTAATATAAAATAATGCCCAGCAGTGAAATGGAGATAAATTTGTAAAAAAAATAATGCCTGTGAAAAATTCCATAAAACCTTAGCAATATCGTGTTTTATGACTAATGTCAAAAATGACAGAATGACATGTCACCTTTATGTGATTTCTTGAAAATATGCACATGACAAGATACCAATACAGCAGCTGATAAAACATTTCACTCAACAGGCTGTGATGAATAAATTCAACAGTGATCGATAGCACTACTCCCTTACTGTTAAAGATAAGCCAAAGATAATGATCATGATAAAACGCTATCTCTCAAGTCATCCACTCCAGTCACCACTACTTACCCAGGGTCTGCAGCACTATGGATTCAAGTATCACCAGCTCTTGAGCTTGCTGGAGGTATGCCTGAAGTTTGATAGACAGCCATTACAACACAATTGTAATGAGTCTATTAATCTATCCCCCTAACAACTGATTTCAAATGGCCAAAAACAGAGAGGCTCATTTTACTATTAGTATTGTATGTAAGCCCTGTGAGGTGTAGCTGTTTGGTACACACCAACAGTAGGCCAGGGCAGTTAAAATAAAGCCCCTTGTAGAGGGCATGGGAATTTGGCACAGCCAGTTACACATAGGGAAACCATGACCACTGAGAGAACTGGAAGGTCAGATGTAGAAAGGGAAAAATACTTTCAACCATACAATATGTCGTAGATCTTCCTGAACTTACATTACTCCTTGTGTCTAGAGGCGGTTCTTGGGGATTTAGGCAAGCGTGTGCAACTTTGATCACGTGTTCGAGTTTCCGGGGTTGCTCCTCCACTTTTGCGGCCAAGAACAAGGTGGTTGGAGATATTATCTGTACAAAAGGATCAAGACATTTCAATATATATATATATATATATATATATATATATATATATATATATATATATATATATATATAAATATATATATATATATATATATATATATATATATATATACATACATACATACATACATACACACACACACTTATACTGATTCAACTGTGCAATTTCTGTTAACAATCCACCCAACATGTGATACTAGGTTGCAGGTCAATAGCAGTGTTATGTAACAGAATACTTACATTCCTGTGGAATTTGGTGAAAGAGTGGTGCATATAAAATCTATGCATGTAAACAATGGCTGTATTTATTGTTAATTGAGAGCTG
Source organism: Sebastes umbrosus (assembly GCF_015220745.1). Classification (NCBI taxonomy): domain Eukaryota; kingdom Metazoa; phylum Chordata; class Actinopteri; order Perciformes; family Sebastidae; genus Sebastes; species Sebastes umbrosus. The sequence goes on along the minus strand of NC_051281.1, from coordinate 29,284,390 downwards.
GAGGGTGGGTCAAGGGAAATGTTTTGAACTTTCACAGAGTGAAAAACCTGCATGCCACGAACAGAGTGAACAATGTAGTAATATGCCATATCACGTGTCATTGGGCAACGTGTTAGCACTAAACACATGTTTGAAATAAATAAACACCAGACTACAGTGGGCGCTTAGATTAAAGATATGGCACAATGTATTTCAATGGAGAGAATAACATATACCTTGAAAAACAAACTGGGTGTTTATGAGGAAATATGGAAACCATTTAATGATTTCATAAAAAGTAGTGATACTGGTGAGCTTCTAAAGGAGGAATAATTAAGATAGGATACGTAAAAATTCACAATAGTGGTAGACCCTCCGAAGGGAATGGATTCTTGATTTTGAAAATCTTTTTATGTTATTTATTATTTATTTTCTATATATTTATTTTCTGTTTATGTGTATCTTCATTTTGTTAGAGGTGCCATTTAACTGATTAATTGTCTGATTGATACTGTGAAGATGTGTATTGATTTTGGCCCTGTGAGAAAGGGAACATTAAGAGAGAACGGGTGAATGTTATGTTTGCTAAAGTAAATCCTGTATTGAATATATTGCATAATAATGCTGATGTTTGTTTAACAAAAAATCCAATAAAGACATTGTTTAAAAAAATTAATAAATAAACGCCAGACTGTTTAGCAGACGACCCTGTACAGCAAGCTGGTTCACGTTAGGTGAGTAGCGTTAGCATTATGATAGCGCTAATCACTGTGCTAACGTTACTTAACAAGAACATGTCAAAGAACTTTACTCATCAGCTTATTAACGTATTCTAGTGAAACATGTTGCTATTTAGACTAAGCTCGACTGAAGGCCGAGGGGTGAAGACATTCAGGGGACAAGAGACAGACTAGAGACAGAAGAGACCAGCAAACAGCTGCAGACTCGCCTGATGGCCTTCTGGACGTCAACCCGCAGCTAGCTAGCTAGTTAGCATTAGCATGCTATATTAGCGCACAGCTACCGTTAAACAGAACCCAGTCACATTAAGAGTCCAGGTTTAGACTTTACCAGCATAACAGGAGTTTAGCCAACACACAAAAACAAAACATTCAAGTGGATAAGTCCTGACTCCTCAAACAAACTCAGCAGTCCGTTTAAGATGAGCTTCAGCGGCGTCGGGCCCGCTGCAGCAGCTAGCTGCTAGCATCATGTCTACTTGGGTTTGTGGTCGAGTCTAGTTTGTTGAAAGGATACACGTTGAGTCTCTGTCCCATGTCCTGGATGAGGTTGGCCGCCTGCTGCCGGTAGGAGAGCTCCCGGTCCGGCTCTATCCCGCCTCGCCGTGACGGCGTGGTGTCGAGCTGCTCCCGGCTGAAGAACCATCTGGACGAGGATCCCCGGCACGCCGCCATGTTGCTCTCCAACACTCAGCATCGAGAGAGCGGATGTGACGTCGGTGTCGCACAGGAAAACACCACTTCTTCGATGGTGCGCTAAAGTCTTCTTCTTCTTCTTCTTCTCTCAGTTTCTGGCGGATCGCAACCAACTTAAAGGTACATTACCGCCACCTACTGTACAAGAGTGTGTAACATCAGGTCATTTTACACATTACTGCTACTCTGTGTCTCTTAAGAACATTAATAGTGAACATTAATAGTGAACATTAATAGTTGCCTTCCTGGTGCCTTCAACCCAACCCTCTTTTCGTATCCCCATCAAATCCCAGTCCCGTCCCTCCTCTCTGACTTGGTCCTGTAGTCTCTGTCTTTCAGCTTCATACTTTTTACAATGAATTGTAAAAGTGAATTTTACACTTGTCACTGTTCCTTTTCCCTGTCAAAGCCAAAGTGCCATTAAGACCTGTGTGATCCAGTCTGAGTCTTGTTATGATGATTTCCTCCCGTCTGTTCCTTTCTTTATTTTTCTTTGTTATGACCAACTTTTGTATTTTGAAATATCCCCTTCCTTTCTGGTCCTCCTCCCATCTTTTCTGCCATATCTCCACTCCTTTCCTTTCCATCACCGCTTTTCCTTCTCCTTTTCCAAGTAAAACTGCTTCTGTTATTTCCTTTTGCAGTGAACTTGTGCGCAAAAGTCAATTGATTGGCTGGATATCACGGTGTGTGTATATCCATCATACATATTCACATTTGTAAATATTCTGATACTGACAAGAGTTGGCATTTTCTTATAATAATTTTGGTTAATTTATTTTTCACATTTTACACAATATAGTTCAATATGCGTGGCCCATTAACTCCCAATAAAGTCCACATCAGAGTCTACACTACTAAATGAGTAATTATCATTCACTTCACTGAATGTCGTCTAGTTTTTTAGTTTATTTCCTGTGTATTTTTTTTTAAAAAAGCAAAAAAATACATTTAAATCTAATTTTAACAATAAAGGGAAGGCTACAACTTCAAAGTTGAGTGTTTTCTGCACAAAGTCAGCTAGATGCATGATTTTGTAGTGTTGCACAACTCCTTACATAACTCCTTTGAATTAGCTAGAGCCTGTTGATGGTGATAACATTAAGATGATGTGTAAGAATAAAGTGTGGATTTATATCATCAAACAAATAAGGCAATTCACAAAATACAGAGAATAAAATACTTAATTATTTTATTACATCAAATAACAACAATTGGTTGTATTTACTATACGAGCTAATCCAAAATGGTTTTCTTAATCATCGAAATATGATATTTGACTAAAGCCTTTGCACTGAATCATTGGCTGTAGCAGTTGCGTCTCAGATTTTCATGTCACTCAAATTGCTCTCGTTTTAGGCCCAGAAATTCCACTGCATTTCCAGCAAGCAATTTATCCTGCAAAACAAAAGAATCCAAACCATACTGAATACTGGATTGAACATGCACTTTTAAAAATCAATTTACACAATAAAATGTTGATAGCAGAATCAAAGATGTCTGGGATGGCTTCTAACATTTTACCAAAGACTTGTACTGTGTCTGCATTTGCTTTTGCTGCTAATAAGCGTGTTCCACCTGCTATGTGTTATAGAGTCAGTTCATGTCAGCAGTACTGAGGTATTTGCATTAACCAAATGAAGGAGAGGGAAATGTTGTTACCTTCAGTGTGTCATTGTATTCATCCATTGACTCAATCAGTGCTCCAGGCTGCAGCTCACCCAGAGGGAATGGATAATCTGTTCCCAGCATCACTTTATCCTGAAAGAGGAACACATGCATGTTAACTTGGAAAACTACTTTAGGGTTGAACATGTAGTGAACACTTGTAGATATACACAGTATCTCTGCCAAATCGAGGAAAGCTGGATTATTTACTGTCATTAGTTGAGCCATTCTGAAGCATCAGAGGAGCAATGTGCTAAATGAGCCAGTTGTGTACCAGTGAGCTACCTCCGGGTCTGAGAAATGAAGTCACTGTGGAAGTGCCTTAAACTTGCATTCTTTCTAATAGCCACTTGATTTATTACCTCAGTAAACATTGTAAACACGAGTTTATGGTCTCAATCAATAGTTTCAAGTCTTCTTCAATACAGCAAGATGTTGTCCCATTTAGAGTCAAATAGACCATAAAGCAGGGGATGCATTGTCCAATCTGTTTTTGTCTTGCAACTTTAACCCTTTTCACAGTGTGTTTTCAGTTCATGAAAGTTAATTATTATAACCTTTCTGGTTGCCTAAAATGTCTTATTCAGCGTTCGGTTGTGCTTAGCTCCACCCTCTCGTGTCACTTCTAGTTGCAAAAAAACAAAAACATGGCAGAGGCAAACATTGCCGAACTCAAGGCTTCAAAACGGCAGTCCACAAACCAATTGGTGACGTAGCTACGTCCACTTCTTATTTACAGTCTATGGTGGGTACATTGTTTTTTTTTTATCCAAGGTTAAAGTGGTTTTACAGAAATAATACTTCTAACTACCAAAGCTCAAAACTGGCGACACTCCCTCAGTGTTTTCTCATTGTGTGCAGGGCTGGACTGGCAATCTGGCATACCGGGCATTTTCTCGGTGGGCCGACGTCCTTTTGGGCCGATGTATTTCTATGGTCTATGCCCATAAAACAGGCCCATTTCTTTTCCTTAATTGACACTGGGCTGGCCCAATTGTCTGTGCCGGGCGGCCACAGTGAGGAGGAGAGGGAGAGAGATGAGGGAGGGAGTGTAGAGGTAAGCAGTTATGGGCTAGCTGCCTGGCTCAACATGTCATGAGAGATGAGCAGTGCTCGAAGTGGGCCGGTACGTAGTGGTACGTAGTATTTTACTCATTTTACTCCTCGGCATACCTTGACTTTTTCATGCTTATCGAAGCTTCTCGCACGCTGCCGGTACTCTCCTCTGCCCTCTCCATATCAGGCTCTCTGGGAGATCCGTAATGGTGATACATAATGGCGCAGCGTCAGCATATTTGCGCTGCATAGGTTCATTGTTTTAAAGTCACCAGAATTCAGGAAAACAAAGTCTCTGAAACCTCAGACCCCCCCACTTTTTGAAATCCTCCCTATTTTTGAGGTCTCAAGGTTGGCAAGTATGCAAAACAACCACATTTGAAGGGATTTCCTCAAACAGAGCCTTCAACAAAATGTGGTACACACAGCACAAATGGCCGATGATGGGGCCGGTCAGGGTCAAAATGCCAGGGTCGATTTTTTATCCCAGTCCAGCCCTGATTGTGTGTGTGTGTGTTGAATGAATGATGAATACAGGCTCACTTTTCCAATGACATCAATGAGCAGCTTCAGGGCGACGGGATCGTGAACTAGGGAGTCGGTGTAGAAAGAACCAAGGTATTTCCGTGGACTGATCTTGTTGTCCACTGCACACAGGTCAGGGCGCACTGTGTGGCCATGTTCAATTCTGCCAACAGTGAATGGAAAAGAGCCACCTGTAACAGGATGCACATAAGGTCAAACAACACTATGAGGCACTGCAATTGAAATGTATCTGCAACATCTGATCTATCTATACCTCCATGTGCAAAGCAGACTTTCAATTTAGGAAATCTCTCGAAGACACCTCCGAATATCATCGAGCAAATAGCCATGGTTGTCTCCGACGGCATGCCTTCGAGATGGAAAAGACAACGAAACATTACCTTTCTTGTGTCATGTTATTATAAGACAATATAGGTGGGTTAATATACTAAGTGGCAGAAGCTAAATACAAAAAAGGAGAGCATTTCTGGTCACCATTGGCCATAATCACAATGCATCAAATATGTTGTGAAAGCCACTTTACTTAAAGAAAATCAACACCAATGTGGGAGTTTTTTAACACATGGGGAAATACAATGATTTGGTTATGATGGCTTCATCAATCATTTTAGGAAATAATGGGTATAATGTTGTTTTTTTGTGCACATTTAATTAAACGTGGGTCCATTTCAGTCACAAAGAAGTGATTGTATTTTCACAAGGAAAGTGTAGTTTTTTTTTCTATTGACTTGAAGGTAGTGGGGAGGGGGGGGGGCATATTCAATATCTCCTGTTCCTACTCCATCTCCATCTCCCTCACCCACCAGCCAGGGCAGCCAATACTTAGCCATCCTCCCATCTGTCTGCATGTCCCACGGGTGGACAAATATGGAGCAGCCCAGCTCCTCGGCTGCCTGCACGGAAGACACACCGCACGATCAGTATTTTTCCATGAATGAGAACTTGACCCTCTGAATATAAAGGAATGTCGTGCACTTCAGTAGTCAAACCAGTGTAAACATAGGTTATATGTGCAAATACCACCAGGAGCAACATGTCATCATGTAAGCGTGTATTCTGCGATATTCAATGTCTCACAGCATAGAAAGGATAGAGTTCAGTGGTGTTGAGGTCCCAGTCGTTGATATGTGAGCCAATCTGCACCCCGGGGAAGCCCAGCTCCTTCACACAGCGCCTCATCTCCAGCACGGCCAAGTCGGGGGCTTGCATGGGCAGAGTGCCCAGGCCCACGAACCTCTTCGGGTGGCTGCGCACTGTCTGGGCCAAATCGTCATTTAGTAGGACGCAGAGGTCCAGTGTGTCATGAGGTTTGGCCTGCAATCCAAAAATGTGATTCAAATATGATTTTTTAAATACATTGTTCATCTTAGTGTTGATGCTTTTGTGACTGAAGAAGAATAAAGACAGTTAAAAAGCTTTGCAGAGAAGTATACACCGATCAGCCATAACATTAAAGTTCTCATATTATAAAAAAGTGAGATTTTCATGTTTTTTTATTATAAAGCAGGCTTAAGTTCTATATTAATACTGTGAAAGTATCGAAACGCTCAATCCACAGGGAAATACACACAGCCCGTATTCAGAAACTGCATTTGAAAAAAGCCGTCAGGATTTCTGCCCATTTGTGATGTCACAAATATACAATATTTAGACCCTTTAAACAGATTTAAATGTAAACATTCTAAATGTGTCCCAGTTTATTCCAGGTTGCAGTGTATGTGAATGTCATCAGCTGACAGGAAGTACACATAGACCTAAGCTGTTGCCTAGCAACGCAATTCTGTTGCAATTTCTTCGCAATTCCGTTGAAATGCGCTAAAACAGAGCGTTTCAGACAGAGGGTAAATACAGGCATATTCAGGCCGACAGTATGAGGAAAATAAAGTTTTTTTTTGAAAATTACAGCCTGTAAACATGTTCTAGTAGAAACACAAAATACAAGTATGAACCTGAAAATGAGCATAATATGGGACCTTTAAGACCACTGACAGGTGAAGTGAATAACATTGATCATCTTGTTACAACGGCACCTGGCAGTGGGGGGGGATATATTACGCATTGTTTTTTGTGTCTCTTTGTGATCATTTTGTGTCTCTATCTGATTGTTTTGTGTCACTTTTTTAATTGTTTTGATCTTTAATAGTTATTTTTTTTGTGTGTGGTCATTTTGTGTCTCTTTGTAGTTGTTTTGTGTCTTTTTGTAGTCATTCTGAGTCTCTTTGTAGTTACTTTGTGTCTCTTTGCAGTCATTTTGAGTTTCTTTGTAGCTGTTTTGTGCCTTTTTGTAGTTGTTTTGTATTTTTTGTAGTCCTTTTGAGTCTCTTTGTAGTTCTTTTATATCTTTTTGTGGTCATTTTGTGTCTCTTTGTAGTAATGTAGTGTCTGTTTGTGGTTGCTTTGTGTCTGTAGACATTTTTAGTCTCTTCATAGTTGTTTTGTGCCTTTTTGTAGTTGTTTTGCATCTTTTTGTGGTCATTTTGTGTCTCTTGGTGGTTGTTTTGCCCTTTTTCATATTTGTTTTGAATCTCTTTGTGTCTCTTTGCAGCTGTTTTGCATCTCTTTGTTGTTGTTTTGGTCTCTTTGTTCTCTCTTTGTTGTCGTTTTATGTTTCTTTGTGGTAATTTTGAGTCTCTTCCTGGTTGTTACGTGTGTCTTTGAGTGACATTTTGTAGGTGAAGGCCAGGGGGAGGCCTTGACACTTTGGGCCCCTGGGCCTGTGCTTGGTATAGGACCGCTCGGTAATCCATCCATGGGCACACAGTAAACAACACTATTTACCACACAGCAATAAAACATAACCGCTGCATTAACCGTGTTTTTAATCCAAGTTGCTCAGACTGAGTGTGCACTTACCCAGTAACTGAACATCACAGGTACAGTAGAAAGGGCTTGGACTGTAACACCTGATGGGTCATAAACAGAAACATCCTTTTTTAGGCATCAATTAGATGAAAAACTGTAATAGTCGTTGGTGTCTGTGCAAATACCATGTTGATCCATGTCTCTTATGCGTGCGTTTGCATCCCAGCAGTTCTCTTGAATCACTCGGAACAGCTTCCCGTCCTTCATCATGTCTGCTTCACCCTGAAACGCAACATGAACAGCAGTCACATCCCCTGTTGAATGATATGACTGTAATTACAATGTTCCTTGTCGCTCCGTTATTGAGTCTTGACACCTTGGCCTCGTCTATTGTTTTTGTTCTCAGTCATTTCACCCATTAAAGCTGAACATTTTCAAACTGATGAGACTTTTTTGACGTTTGGATTTCACAACACTTCAATATACAACCACATGATGGCAGCATAGACAGCTGATTCCTACTGTTCATGGAACACATAGGAGATGGAAACTTTCATTTACACCTGGCATTAAAATAGCATGACAGACAAAATGTCTTCATAAAGGCGCATAGGTATATTTAAATGCAGATATACAAACAACATCTGGACAGGGTTCACTCCACCCCCGTTAATGGCTGTAATTAAAAATCTTGAGTGCATCTACACCTGTGCTACAATGTGACCTAGAGTCCTCATAGATCTTGTTTTAACATTGGCATCGGGACTTAAACAGATACTCATCGCCAGACATCGCTTATGTTTGAATACAATAAAACGTTCTAATGTGCAGTTTGCTGATGCCAAAAGCTCAACCAATGTCGGCCACTAAAAGTTGCATTACAGCAGCTGCCAGGCTGCTCTGTGCTCTGTGCTTTGCTGTGTTGCGGCGGTATTTGAAGTGAATCTTTCCGCTGACGCAGTGGCACCGTGCTGAGTTCTGCAGCTGCTCACATGTCGAGGACTTGAAAGGTCCACGGGGTGGAACCTGCTGTGTCCCGAGCATTGTATGCAGTACGGTTGCATAAGGGCTTCTCCTGTACCCTGTCTATGCATGCACACAAGAATAATACAAAATAATAACAATAAAAACTCACCTTGCAGTGATGGTGAAGCTGGACAAACCCACCATATCCATATCTCTGAAACACATGCAAAAGAGTGTTAATAATAGGCTTTAAAATAGCACAAAAACACATCAGGCTTTAGATTAGATATCTGGTGTGTTTAATTTAGATGTCAGATCTCTGTATAAATGTGAACATAGTTTGGTAACCCCTACGCGTCCTGCTGTGGGAAAGCCTCCATTGATTGTGTTATCCCATCTGTGAGGGTTCAATCTTCATCCTTGAGGACTCCAACGCTCTGGATAACTCAAAGTGAGTGCCATCTGAGGCTGTTGACTCTTTGCATACAGATGAAGCTGCGAATGATCTACTTGAGCAATACAGCCAGTAGGGCTCCATTTCATATCCCCACAGATCTGCAGTAACGTGTACTTTGTTGACGCCACAGAAAAGCTTCAAAATGTGAGATGGGTTTTACACCCGTATTTTAAAAATGTCAGTCTGTGTCTTCAAGTAGTCATTCTGCTGAAACCTGCTTTAGATGAAATGCATACGTACCAGTTCAACAGTGGAGTTTTTAACAAGTTAACCTAATGGTTTTGTTTGGGAGTCCTGAGTAACCCGACCCTCTTTAAAGCTCCAGTCGGTAACTTTGCGCAAATATGATAAAAAGTTAAAGTAAAAAGTCACTATATCCTGACAATAGTGCATGAGACAGATAATCTGTGAAAAAAATCCACTGTATCGTCCTATGCTATAATTTTGAAGCGAACTCTGATCAAACGAGTTTCATGAGCAGTGATTGACAGCTGCATTAAGGCCCTGACACACCAAGCCATCGGTCGGCTGTCGGACAGACGGCTCGAGTCTGCCCGCGTCGAAAGCTTTTTGGCCGATTCAGCGCGTTGAATCGGCGGCAGAGCCCATCGGTGAGAGAAATCCCTCTGATTGGCTGTTCAGCTTCAACAAATCAGTGCACGAGAAGTAGGGATGCACCAATACCACTTTTTTCAGACCGAGTACAAGTACAAGTACTTACATTTGGGTACTCGCCGATAACGAGTACAGATACGAGTACTTCTCTGTGCCAAAAGACCCTCGTTAACAACCAGCTGGAGGGTGTGAGCAACACAAGGCAGGCTGGGGAGTCCCGCATACAAGGCGGTGCGCCGCGACCGGCTCTAGGTCGGCTTGGAAAGGCTCGGGGTGAAGGTGCTACCCAGGGGCCATGGCCAAAGTGTCACCAGGGCGGACTGTCCTTAGTGCGCTCCAACCGCGTCGTGCTTCCAGGGCGGGGCTCGGCCCACGTAAAAGGCGGCAGAGGTCTGTGGCGATGTCAGCAACCCACCCGACCCGTCTTGAAACACGGACCAAGGAGTCTAACGCACATGGAGTCAGAGGGTGCAAGCAAAACCCCGTGGCGCAATGAAAGTGAGAGCCGGCGCGCGCCGGCTGAGGTGGGATCCCGGCACCTACGGCCCGTCTCGCCCGCACCGTCGGAGAGGTGGAGAGTGAGCGCGTGTGATAGGACCCAAAAGATGGTGACGAGAGGTTAACGTCACGCTGCCGTAAAGTGGTATCGGAGCCGTTTTCCGAGTACGAGTACGAATACATGAGCACAGTATCGGACCCGATACCCAATACCGGTATCGGTATCGGTGCATCTCTAACGAGAAGAGAAATGGAAGTGAGGAAAGCAAGCCAGCGAGTAAAGTCAAGAGGAAAAACACATCTCATGCACGACTATCGGGATATAGTGACAGTTTTATAGAAAAACAATATATATGTTTGCTCAAAGTTGCTGACTGCAGCTTTAACAGCTGAAAAAGAGGACAAGTTTCAGAAGTCTGCTACAGGAAATGATGCATTACTTCTGTTTCAGTGGGTGTCAGAGACCCCAGCTGTAAATACAAAGGACTTTCATATGATCTAGTGTTTTTATTATGTAGTACTATCCCTCCCAAGTCCTACAACAATTCTATTACAGTCTATTTAGATCCCTGTTAGACCTCTCTGGTGTCTAATTGACACCAAACATAAGCCATGTGCAGAACTACTGTACACGTCTGGGAATGGCTTTTTGACAAACAAATTAAATAGCTTAGTTTGTGCTAATGGAAAGGTTACCACTTCAATACACATCTGCATATTTGTTTTGTTATGCCATTGGAGGGAAAGACAGAAATATTTAATGTGGAAAAAAATTATAATTTTACATTTATTGTTATTATTATTATTATTATTATTATTATTATTATTATTCACATACAGCAGGAGCCCAAGTGAGAAAAGCAAACACGAGGGTTTAATAATCTACGTGTGTGTACTGTTTTTTTGCAAATATAATAACCACTGTAATCCCATTCATCATATGATATGGATATTAAGAGGGCCTTGAGGATCCAATAAAACCAGACTCGCAGAATAAATCCCGAACGTGTCACTTCTGTTTATATGCTCATCAAATATCATGAAGAAGTGGTAAAATACAGTATTATTTATATAAAAAAAAAAGAATATCAGCTGGCCTTGCATGTGTTCAAACTGAGAGATCTCAAATAACAGAGGAGCTACTTCACAACTCACAGTATGGTAACATGTACAAAACAGGCCTGTCTTATTATATTACTATATACATTTTCTTACTGGTGTAAACAGGGCTGGCTGTAGCCCTTTTGGTGCCCTAGGCGAAATTCAGATTTGGAGCAACACATCAGACATCACAATGGTTTTAAGGCAAAAATTAAGATTTTTATTTTCACAAATAACTGTATTTATTATAATATGAATAAACATCCTGATCCCTGATATTGTTGGCTTAAACGTGTTTAGTCAGTTTCACTACAACGAGATATACAAGAGTGAAAAGTGTATTTCTTTCTTTCTTTCTTTATTTGTCAATTTGTGACATCAATCCTAAATGGCCTATGACTTAAGCTGGCCCTGGGTGTGAAGAAAGAAAGAAAGAAAGAAAGACAGAAAGAAAGACAGACAGAAAGACAGAAAGAGAGCTTATAGGAGGGTGAGGGCACCAGTCTGCAGACCATGGCCCAATCCCAATGTCCACACTCACAGACTTTGAGGTGCGTTCCTGCAAAGTCCATGAGGATTTAGGGCTGTCCAACTGTCAAATCCTCAAGTCCTTGAAAGCTCTCTTGTAGACATTTTGGCCCAATCCCAATGTCCCCCGTAAGGCCTTAAAGATGAAGTAGGCGAGATTGGAGCAAATATGATTGAAAAAGTTATTTTTATGAAACGGTTGCTATCGTGACAGTAGTACATGAAACAGGTAACCTGAAAAAACCCTCAGGGACAATGACCGACGTCACCTGGTAAATGGTTGAGTGTGAGAGGGCTTGAAATGGTATAAATACGAATGGGATGGCACTTTGCAGCGACATATCACGTTAACTTGACGATGCCAATTGTGGGTTTTTACTTGACGTTGTTTTACTGCCTATTTGAACGTCTTCCAGGCTCTTGCCTTACGAGACTATAGAGGTAACTGTCAGAAAATCAATTTAGGCTACTTGTTTTTTCAAACTTCATAAAACTAAATTGAAGAAATGGTTGATGAATAAAGCAGGTGTGTAAATATAGTCTAATACTGACATTCCTCTGATTTCTGTCTTTATGTTCCATCTTAAATCTTTCATGTTAATGTTTCTGTGTAAATTTAAATATGCCTGGCTGAACACACATGTGCCGTCCTCTTTGTTTAGCTTTTATTTTAAGCCTCCGGGCTTCACCTGGTAACCCTGTGTTTAACGTCACAACACTATGAATTGTGGGTAATTCCCTCAGGCAAAGTCTGCAGGTATGTGGACTGACAGCAAGTGTTCATAAAGGGCTCAAAATGTCTGCAAGAGAACCCTCAAGGACTTGAGGATTTGACAGTGGGACAGCCCTAAACCCTCACTGACTTTGCGGGAACGTGCCTCAATGTCTGTGAGTCCGTGAGTGTGGACATTGGGGCCTCAATGAGGGTTTAGGGCTGTCCCACTGTCAAATCGTCAAGTCTTAGAGGGCTGTCCTGCAGACATTTTGAGCCCTTTATGAACACTTCCCGTAAATCTGCATTCTTGCAGACTTTGTCTGATGGAATTGCCCACAATTCATAGCATTGCGACGTCAAACACAGGGTTACCACAGTTACAAACTTCAGTAGGCAGTACATTTTTGGCATCATTGGGCAAAAATTCCATAATAACCTTTCAGCATTTTGTAATTTAAGTGTTCTGAGAGAAAACTAAAATTCTGCTCCTCCTCATGGCTCTGTTTTCAGGCTTTAGAAAATCTAGCCTGTGACCGGAGACTTTGACCAATCACAGGTAATTTCAGAGAGAGACAGCGTTCCTATTGGTTGTACTCCGGCCTGTGGGTGGGGCTTGGTATTTCCTCAACTGATGTCAACATGGAATTTCTCATTTTACAGCTAAACAGTACACTGTTATGTTTCTGAAAACATCCGAGGAGAGAAATAGGCATTACAGTAACAGAATATGAATTCGCATTTGATCAGCGCTGCCTAGTTTGACCGTTTGATCGGAGTTCGCGAGTGATTGACAGCTGCTCAGCCGCACAGCTGGAGAGCTCGGCTCTGATTGATTGTTTTCATCCTGTCTTTGAAATCTTGCAGATGCCGTTAGGAGCACCGGAGGACACCGGAAGACACCGGAGGACACAGAGGAACGTGATTTTTTTTTCAGATTACCTGTCTCATGCACTACTGTCAGGATGTAGTGACCGTTTTATAAAAATAACTTTTTTTAATCATATTTGCACCATTTTCTGCTTTAAGGATTTAAGATGTTACATAAACACACATGAAATCAGATGAATGCAAGCATTAGACTATATTATTCACCTAACTTATTCATATTTCTTTTAATTTTGCTTGATGAAGTTTGATAAAAACAAGTAAATCGATTTTTTGACAGTTACCTCTATAGTCTCGTAAGGCAAGAGCCTGGAAGACGTTCAAATAAGCAGTAAAAATAAATAAAAACCCACAACTGGCATCTTCAAGATAGCGTGATATGTCGCTGCAAAGTGCCGTCCCATTCACATTTATACCATTTCAAGCCCTCTCACACTCAACCATTTACCAGGTGACGTCAGTCAAGTCCCTGAGGGTTCAGGGCTTAAGGCCTTAGGGGGGGACATTGGGATTGGGCCCATCTCTTCTGTCCAGCACTAAACATGGGAAATCATTAGCTAAAGCCAGGCCTCCATAGTAACACAGACATACGAGCAGGAACAGATAACAGATAGGACAGGGAAGAGCAAGGCCGTAGCTATCTATTGATTAAAGTTTAACCATCCATAGAGAACACCGATTTATGGAGTGAGCTGTTAAACTCCCTGCTGACACTCCAATGGGAAAAAAGTCTGTACATGTTATTTTACTAGCATTTAATTGCATTGAACTGAAGGAGACCTGATACAAACAAAGATGTGTTTTTTTAACCCAATCAACCACACATTCTGGAGGCTCCAGGCTGTTATAAAAACAGATCCTCAATGAGCTTGTGTCTCTCGGTGCCTACCTGCTTCAAATCGGGCCACTCCCTTGGTAAAATATGATTATGAATATCAACCTTCATCCTTTATGATTACCCTCGAGGAAAAGGTGGAGGTCTGCTGACAATGATTTCTTGCGGTGACTGAGCGCAAATCCAGCGAATTCAACTCTCTGCCCTTAAGCCAGAAACCAATGACCGACAGGTGAGTGGCTGGCTGGCTGCTGCTGGGACACCCTGGTCATTCATTACCTACAGTCTGTAAAAAAAGCACAGAGTAATCATTAGTCATTGGAGGCTATTAAATGTCGGACATAGTTGATAACTTGAACCATGAAGTGACAGGCCTATTATAGCCTTGACTATTACACACACACACACACACACACACACACAGAGCTAACTAGTTTAAAGCAGCATTTCTGTGCAACTCGCTGCCGGCGTTATGCTGAGTCAGAGTTTTGTGCTTATTGCCACAACATATGTTCTTCTACTGCCAAGTGTCTCTATTATTATTATTGTTCCGCCTGTTTTTTTTGCGCAACTCAACTCCTCCCACATTTTAGAGAAACTTCATTCAAACATAAAAAATATTCAGCTCAATTAGGGCATGTGCGCTATTAAGGTACTTTTGTCATTCATAACTTTCATAGTTTCAGAAATATTTAGCATATTCCTTCAATTCAAATGAATGAAAAAAATGTTCAGAATTGAAACATTTTCATGCATTTTGAACTCTTATCTACTCATTCACACTTCCAGCTAGAAACTCCATTCAAATTGTAAAATGTTCCACATCTTTCATACGTGGGTGTAATTCAGCTTGTATCAGTTGCTATCAGTCAAATTCATCTTCACACCAGCTGGAGCACAGCCAATAGGAACGCTCTCTCTCTGAAATGACCTGTGATTGGCCAAAGTGTTTTTTAAAGCCTGAAAACAGAGCCATGAGGAGGTGCAGAAGTCTCTCTCAGAACACTTGAATTACAATATGCTGAAAGGTTATTATGGCATTTTTGCCCAATGGTGCCAAAAATATACTGCCTACCGCTGCTTTGACTTTGTTTATTGTGTTTTGCATTTTGTCTTTTTTTTTGACAAATGAGTTACACAATACGAGTGTAGGGAGCTGGAGGGAGAGCCTGTAACATTAACTGCACAAAAACGTATGAAAAAAAATTATAATTATACTATGGATAGTGAAAAGGCAACCAGATGAACTGATGAAGAGAAGATCCACAAGGTCTAACACCTGCCAACACGATGTTATCATAATATATGTACTATTACCATGATATCGCTATTTCATTTTTTAAGTATCACAGTTGTCGTCTCTACCGGTAGGCTATATTGCAAAATCCTTAATAAAAAAGTTTTCCACAATTTGTGGGTTACCTTAGAACAGGGGTCAGCAACCTCTACTATCAAATGAGCCATTTTAGGCAAAAAAAAAATCTGTCTGGAGCCGCAAAACATTAGAGCATTGTGATGAAGGTAACACAGTTTATAGTCTAAGTATATAGTATATAAGTCTAATGCAGTGAGGGCCAAAGTGCAAATGTACTACGGAGTATTAGGGCCACATTGAGGGGAAAAAAAATTGGAGATTTCCAGAATAAAGTCATAATATTATGAGAAAAAAGTCGTAATATTACGAGAATAAAGTCATAACTTTACGAGAAAAAAAGAAAATAACATGTAAAATTACTACTTTATAATATTATGACTTTATTCTCATAAAACTACGACTTTTATTCTCTTAAACTTCTGACTTTATTCTCGTAATATTACAACTTTTTTCTCAAAAACCTATGACTTTATTTTAATAATATTCCGACTTTTTTCTTGTAAACCTATGACTTTATTCTCATAATATTATGACTTTATTCTCATAATATTATGACTTTATTCTCTAAATCTCAGATTTATTTTTTTTCCTCAATGTGGCCTTAATACTCCGTCGTACCGTCGTACCATAGACCTACAACAATGATGAATAAAAATGAAAATGTAAACAAAAAACAGTTATTCATTTCCATTTTTAAAAATCCACAGGGAGCCACTGGAGAGGGGCTAAAGAGCTGCATGAACCTCCGGAGCCGCAGGTTGCAGACCCCTGCCTGAGACACATACAAAAAAAGAGAAAACGAGCCACCCTGTCCTGACCTCTCCCGTCACTGGGAGTTTGTTTACATACTTTGACCACGCGGCGGGCATGGCCGCTCTTCCCGAATGCAGGCGTGTAGCGGTGATCCAAAGTATTTATTCCCCTTTTAGCGCAGTCAGTATGCTGATGGAAGCAAAGATCAGGCATAATGTGAAACCTGTGCACCGAGAGTATTGTAGCGACAGAGACAGTCCACATTTCCCCTCGTTTATTTGAACCCAAACATGATCTGTTCCTAAACCTAAATAAGTACGTTTGTTGCCAAAACCTAGGAAGATTTCTGACCAGAAAGCCCTGAAGGCAAACTTCTCCCACGTGCATGCTGCACTGAGTAGTTTGGCACGTTTGTTGTTTTATGTTCCAAAATGTAAACGTTACATTTTGTTAAAGGGCCCATATCGTGCTCATTTTCAGGTTCATACTTGTATTTTGTGTTTCTACTAGAACATGTTTACATGCTGTAATGTTCAAAAAACACATTATTTCCCTCATACTGTCTGCCTGAATATACCAGTATTTACCCTCTGTCTGAAGTGCTCCGTTTTAGCGCATTTCAATGGAATTGCAATGGAATTGCGTTGCTAGGCAACAGTTTGGGTCCATGTTTACTTCCTGTCAGCTGATGTTATTTACATACACTGCAACAGGAAATAAACTGGGACACATTTAGAATGTTTACGTTTAAAACCGTGTAATGGTCTATATATTGTACATTTGTGACATCACAAATGGACAGAAATCCTAACGGCTTGTTTCAAACGTGCAATTTCTGAATACGGGCTGTGTGTATTTCTCTGTATATTGAGCGTTTTGATAGTTTAACAGTATTTATATAGCACTTCAACCTGCTTTATAATATAAAAGACATGAAAATCATTTTTTTTTACAATATGGGACATTTATTGTTGGTTTTTACTATATATTGTGGCTGTAATGTGGCTCTTCAGAACATGGTTATGTTGGTAATTGTCATTTTCGTGCTGGTTTATAGTTATGAGTGAGGTGTCTGTTACATTTCTTACTTCAGCTGTATTTTGAAATACGGTTTTTACACTTATGTTAAATGGCATTGGACTGATACAGACATCTGCTGCTTCTTTACCATATAGCAAGCACAGCTTACCTAAACATTGTTAGTCAGAGCAGAGTGTTCTCTGCTGGACAAACTATGTGAGGACACCAGTTTGATACAGATTCTTTAAAGAGTAACTACACTACCAAACAACTTTTTTTCTGAGGTGAAAACCAACGTGACATTTGAATGCAAAGTATATGAATTCTACATATTCTGTGTGTTCTGAGTGTGAATGCAGCCTTATGTTTGATTTCCGACTATTCATTCTGCTTCAGCGTTTTCATCTCTTAACTACTGATTCATACCTGAAACCTTAAAATGTTCCATATCTTGCATACATTATGAGTTTTATACAACTTTTAAACAGTATTATTCAACTTTTAAAGCCAGCAACGCAGTTTAGCGTCAGCTTTTCAACAAACCTTGAAATATTCCATATATTTCATACATTATTGGTATTATTCAACTTTAAAATCCCATGCATACTAATTAAACCATTTCCCCACTTTTCCAAATCATTCATAATAATAATAATAATAATAATAATATATTGGATTTATATAGCGCTTTACAGTAGTCTCAAAGACGCTTTAACATAGTCGGGGGGAAAACGGTGTGAGACAGACAGACAGGAGACGAACGACAAAAAGCGACATACACAGGAACAATCACATACATACACATGGACTGATGGGTAGGGGGAAGGAGGGGGCTACGGGTAAGCAGATGAGAAAAGATGTGTTTTGAGGCGGGACTGGAATGTGGTGAGGGAATCGGAGTCTCTGATGAGATTGGGGAGTGAGTTCCAGAGCTTGGGAGCTGCCCTGGAGAATGCTCTGTCCCCAAAGCTGCGGAGTTTGGACGTGGGGGTGGAGAGTAAACCAGCCGAGGTGGATCTGAGGGACCGTTGAGGTTGGTAGGGGGAGAGGAGTTCAGAGAGATAGGGGAGTGCAAGTTGGTGGAGGGCTTTGTAGGTGAGGGTCAGGATTTTGTAGGAGATCCGGTGGGAGATGGGGAGCCAATAATCCTTCAACTGAAGGAAATTGAAAAGTAGAAAAATGATATTGCACAGTGAGAATGAAATTCCACCAGAAAGCATTGCACAGTATGAATTACACCTGAGTAGTATATCTTACAGAATATATATTTTTTTTCTTCCCTCTCTCATGACTTTACATCCTCACCTGCTCACAATCCTGCGTTTGGGCGCCATCTGGTGGTTAATAGTTGTATCTTAGTGAACTCGTTGAGCGTCAATGAAGGCAGGTTGGTGAGAACATTTCAATCTGATGATAACCTTGGATCAATAAGGCGAGTCTGGGGGGCAAATCCACCATCAAGAAAGCCAAACCAATTATCATCTGAATAACCCATAAAACTGATAAAAGTAGGACGTTGTCACAGGATAATATTCTACTTTAAACGTTGCTTGATAATAACTGCTATCTAAAACCCATTAAAGTTCTGTTTCATAGATGTCTCTGATTATTTCATGTAGTGGCCTGGATGAGAAAGAGGTGCTGAGTTCTGAGAGAGAGGAGGAGAGAAGGAGGAAAGGGGAGGAGGAAAAAAAAAGCAACTTGCTGGCACCGCCTGCCAGATCCACAACAGATCTCAGCAGTTTATCGCCTCGGCGCATCTAACCCTGTAAACTGTGTTTAAACTGCTCCGGCTGCGTTTACACTGGAGCTGCAGATCTGTTGAGTTCACTTACTCACTCACACAGAGACAGAGGGAGTTGTCTCGCTGCTGATGCTGAGGAGATCAGTCCTTTATCTCCCATCTTCTTCTCTTATCGCCATCTCTTCTTCTCTCCCCCCCTCCCCTCTGCGGATCTGAGTCAACACAGACAGACCGACCGACCGACCGACCGGTGGCAGACTGGACGCGCTGGATGGCTGGAGCACTTAGAGGACCGGCGTGAATCTTTTTTTTCTTTTTATCATCATCACCATCATCATCTTCTTTCTCTGCCTTTGAAAACAAAACAGCAACAGCAACAACAATGACAGACCCGGTCAGCCAAGAGTCCTACCCTGTCCCGGACCCGACTATAGTGGATCCGTGCCCGGCTCCGCTGCGGAACGGCCAGTGCGCCCCAGATGGCTTCACCAACAACCATCACCAGCAAGCCAAAACACCCGGCCAGACCGAGACCTTCACCACGGGCCAGGAGATGAAAATCACAGACAGTGTGGAGGGAGAAGGTAGAACTTCATTCATCTCTTGTCATGATCTGTTTTTTTAAAAAGTTATGGATGGGTGTTGGGTACGTGGATATGTGTTAACTGGGGGGGCACCCTGGGGAGATGGGAGAGGTATTTTTATCCATGCGAGGTATTTTTAGTCCGCTGTCATTTGAATAATTTATCATAGCCCTACATCAGCAGGATTATTATTCAGAGTGAAGCACAAGTTGACTTCATAGCTTAAAACATTTTTTTAAACAATATTTTTTATTGAATTTGACATATATACATACATATGTACACAAACACAGACAGACTAACAATATTAATAATTCAATTATACAATGAAATGTTTAGTCCAAATTTCCACAGTAATCAAAGAAAGAGAGACATGACGTTTCATATATTTCACAGATCTAGCAAAGAAAACAAATCAAATAAAAGATAAGACAATATAAATAGCTTAAAACATTGTCAAATGGATCCAGCCATTCATTCATTAATTCTTTCAGTTTTTGCATATTGCATTGCCTCTGGGGATAAAGTTGCCTGTGAGAATTCAATTGTTCCTTAAAACATGCTTCCCCCGAGGCACACAGACTATGTCTGCTTTAAAACATTCTCATACTGGTCACATGCAAGTGTGCATTTGCTTGAGTGTGTCTGTGTGTTAGTAACCACTATTTTAATCCCTTTCATCTTCTAATATGCATAAAACCTGTGAAACATTCCACAGTGGATAATAAGAGGGCCTCAGTTAGCCTTTACAATAAACCCTCAGCCTGTTGCATATATAGTTTACATATTCACTTCATGTTAACTGGATCTCATTTCCGTGGGTAATTGACGTGTTAATTATAGCATTCAGTAGCCTAATGATACGAATATAATTGATCTCGAGTAATCAATTATTAAAATAAATGTGAAACGGTTATTATATTTAGAGTTGCGACAGCTATGTTGATTGGATTTGGCTTATTTCTAAGAGCTGGAATCACAATACAGTATATCCACATTGTATCAACCCCCAGGAAAAGATAAAGAAAAGGTCAGAATGAAGGATGATAGAAGAAAAGATGCATTTAAGTCTTTGTGTCTGCTTGTTAAATGGCTTTAAGAGACTGGTCAGCTGACAGATTTGAACTCTTAGGAAGAAGATTGAACACTTAAAGGGGTTCTCCAGTGACTTTTAGAGTTGTACTTCCATAAACTCTGGGAACTTGTGAGAGACGGAGTATAAAAAAAATGGTTGAAAATCAAAGCAGCAGAAGCTGAGATATCCGGACTTTTTCGTCCCTTGTATGGGTCAAGCTATGAAGAGGACTGGATACAGCGTTGGAGGCGGGGCCATATTCATTCCTATGAAAGTTGCTCGGTTGGCACGTGAAGACAAAATGGCTCAACTGCCGGATATAAAATTACATGGATCTTCAGCATCCATTGGGCTCGTAGAGCAGGCGCAGTACCGTTTCCTTTAACTCCACCTCCCAGCCCTCGGTCCAGCCTCGGTCTGGGTCTCATTCACATGAACGGAGGAAGGAAAATAACTCTGGATTCAGCTATTAGTGCATTTTACAACTTTTAGGACCTAATGATTTAAATAAGGGCTATTCAATGGTTCGCACTGAGAAGTTGATTTATCTCAAAAGAAAAAAAAAAAGATGTGCTGATTTACAGACGTCTCTTTCCCAATGTAAGTCTATAGGAAAAAGTATTTTTGGGCCCAATGGCATCACGTGACGTTGTAATCCAACGGTTTGGCCACTACCAAAATTGTCTTTAAAGCCTGGCGCTCTTGGGCTTGGGGGTCAAGCTCTAAAAGCACTGGATCCTACATTTCCCATAATGCAACTTCCTAGTTTGTAATGCAGAACTCTCTGTTAAAAAGTTGTAGTCTCTAAACCCAACCAAAGATAACCCTGATGATGACATCACAATGACTTAACCATAGACCGTATGTTTGAAGTGGACGTAGTCATCGTGACATCACCCAGCCTCGAGTTCGGCATTTCGTCCGTCGCCATCTTCGTTTTTGGCAACCAGAAGTGACACGAGAGGGTGGAGCTAACGCTGAATAAGACATATTTAGGCGACGGAAATGTTACAATTAACTTTCATGAACTGAAAACACATTGTGAAAGGGTTAAAGACGAAAAAAGCAGACAACTCCCAGACTGGACAGCGCCGTGGTAGCGACCTTGTCAATCACAAGGTAGCCCCACCCTAAAGCATCCCCTGCTTTATGGTCTATCTGACTCTAAATGGGACCATAATTTACTAAATGAACATCATGCTGTATTGAAGAAGACTTGAAACTAGTGATTGAGACCATAAACTCATGTTTACAATGTTTACTGAGGTAATAAATCAAGAGAGAAGTAGTCTCATTTTCTCATAGACTTCTATACAATCAGACTTCTTTTTGCAACCAGAGGATTCGCCCCCTGCTGGATATTAAAAGAACTGCAATTTTAAGGCACTTCAGGATTGGCCTCACTTTTCAGACCCGGAGGTTGCCCACTGGGTTCAACAAATCACTAGTAAAGTGATTTTTATGTGTAAAATCAGTGGAGTCTTCCTTTGAATGTAACGGCTTGAATTAATGAGGAGTCGCTCACAGAAATATTAAAGGTGACATGAGCAAGCATCAAGGAAGAAACTTTATTAGTCAAGCAATTTAAATAGCTGTTCACACACATTACTGTATATTTCTCACATTCACAGCCTCCGTGTCTACCTTCCTCCCCTGCTTTCCTCATCTCTCTCCTATTTGCATAAATGCCCCTGCTGCCATTGTTGTTAGGAAAATGCTGCCGTCTTCTTAACATGCTTATCCATGCCAGTGGATAACATTACAGTAAGACAGGTAGTGAAGGTAAGGGCCAGGCTTTCAGATTATTTAGAAAAGTAATGCAGTGATCTCTTTCAGGTCACATTCCTCTGGGATATCATCTGTTTCCTAGCAAATGTGTATGGGAAATGTGTTATGAGCCTTTTGAGCTACATCACCGATGTTAATTATTTTTAGAGAAGAAAGGTGTCACAGACAAGTGTTGAGACACACACACACACACACACACACACAAACTTGTGTGTGTGTGTGTCACGTCGAGATGCATGAGGAGACGTTGAGCACATGCCCTCGGTCTGATCCCCCAGCCGGGGATCATGTGAGCAAAGTGATTTAACCATGCTGTCTCACTTCCCCCTCTATGCCACACGCATGCAGACACAGACACATGCTCACTCATGCTGGTTTGGCTGAAATGGTCAGTTTTTCATCCAAGTATAAAACTTGGACACCCTAGTATACATATAGCTATTTTTATAGTTTTTTTTTGAGTAGCTTCTATTGGGCACTGCATGTGCAGTTTAATGAACTGTATCTGCAGCTATACATAAAAAGGTAATCTTGAATAGTGCGATCAATATTCGGATTGTGAACAACCCTGTTGAGTGTTTGTGGGAATGTTCCACTCACTTAAAGCTTCACTTGTGATCCATTTCTGGGCTGAAAACAATGCTAACATCCATAGATAATCACTAATAGTGTTATCAGAGCATGTCAAGTCAGAGGTTATAATAATAAGTAATACACAATAATGTGTTTTTTGCAGTCAGCTACACACTTTTAGTTCAGCATGCATGCTTTTGAAGTGAAAATTGAAATACAGAAAAGAAGCGATCTTATGATTGGAAGTGCGTAATTATAGCTCTAAATGCTGCGCCATGTGACTCTCACCCTCACATATACAGTATACTGTAGGCTATACACCACATGCACAATACGTGGCACACACCTTTATACTTTTATGCATGCAGTGGGACTCAAAGTAGCTTCTGACAGTTATAGATACAAATTGCCTGAACTAAATTAAAGTCAGTTGAAGTGGAACATTGCGTGGAGTGCAAGGGGTCTGGCTGTCCATCAGAAACAGTTGGCAGGGTTCACTGGTGGGAAGCTGATAAGGGATAGTATTCCTATAGCGGCACCAACTCCCTCTGGACACTGTCTGCAATGTCTCCTTCTGTCTACACCCACACACACACATACACAACAGTGGGAGTTAACAACAACACGGACTGTATGTTTGGTGAACTGGCCATCCCAGAGAAATGCAGAGATGAAAAAGAAAAAAAAACAATCACATACAGATATGAAATGGTACAAAATGTACTTAGATAAGTAGACTACATTATAACAGGGTGTACTGTACTGTACTTATCTAATTACAAGTACATTTTGTTCCGCTACAGGTACAGGTACTGCAAGCTTTTCAATACTGTGAAAACATGTCATTGATATTGAGGGTGATTTTTCAAACGTAATGCTACGATGAGTCATTTTGTGTTGATTTTGGCGGTCCCTGTGGACAAAAGCGGTAGTGGTTTCCGAGCACCAGAGTCCCTTTAGAAAACCTCTCATTTTACCGCAGCAGGGTCTGACAGTCTGCCCCGCGTAGTTCTGGTTCTCCCGTGCTTCTCCCTTCCCTCCAGCAGTGTGGTGTCGGCTCCCAGCGGGGACCGGTGGAGCAGCGAGGCGAACATCTGCTCCTGGCCAGAGGTGGAACCGCTGCTGCCGGGCGCGGAGCTCGCTTCCTCCAGCGAGGCCGGATCTGGGGGTCTGTCCGCGGTGGGCGCGTCTGAGCATGCCACAAGGAAGACCCCCGGGCTTCTAAAGCAAATTTTTTTTTTTTTCCCATAGACTTACATTGGAAAAGAGACGTCTGTAACTCAGCGGATATTTTTTTTAACGTAAATCAACTTCCCAGTACGAACACTGTAATAGCCCTTATTTAAATCATTAGGTCCTAAAAGTTGTGAAATGCACTAATAGCCGAATCCAGAATTATTTCTCTTCTTCCCTTCATGTTAATGAGACCCAGACCGAGGCTGGAGCGAGGGCTGGGAGGCGGAGCTAAAGGAAACGCTACTGCGCCTGCTCTACGGGCCCAATGGATGCGTAAGATCACCGGAAGATCTGGGTACTTCATCACTCGGCAGTCGAGCCATTTTGTCTTCACGCACCACTGAGTAACTCTCATAGGAGAAACGCTATATCCGGTTCTCTTTATACATCCATGGGTCTGAGCAGGAGTTTCTGGTGAACCTGCATGCAGTAAACCGTTCCGTCTGATTTCGCGGACAAGACGTCAAGCATTAAGAATAACTATAAAGATGTAGCCATTCTCGCCGACAGTCTCGTTTATTTATGAAGGTCATATAGAGGGATCAGCATTAAGAATGTTTTATAGCCAGTTAAAAGTTCCTCACAGTAACTTTAAAGGGGAACTCCACTGATTTTACACATAAAGGTCAGTTCTCAAGGGAGTACTCGGCTACTCAGCACAGTTGTATAATGTCTTCTGTGGCTCGGAGCTTTGTCTGAGAAAAAAAGAATTTCACAGTCAAATAAACTAAACTCAGCACAGCTTCGGCTTCCTAACAGAAAGCCTGCATAACAAACCGGACTTGTAGAGTTTGAGAGATGTGGGCATGTACCAGACAGGAAGGGACAAACGAAAATATCTGATTAATTGCATCGTGTAGACATTTTTAGACATTTTTGGAGCTCTGCCCATAAAGTCAGGATAAAATCAGCCCCTGCTGCTTTGATTTCTACCGTTCTTTAAAAATCTGTCTTTTGTGGGTTTCCCAAATTTATGGAAGTGCAATACTAAAACACCGTAGTTCTCCTTTAATTCTTAAAAAGTTTCATGTAGATGGAGTGACGTGGCACCCTGACAAATATCTACAATGAAATTTTTACAACAAAAATGATTTTGTGTCACCTTGGAGAAAGAAAATGTGGAGGTTTCTGCAACATTCAAAGAAATTCAGTTTTTTTTTTTTTAAAGGAGGGAGCAGAGAAGAGGCGAAGGTCTGCTTTGTGGAAGCTTTTTCAAGCTTTTGTGCACAATCTTGTATAATAACTCCCACTGCGATGACACCTTATCCATGCTGAAGCTTTGTTTGTCTGTGCCAGTGAGAGAAAACAGTTTGAGGGGACGACTTTATACAGTTCACGTCCTCTGTAGCTGTGAGCGCTCAGCGTGGTGGATGCTCTTGGAGTTCTATTTAACTCTGTGAAGGTCAGTAAAGAAAGTAAAACTTGACAAGCTGTCCCTGAGCAATGTTTCTCCCATGACAGAGATTTCGGATTGAGAGGACGCTGGCGTGTTTGTCGCCGCTTCTCAGTTCCGTAGCAAAACTTCGCTTTTTGTTTAAATCTGTGCCTACATTTACTGCATGTAGGAATAAGTTATCACTATAAATTATATTTACACTTCACTGTCTGGTGCTGCTAACTGTCAGAAGATTGTGCACATTTGGCTCTGTGATCAGCTGTTAGCTGTTAGCCGCCGGTCAGCTGTTAGCTCCGCCGACCAAGCGGCGCTATCAATTTACTGTGGATTATCCAACGTCACTCCGCTGCTCACGTTTGGACATCTCCATGCCACGACTCCAGGACTATCCACCTTGTGTTCTGGCTACACTGTTTGCTGCTGCTGTTCTGGCTACATTCCCTGCTGCTGCTGCGGTCCGAGGCTGGGAGCCTCCTCCACGGATTGCGGCTCCAGGATTTAGCCGGCGCTCCACTGCTGCAAACATGGTGTTCATCAAATACTCAACAACGCAACTCCTGGACCTCTTCTGTCACTTCATTCCAAACTGCATCGCTGACATTAAATCCCTCGGACTCCTACGTCGCCCCCGTTATGTCCATAGAGCCTCCCGGTGCAAGTTTGTTTACGCTGATCATGGTATTCCCTCAGTACTGTCTGATAAGCGCTCCAACACGCAGCTACGACGTCATCACAACAAACCACACGTGTGCACCCTGAACAATCTGAGGTCCCTGGTCTGTGTTGACAGTGTCGTTCCCTCTACACCGCCTGCCCCAGCATTCATTAACAACAGTGCAACATTTATGCTGCAGAATGCTCGCTCAATCAACAATAAAGCTCTACTCATCCATGATATTATCACTGACAGGAAAATTGACTTTCTCTGTCTAACAGAGACTTGGCAAAATCAGCAGGATTTCATGGCACTTAATCAAGCCACTCCCCCTGGATATGTCTACATACAAAAGCCTCGCTCCATGGGTCGTGGCGGCGGGCTGGCTGTTATACATCGAGCTGACATCCTGGTCAAAGACCTCCCAGTACCCAATGTCACCTCGTTTGAGTGTGTCATTTTCTCCCTGGTTGGGTCTACACAGCTCCAGGTTGTCCTCATCTACCGCCCCCCTAAAGCCTCCACCACCTTCATGTCTGAGCTGTCTGAGCTTCTCACCTCTGTCTGCTCCATGTCTCCATCTACACTCCTGCTTGGTGACTTTAATATTCATGTGGACTCCACCAGCTGCTCGTTTGCCACTGAATTCCTGTCACTGTTGGACTGTTTCAACTTCACACAGCACGTTAAAAGTCCCACCCACACTAAAGGCCACACGCTGGATCTGGTGTGCTCCACTGGCACAACTCCCTCCCATCTGCAGTGCCTGGACCTCGCGGCTTCAGACCATCTCGCTGTTCTCTGCACTGTTCCTGTCACCCTGCCCAGGCAGCGCACAAAACGTACCATCCAATACAGGAACATCAAGACAGTGAGTACACCAGCTCTGAACGACCTGATAGCGACCCATCTGGCCTCAGATCCACACGACAGCTCTGCTGATGGGCTGGTTGCCCACTACAACGCCACTTTATCCGGCAGCCTTGACTCCCTTGCCCCCCTCAAAACCCGGACTGTCTCCTATACCCGTCCCGCCCCCTGGTTCACCACTGAACTCCGCACCCAGAAGTCCACCGGCCGTCAACTGGAGAGGCGCTACAAAAGATCTGGCCTCACTGTCCACCTTGAGGTTTATAAAGAGCATGTGAGGGCCTACAAAGTAGCTCTCTCCCAGGCCAAAACACAGTACTACTCCACCCTCATTACCAACCAACAAAACCACCCCAGACTGCTGTTCTCCACCATCAACCGGCTCCTTCGCCCCCTCGACCCCCCCCTCCCCTCAGGTGCCCCCGACCTCTGCACTAAGTTCCTGGACTTTTTCCAGGACAAAGTCGAGTCCATCCATCAGCAGCTCCTGGTGCCTGCCCACCTCCCTCCACACACACCTCAGCCACTGGGCGTGGCTCCCTTGGATGTTCGCCTGCCTCAGTGCTCCCTCTCCTTCTTCTCCCCTGTATGTGCTCCTCAGGTCGCAAAGTTGGTCACTAAGGCCAAAGCCTCCACCTGTTCTCTGGACCCCATGCCCACAGCCTTGGTCAAGGCGTGCCTACCTGCCCTGTGCCCCATTATGGTGAACATCATCAACTCCTCCTTGGCATCTGGTCTTGTACCCGACAGCCTCAAGATGGCATCAGTCACTCCCATCCTCAAAAAGCCAGGTCTGGACCGGGATGACAGCAACAACTACCGACCGATCTCCAACCTTCCTTTCCTGAGCAAAATTCTGGAAAGAGCAGTGGCCGCCCAACTCCATCAACATATGGCCAACCATGAGCTCTACGAAACGTTTCAATCTGGCTTCAGACCACACCACAGCACAGAGACCACCCTCATCAAAATCACAAATGACCTCCTCATCGCTGCAGATTCTGGTCACATCAGCATCCTCGTCCTCCTGGACCTCTCAGCTGCCTTCGACACAGTCTCCCACACTATCCTCCTCACCCGCCTATCTGACTACCTTGGCCTCACCGGTTCAGCTCTCTCCTGGTTTCAGTCCTACCTCACAAACAGAAAACAGTTTGTCACCATCAGAGACTCCAGTTCCACCCCGGCCCCAGTCAACCATGGCGTACCTCAAGGCTCTGTGCTGGGACCCCTCCTCTTCACCATCTACATGCTCCCCCTTGGTCAGATCATCCGCCACCACGGTCTCAGCTTTCATTCATATGCTGACGACACACAACTATATCTCAGCACCAAACCATCCACCCAGCTACCCCCACAGTCACTTGTAAACTGCCTACATGCAATAAAAATCTGGATGTCATCTAACTTCCTAAAACTCAACAGCAACAAAACCGAGCTCATGGTTGTGGCTCCCAAGGCCCTGCTCCGGAAGGTTGGAGATCTCCACCTGGACGTTGACGGGTGTTCCTTCTCCCCATCCTCGGAAGTCCGCAACCTGGGTGTCATCCTGGACCCAACACTATCATTCCAGTCTCATATCAGGTTCATCACCAAATCCGCCTTCTTCCACCTCAAAAACATCTCACGTCTCCGGCAATCACTCTCTGACTCTGTGGCAGACTATTGCAATGGAGTTCTGTCCGGGGTTCCCAACAAAGCCCTGGACAGGCTCCAGTATGTGCAAAACTCGGCTGCCAGGGTTCTCACCCGCACCAAGCCCTGGCAGCACATCACCCCCACCCTCATCCACCTCCACTGGCTCCCGGTCAAGTCCCGCATCACCTACAAAATCCTCCTCCTCACCTACAAATCCCTCAATGCCCTGGCTCCTCAGTATTTATCTAACCTCCTCCACCCATACACACAGCCCCGGAACCTTAGATCCTCAGGCACGGGTCAGCTCTCCATCCCTCACACAAGAATGCAAACTTTTGGGGACAGAGCCTTCAGTGTGACAGCCCCCACACTTTGGAACTCTCTCCCCATAGAGCTCCGCAACGCACCATCTCTGGACACCTTCAAAAGACTCCTCAAAACCCACCTCTTCACCAAGGCCTATGGCCCCTAGCTTCTGTTACATTTGTTGTGTTTATTTATGTCTTTGTTAAGCGTCCTTGGGTTTCATGAAAGGCGCTATATAAATCCAAGCTATTATTATTATTATTATGACCTGTAATCCACAGTATAAAAAGAGTTCTCAGGCATTGTGTCTTGCGTCCCTCTGTGTACGTCCCAGATGGTCTGGTGCTCTCCTGGAGGGTGTGGAGAATTATCTGACAGGAAGGATGCATGGAGGGTGGAAGAAACAGCTCCATTCATGCTCGAAGCAGTTATGAATACCCATCTAGACGTCTGTTTGGCCTCTTGTAGTGGATTGATTATAGCTAGTGGTACAACAACAAAACTTTTCTATTATCTCTGCTAGAGCAGGACTTCAGACCTCACTTTGGACTGAGGATAATTGAGAGAATTTAACGTTAAATAGACTGGAAGACGGGGACCAGTCGCTGGTT
Organism: Sebastes umbrosus; assembly: GCF_015220745.1. NCBI lineage: Eukaryota > Metazoa > Chordata > Actinopteri > Perciformes > Sebastidae > Sebastes > Sebastes umbrosus. Next base: position 29,254,679 of record NC_051281.1, on the reverse strand, counting down.
CCAACAGGGTCAATACCCTTTTGAAACTTTGAACCACAACCTAAATGTTATCAGTTGCTGTAAGCGTAGTAGTTTTTATCATCTATTCACACAGGCGATCACCGTAAGAAGGAATAAAAGAAGAGGACAGCGACCTCTAGTAACCGTAGTAATTATGACAGGAGCAGAAGCGGAAGTCGGGCGCTATACAGTATATAGAGAGTGTGAAACTCCATATGGGCTGAAGGTCGGGGATGATGGATGGGACACAAAACTCAGGGTTTTCACCCAGGGGACCGGAGTTTGTATCCCGTGTGAAACCAACAATGTGTATTTGTCTTTGTGATGGTAGTTATTTGAAGCCTAAACACAATGTTTTTCCCTCAACTTAACTTTTTTTTTTTTTTTTGCCTAAACCTGAAGAAGTTGACGTTTTGTTGCCTAAACCTAAGGAAACCTTTTTGTTTGTGTTGAAAATGTAATGTTTCAGGGCGCCTGGGTTAGCTCAGTTGGTAGAGCGGGCGTCCATGTATCAAGGCTTGGTCCTGACCGCGGCGGCCCGGGTTCGAATCCGGCCTGTGGCCCTTTCCGCATCCACTCTCTCTCTCCCCCCTTTCCAAGACTCTATCCACTGTCCTCTCAATAAAATGGAAAATGCCCCCAAAAAAATAACTTAAAAAAAAAAAATGTAATGTTTCATTAAGTTTTACATGTTTGAACGTGTTGCTTTTAAGTTTCACCTTCACTTTTACAACGTAGTAGGTCCCTTTAGACCCGCCTCTATGGTGCTTACAGCGACTGATAACGCCTATTTAATGGCTAGATAACAGTCGAATCAGGTGCTCAAATGATGCTTTAACTAGAAACTATTAGCCTCGTTAGCTTGTCTTGCACATTGAAAGCTTTGCCATTATAGTCATTACCGAAACAATACACTATTGTTGTGTTGAATTTATCCAAAATCCTGAATTTAAAGGGCCAGTGTGTAGCATTTTGGTGTGATCTATTGTCCAAAATGGAATATAATATTAATAAGTATGTTTTCTTTAGTGTATAATCACCTGAAAATAAGAATCGTTGTGTTTTCTTTAGCTTAGAATGAGCCGTTTCTACATGGGTCCTCTTCAGGGAGCCGTCCGCCATGTTCCTACAGTAGCCCAGAATGGACAAACCAAACACTGGTTTTAGATAGGGACATTTGTGGTTTTGCGTCAGCCACCGTAGTTTTCCTACACGCTTGGCACACGGGAGAAGTTTCAGTTGGTTGCAATCTGCAACCTCATCACTAGATGCCGCCAAATCCTACACACCGCACCTTTAATTACTGATAAGAAATTTAAACAGCTTTTAGCATAATGAGCAGAATACTACAGAAACTACCTCTGTCTGCCATGTCTCAAGGAATTGTCCTCGTAACAGAGTTTTATGTGTCTCCCTGCAGGTCTCCTCGAGAGCAGCATGCGCCTGAAGCCCCACGAGGCTCAGAGCTACAGGAAGAAGGCACTCTATGTCTCCTGGGTCTCCATCGTGGTCACGCTCATACTGGCCGTGGCAGCTTTCAGTAAGCATTTAAAATACTTATTTATTAGGCATGCAAATGTGCTAAAGGACGATATATAGTAACTTGTTAACGGTGTATGTGTAGTAACAAGACTTACTGTGGCAGTTTGTTTCTCACTTCCCTGTTGACTAAGAGGAGATGTTGTCATTCTAAATGTCTGTTCTAGTAATGGTGCAAACCTCTGTCTTACAATGTGAGGTTGGAAAAAAACACAGTTGGCCTGACTTGCATTGTTTTACAAAAGTGTATAGTTTGCGTTCATACTATCTCTATGGTTGAGGTCAAAGGTCACAACTTTTTATTCGAACAAAACTAACCATAAATTCAAATGAAATATACACTTTCACCTGCAGGATAAAAACAGATATTTGTTAGATTGAAGGTTTTAGCACAATATTTGCTAATTTTAAATGCTATTATTTATTTGAATTTAGTGATATTCTTTTTTTTTATATACTTAATTTTTTCGAGGTTGTTTTCGTATATGCAATTTACAGTTCGTAATTACAATAGTTTATAAACCAATTTTGAAGTAGTTGAGCTTAGAGACGAGCACAATAAGTACGCTAGAGAAAACATCAGCATTCAAAATTGAAATAAAAATTAAAAAATGAATAGAATAAATAAAAATTAAAAAAATAATAATAATAATACAAAGAGAAAAAAGTAATAATAATAATAATAATAATAATAATAAATTAAATAAACAAATAAGTTAATAGAAAAAAGGGGGGAGGGGTGCAGAGATATAGCAATATCATTTACATGGGCACACACATGCGTCCGCCTTCGCATGTAAGGTCACCTCCAGGCATACTGTTTTTACTGAATTTAGTGATATTCTGAGCTTTATTTGAAGTGCAAAGACGGCCAGTGAACACGTCCAGGATATCAAACGTGTGTGTTACTAATGTAAAACCGCTGATGGAAACACACCGATCTAATTGATTCAACGGCTTACAGTGTAGTATTGTTAAAAAGAAGTCTGTCACTAATTTCAAATGTTCATTATCGTAACATGTTTTCGCACAGTTATGATGACAAAGAGCATGTGGCTTTTACCCACATGATGAAGGTCAACCGTCCAGCAAAGCAAATTAATGAATCACTGAAAAAAAAATAATTGTGAAAGCAGAGAATTTAAATCAACAGCAGCTCTACTGTTCCCTGGTGGAGCGGGGCTGCATTTCATACTTTTTTATTCCGAAAATGTGGTTTGGCGCATTTACATCTTGTGATACAAAGACGCACCATCAGTTGTGTTTGATGGAGCAATTCAAAACTATTTTAGCAAGATATAAAACTTTGCACAGTGGAGGAGCATGGGAGACACATTTCTTGTCCGTAAGTGTCAGCAAACAACAAGAGATGCTGTGAAATTGTATTGTTTACTGTCAGGAAGAGGCTTAATCACATGAGCAATAACTAACAGTAAGCCTCACAATGTGCTGCCTTAGGCTCATCATTTTAGTCACAGTCACGTCGTTGCAGCTAATTCATCCACCTCCTTAATTATTTGACTGATGATCCAACAACACCCAGGTTTATGAACCATTCTTCCCGCTCTAAAAGGTGATGGATCCATTCCTAAAATGTTCATACTTCCATCTTGAAAATGTCAAGGCTCCCTGCCATTCACGTGGCAATAACATAGAAGATAGTCTTAAGTTTGTGAGGATTCACCGGAGGAGGGCAAAGATATGTATTAAAGGGGAACTACGCAAATGTTCAAAATGCATACATGTTATTCCTATGGTATAAGACAGTCCAAAAAAATATTAGATCTACTCTCTCCCAAATCCAGAGTGCTTAAACTCAAATTTGTGATGTCATCGGGTGTGAAGTGTGGAGCTGCTCCATACACAATGAATTGGGAAAGATGTTCTAGAAGACATTGACGGCGTTTTCATATTAGGTATGATTGATTTGTCCCGTGTCCGAGTACGATTGCCACCAATCCCCACTCCCTCCGCCGCTCAGCTTTCACATTAGTAAAGTTGTTCCGTACCTGAGTACACTTGCGTCATCATCCACGTGTATTTATTTATGTTGAGATCAGCTGTTTTAGTGGCGGAGCATCGTAAAACACTTCATTCAAACTCGACAGAAACAAAATAAAGCTCACTAAAACAGTCGTCGTTAGGCTTTCCAACAATCAACAACTCTGGTTTGGTCGAAATAAACTCTTATTTCATCGAGTTTGATGTGAAAATATGCCGACTCTACACGTTGATTCCCCCCCGCTGTCTCTCTCTCTCTCTCTCTGCCAGCTGAGCGGCTCTCGTTCTTCGGAGGCAGACCATTTAATTAGCTAAATAAAATAACAAACATCGCCCGACACCAATGCCTACTATTGCTTATATTTTAAGGACCCTCTCGCTTGACTTCCTGCTTTATCTCCCATGGCCGTGCAGTTCAGAGGATGAGATTGGCGTGTGCTGTGCGCATATGATTTCAGAGGAAATCGGCGGTGTTGAAAAAAGCCTGTCCTTTCACAACTACTCGCTGACTGCTATCGTTACTCGCATTAAATAGCAGCAGTGTTTCGGTACAGTTAGCTTTCACACCTGATGCGAACCGTATCCGAGTACACATGAAACGTACTCGAGACCAACTTTTCAAGTAAACTCGAGTATGGATCGACGAACCGTGCCCGAGTACGGTACGGAGCGTTCACATTTCACATGACATCATAAGTTTGAGACTCTGGTTTCTGGCTTTGAGAGAGAGGAGCTCGTGTTCACACATATTGACTGAACTTTCTTAGGCCATGGAAATGACATATTGGAATTGTTAATATGGGTGGTGTTCCCCTTTAAAGTAAGATAAGAATGCAGACTACAGCACATTCCCAAGTGTTTTTATGCACAACAATGTCCATGACCTTTCACTGCTTTAATGTCCCTTTTAATATGTGATAAACATGCCTTTATTGTTCATGGCACCTGAATCACACAACCCTCAGATCTGTTTTTCTGTTGGAGTCTGCCTGGTGAAGCTTTTTTTGGTGTATATACTGCATATGCTGTACCTCAGTAACCCCTCTGATGTTGTGAAATGATGTGGTTTCAACATACAATATGCTGTCTTATGATATAGAGGATGTCTATGTCTGATGTGCTGCACGGTTGTGAGTGCCACCCGGGGTGTTGCTTTGTCATCCTGGCTAAGCATCAGTTGCGAGTCACGATGTGTCCCAATCTATGCAAAACGTATCTTTGATGTGCTGACGAAGCACGAACTTGCTGTTTTAAGTGATGCAACTGCATGGATTCACACAAACAAAGGGACTTAAAGGAAACTACATGGGGGAGATATGATTATTTGTAAAAGGTCTTGTACATTATGTTTAGTCAAAAGCCTCCTTTTCTGATCTAAAATAATACCCAGTTTAATTTGAAGAAATATTCATAAAATATAATGGACCAAACCATAAGGCAAACAGATTTTAATTAGCCAAAAAAGGTCCAGTCACACTCAGTATAGTTTATTCAATCGGCCACACAGGATTTGGCATTTAATTATGAATGTTTGCTTTAGTAAAAGCTGCTCTATAATTTTAAATTAATACTTGTATGTGACATTTTGGCACTCGTAGTGACGAACCCAACGCAACTCTAAAGTTCACCTTCACTTTATGGAGTTTTATAGCATCTTCTAGCTCGTTGTATGGTTTAGCTCCACGCAACTTAAAGGTCCCATATTGTAAAAAGTGAGATTTTCAGGTCTTTTATATTATAAAGCAGGTTGAAGTGCTATATAAATACTGTTAAACTATCAAAATGCTCAACATACAGAGAAATACACACAGCCCGTATTCAGAAATTGTGCGTTTAAAATAAGCCGTTAGGATTTCTGTCCATTTGTGATGTCACAAATATAAAATATTTAGATCATTACACGGTTTTAAACATAAACATTCTAAATGTGTCACATTTTATTTCCTTTGGAGTGTATGTAAATAACATCAGCTGACAGGAAGTAAACATGGACCCAAGCTGTTGCCTAGCAATGCAATTCTGTTGCAATTCCGTTGAAATGCACTAAAACAGAGCGTTTCAGACAGAGGGTTAATACAGGTATATTCAGGCAGACAGTACGAGGAAAATAATGTGTTTTTTGAACATTACAGCATGTAAACATGTTCTAGTAGAAACACAAAATACAAGTAAGAACCTGAAAATGAGCCTGATATGGAACCTTTAAAGGGGACACGTCATGAAAAACTTGTTTTTTCAGCATGTACATCCATCTGGGTATCTGGGGTGTCTACCAACTCACCAACTGTGTAATAAGACGACACAGTCAGTTTTTTGTGGGCTGCTTAGATCAGAAAACATCCAATCAGAGTAGAATGGGCTTTTTCAGAGGGGGTCTTGAAGAGATAGGCGCTAAAACAGAGCGTTTCTGACAGAGGGTGAATACAGGTATATTCAGACAGACAGTGTGAGAAAAAAGTGTTTTTTGAACATTAACTTTAACTTTAAAACTGATCCCGCTACCACCTCCGAAATATCAATTGCGTTAATGCGTTAAAGAAATTAGTGGTGTTGACACGAATTTGCGTTAACACGTTATTATCGCGTTAACTTTGACAGCCCTAATAGAAACCCAAAACACAAGTATGAACCTGAAAATGAGCATGATATGTTCCCTTTTAACTGTTTTGGTTCACTCTAATGGCTCTCATAGTGTCTTTTTTTGGCTGTAGCGAGCAGCTTCTAAAAACCCACTTTATGCTGCTTGCCAGACAGACAAAGTTAGCAACTGGTGAACATAGTGGAGCATTTTTTAGCAGTTACGGACATCTTTCTTAGAAGTTTTAGCGGAGACACAAATTGGACGAATCCAAATGAATGATAATGTTCCTCCGTCACTGCTGTATGTGTAAGCAACTGTTTGCTAACAAGTCCCCCATATCTACTTAAAAGGTCAATGTATATGTCAGTGTGTTGTGTTCACAGGCTGTTTCCATGGCCTCCAAAAAAATCCGTTATTGCAGCTTTAAAATTATATTTTGAGCTTTGTGAACGGCGTTCCTGTTGTAGATTCATATTTTTCATTCTCTTTAAGGTAAACCAGTGCAAGGAAACATGGAAACAGACTCTGCAAAGTAGAAATTTTCTGCGTGTGTGTGTGTGAACATTGTTCGACAGAGCCAAAGAGTTTCGAACAGACGGTGACCCACAAAAATGTGAACCACTGTAAGCGAGGGAGACATCCCAGCTACTGGGAGACAAAAAAGGGAAGAAAAAGAGAACGGAGGGACGGGGGTGCAGGGAACTGTAGACAGGCTCCCCTCCGCTAGTCATAACTGCAGCCTCTAGAGGATGGGGTCGGTGGCACTGGGTTAGGAAATGAATAAACGCAGCGCTTCCCTTTTCTGCCACCAAACAGCACGGAGAGGGGTTAAAAAAAAGAAAGAAAAGCCGAGAGGCTGGGCGCCGAAGAGGAGATGACTTAGTGAAAACCAGAGAGTGAGAGACAGATGGATACGGAGGTGCGGAGTGAGGCTCTGAAAGGTGCGATGGTACCACGGGGACGAGGCGGGATGAGTCCTGGCAGGCAGCGTCGGGGATTTAGTGGTTGTGATGGCTCAACTTTAAAGAACACCAGCGTGCCGTTTTCCTCCCGCCTGTGCCCTAGTTTCTCTTTTCTCCCTCACTCTCGCCATCCTCCATCTTTTATCTTTTAGTCAGCTTGTTTCCTTACCCTCTACTTTCTTTACCTCCTCTTTATGTGCTGTCTCACCATATCTCTCCCTCTTTGCCCCCTTTATTTTTTCTAAATTGGTAGAACTAATATTCTGTCAAACCTTCCAGTGTATCTTGTGTTATCGGAGTTTTTCTGAGTTTTCCTCTGGTGGACATGTTTTAGTAACGCAGGGTAAAAGTCAAAGTCCTCCTTCTACTCATATAATCTTTCATCCTGAGTCTCCAAACATTTCTTTCTCTTTTTTCCCCCTTTCTTCTTCTCTATCTCCCCTTTTCTGTCTCCAGGGAAAACTGCGAAAATCCTCTGCTCTTCTGTGACCTTTAGCAGTACTTTAACATTTAGAAGGGATAAGGGTTCAAGGCCGATCTCTTTCTGCTTTCCTTGAATGTCTCCGTCGTGAATGGCTGCCCCGCGTTAGCTCACAGCCTTTCTTGAGAAGCTGTCTTTTTGTGCTCCCTTGGCTAGCTATTCACCTATGAAAGTGGTATTAGTCTTGGAGGCTTTATCTGACATATCAGGCTCAAGAGAGTGAGCAGAGACCACACTTCAAGATGTAGGAGCAGGTACGATAGGTGTACAGTAGGTGTTATATTGGTGTGAAGATGACATCACATTCCCCTGATGTATTGGTCAGTAAGGAATGTGAACACACACACAGCAGGCTGGGCTCATACACCGTTTGTAGCTATACCTACGAAAAGTAATGAACTGTATTCTTATATATCCCATGAAATCAATTTGTGTGTAATTAATGCAATCGTGAACAAGGAAATATAAAGAGTGGATGGATGGGTAAAAAAATACCGGACTTTCGTCCCGGAGATCGGCGCTTGTGTCCCGTTTGAAACCAGGAGTCAACGTTGATTTATTTGTCACATAAATTACATATTTAAGTAACGCCACCTCTGGAGTTATTTTAAGCCAAACCACAACAAATATGCTGCTTTATGCAAATGTATGTATATATTTATTATTGAAAATCTATTAACAACACAGAACAATGACAAATATTGTCCAGAAACCCTCACAGGTACTGCATTTAACATAAAACAATATGCTCAAATCATAACGTGGCAAACTGCAGCCCAACAGGCAACAACAGCTGTCAGTGTGTCAGTGTGCTGACTTGACTATGACTTGCCCCAAACTGCATGTGATTATCATAAAGTGGGCATGTCTGTAAAGGGGAGACTCGTGGGTACCCATAGAACCCATTTTCATTCACATATCTTGAGGTCAGAGGTCAAAGGACCCCTTTGAAAATGGCTGACAGTTTTTTTCTCGCCAAAATTTAGCTAAGGTTACTTAGCCTCCTTCACTACGAGCTAGTATGACGTGGTTGGTACCAATGGATTTCTAAGGTTTTCTAGTTTCATATGATACCATCTTATCTTCACTCTAGCTTTAAAACTGAACCCGGTACAACCTTCGGTGCATTAATGTGTTAAAGAAATCTGTTGCGTTAACGCGTTATTATCATGTTAACTTTGACATCCCTACTTCACATTGCTACTAGTGGTCAAAAAATCCACAGGGTATCTTTACGTTTGTGTGTACTTTCTAACCATCCTTAAACAGTGAGTTAACTGTTCATTGTTAACATTGTATGCTACCTTGCACATGGATAGCACACTGGTGTAACTGTTGACTGGAACTACTATAGACACCTTCCAGCAAATAAGAAAAGAGGACTTTTTTGTGGCCACTGACGAGGATATAAAATTCAAAAGACACAAAGGAAAGGTCTTTTTTTTTATTGCACTTCAGCCACAATTTTGGCTTCAGTGGAAAGCAGAGGCTCAGAGAAATGAAATAGAAGAAATACATATTTCCTTCAATTTACAATTTATTTCAGTGGAGTGTCTTTGCCTGTGGAACACTTGAACTTTACCTCTGTGCTGAACTATATAAAGAAATGTTCAATTTCTTGGGTGTTTTTTCAGCCTTTGCTTCTTATTGGAAATCCCAACCCAAAGCGTGTTAAGTAACTGAATAGATATTGTTTCATTATCAGGTATAAGGGGGATTTCTGAATTGTGTTTATGTGATGCATTTGTATTGTGCTTGCTAAGCGGACACAGAAAAAAGCTGTTCCATATTCAGAGTGGGTGGGGGGGACGGACTGCACACCAACAAGGATGATTTTCAGATTGCCTTGCAGAGGCCCTCAAGGAGCAGGCTACAGGAGCTGGCCTGTGGACTAATAGGCCGCCACAAGATCAGTCAGTGGCACTGCCAACAACCGTTTAATGTTTGAGCAACGAGATGGGGCGGGAGTAAAAGAATAAAATGGGAGGGGAGTGGCAAAGGAAGGAGGAACAAGAAGTACAGTAAGAGCAGGACGGAAACTAAAGGGGAACACAGCCTAGCCGTGTGGTAATAAAAGAAGCTTGAATTTGAACATAAAAGAGGAAGAAAGCACACAAGAAAGAGAGAAAGTTAGAGGAGGAGATGGAGATAGAAATATGGAAATAAGGCCAGTGATAGACATTATTAATTGTAGTAGGACAAACGAAAGAAAGCAGAAATCACTTGGCCAAGACGTCACTCAATCTTCTCTTTTTCTGTTTTCCTCTCTTTCTCTGTCTTGTTTGCTCTCTCGTTCTTTGTGTCTCTGCAGTAGAGCTGTAATTACTCTGATTTAACCCAGATGCATAAAGTAAAAGGCCCAACATAGTTATAAATAAACCATCACTTTATAGTTATCTGTCTGCGTAGCTGCAGATGGAAGGAGCTGGGCCGAAGAACGTATTAAAAGTTTGACACGTGGTAAGAAGGGCTCAATTTAACCCTTGTTTGACTCGTAGACGCACTGTCACACTTTAAACCCTGGTCATCTCCATTCACATATAGAGTTTCCAGTTCAGCTACTACACATCCCTACTATACCACATAATAATATCAGACCTTATTAGAATGTTTCAGTAGACTTTCAAGTCATTTAAAGCGGTTATTGTAATGTTTACAGTGGAGGGGTGTCGCGTTACACCGGTATTGACAATAATCGTGATATTTGAAAATTTAAAATATTGTATTAAATATTATTGTGTTAATAATAATAAACATAGGATAATACCATAGAAATAATTCAGTGTTCAATTCTATTCTTTAAAGCAGCAGTAGGTAGAATTGGAACCAATATAATTACAAAATGATTAATAATATTAATATATAATATTTTTATAAAACGGTCACTATATCCTGACAGTAGTGAATGAGACAGGTAATCTGAAAAAATCATGTACCTCTGTGTCCTCCGGTGCTCCTAATGGCATCTTCACAGACTGGAGGAAAACAACCAATCAGAGCCGAACTGGAGCCTTGCCATCTCTGAGCAGCTGTCAATCACTTGCGAACTCTGATCAAAATCGAATGGATTGTTCATTGTGCCACACGCCACCCCTCCAAAAAATTGCATTCAAATCCATCATGAACTTCTGGAGTAATCCTGCTAACAGACAAACAAACCAACGCCGGTGAAAACATTGGCCCTTGGTAACCAGCAGAAGGACACCGGGACACCTAGTGGAGTGGAGGGGTCGTCACAGGGAGTCAGCTCCGTGCAAAGCACCAGAACAAAAACACAGACACGTCTCCGACAGTATGATAATAATGCACTTTGCGTGCCTAGTCTGGTAGTCTGTAGATATGTAGCCTATAGATAAGGTATATTTTAATAAAATACAGTTGTACCGACAGGATACAGTAGAGCACAGAGGGCGTTTCCATTCTGCGAGGCTCTCATCTACCTGTCTATTCACATAAGGAACCACAGTGAGACCCCGCGGATCCAAGCGGGACGTTAGTTGAGTAGGCGGTCCTTAATGTGGCCCAGGACACATTTGCGTACACACTGCTAAAAGAATGTGATCATATGTGGCCCAGACCACCTCAGAATGTGGTCCGAACGATCGGATCTCAATGCGTCCAAAATTAGTGCGTTCACACCTGTACTTAGAGCTGTCCACTTGTGATCGGATCACTCAGGACGCATGCTGATACCAGGTCTGAAGGGGGCTTTACAGAAAGTTTTTATTTTGCTCTTTAGAAAGACGGCTGGACCAAAACCAACAATGAGTTGATCCTCATATTATCTATGTAAGTCTGATATAGCTTATTCCATTAATGAGCCACACCATTCCACTGGGTGACCTTCATCATCATAGTTTATTTAGGGCCAAATCCCACATACAGGATGGGGTGTATGTGCCATGGTGCCACACTTTCACCAGCGCACCCAATTTATTTCAATCCGTGGGTGGAAAAAGTCCCCAAGAAATGCACTATTTACTTCTTTAAAAACGACTGTGCTCAGCTGTTTTAGGAAATTATTTAAACCCTTTAAATAATTCAACTATGCATGCGTGTCTCGTTTTAGGAGATTAATGTCCCCAAAACAAACAAATGAGCTTTCAGGCTACTGAGGAAATACTGAGAGACCACATATTTCATTGTTGGTTTTGGTCTTTTCATGGGATTTATTGACAATAAGAAAAATATGGAACAACACCAGCCTTATCCTTATAAACCTTATAAAAAGCCTTAAAAGCATTATAAATAAAATGTGACTTGAAGAGTTTTCAGAGTGACGCGACTTATTGCTTATTCACACCGTTAATCATGAAAATGAACTCATTTGTAACTAAGACAGAAGACGTCTGTAACCACGACAGGTCACATGATAATAACTGTTTTATTTATGTCAACGCGGTTCTAAAGTGCTGTGACATTATCAGGATTCATTTTGTGGTCATTAGAGATGCATGTGCTGCTGCTTCCACTATCTCATTTGCTGGATCTGAAAAGAAAAACATCGCCGGGGCAAAAAAACAAATGATGAATCACAGAAGGCAGAGTGTACACAATAGAGATGTTTGCATTTAGCTGTATACAGCGGTGTCTGCAGGCCATTCATCATATCTGGGCAGTCGCTGCAGAAACACAGTCCGTCTCTCTCCCCCTCTCCCTCTCCCTCCCTCTCCCTCCCTCTCTTGCTCCAATTCCGCCTCCCTCTGCGCTTCACTCCCCCAATCCCTCGGCCCCACCCATTTTCCCTCTTTTCTTCCTCTCCGCCCCAAACCCTCCTCCTCCTTCTTTAGCTGCCACTCTCCATCTTCTATCTCCTTCCCTCTCTCCCTCCACCGTACTCGTACACCCGACCCCACCCACTGTCTGTCTCAGGGTAGAAAACACAATCATTTATTCATTTGTTTTCCCTTCCGCCCCTGTGCAGTCTATTTTTACTGGTAAATACCAAGTTGCCAGCGGGGATGTTGCCAGGCTATAAGGTGTCAGACTTAAGAAATCGAAATAATTTACTTCCTGTTGTTTTTCTGCAATCATTTTAACTGTGCCTTTAGCTTTCTTTTTGCCTCTTTTTGTTTGCTTTGCCTGTGTACCCATTACTGTACATACAGCAGCTTTAGTAATGTTGTGTTTGTGCTTTCTCTTTGCACAGTTTCTATTTATATGTGGCTGTTATCAGTTTTGTGATGCTGTTAGGTGGACATAAATACATTTAGGTGGACATAACATACATGTAGGTGGACTTGGTGGACATTACGTACATATAGGTGGACATAACATACATGGAGGTGGACATAACATACATATAGGTGGACTTGATGGACATAACATACAGGTAGGTGGACATAAAATACATGTATGTGGACATAACATACACATAAGTGGACATAACATACATGTAGGTGGACTTGGTGGACATAATGTACATGTAGGTGGACTTGGTGGACATGTAGGTGAACTTGGTGGACATAATGTACATATAGGTGGACTTGGTGGACATAATATACATGTAGGTGGACTTGGTGGACATAATATACATGTAGGTGGACTTGGTGGACATAATGTACATATAGGTGGACTTGGTGGACATAATGTACATGTAGGTGGACTTGGTGGACTTGGTGGACATGTAGGTGAACTTGGTGGACATAACATACATATAGGTGGACTTGGTGGACATAATATACATGTAGGTGGACTTGGTGGACATAATGTACATGTAGGTGGACTTGATGGACTTGGTGGACATGTAGGTGAACTTGGTGGACATAACATACATATAGGTGGACTTGGTGGACATAATATACATGTAGGTGGACTTGGTGGACATAATATACATGTAGGTGAACTTGGTGGACATAATGTACATATAGGTGGACTTGGTGGACATAATGTACATGTAGGTGGACTTGGTGGACATAATATACTTTCTAGGTGAACTTGGTGGACATAATATACATGTAGGTGAACTTGGTGGACATAATGTACATATAGGTGGACTTGGTGGACATAATATACATGTAGGTGGACTTGGTGGACATAATATACTTTCTAGGTGAACTTGGTGGACATAATATACATGTAGGTGAACTTGGTGGACATAATGTACATATAGGTGGACTTGGTGGACATAATATACATGTAGGTGGAAGCAAAGTGTTTCAGGCGGTTCAGGAGCAGTGTTTCTGTGGGGGGGAGTAACTCCCTTTGGCGTGGACTTTAGGCTTTGTAACTTTGCAGACCTTTAACATGCACAAAAAACGATAACACATATAAATAGAATAAATATAACACACTGAAGGAAAGGGAAAAATCACAAAATAGGTCCCCTTTAAGTGTGTATAGTACACCTGTGGGCATGCAAGCATGTGTGTGTGTATAAATGTCTGGGTGTGTGTGTGAGGCAGAAAACCTGATTGAGTAAATGCGTTTTTCTATGTACTGTATGTGTGTGTGTGCAAAGAACATCAAACATCGTCTTCTCAATAATTTTGTGCTTGTTTACTTCAGTATTCTAGGTCGTGCGGCACCGACATTATTATACCAGCGGCACACATCTGTCAAATTTCAACATATGCCACTTCAACTCTCAATATAACAAAGTCGTTTCTTCCCTTTCTGTTTAGCAGATAGTTTCACATGAGGACTATTTTCACGACTTTTTCCCTGACACTCATATTTATTCAGCTGCAGCTGTCTATTTCATTATCATAATCATCTGTAACCCCTTATCCCGTTAGTGGTCGGGGGGGGTGGGGAGGGGATTGGAGCCGATCCCAGCGGGGTACACCCTGGACAGGTCACCAGACTATCACAAGGCTGACACATAGAGACAGACAACCATTCATACTCACATTCACACCTATGGGACATTTAAGGTGCTTATCATTTCCCGATTTTTTGCCTCCTCGTCTCCTCGCTCCTCGATCCTCCGGCTGTGACCCTTCACGGAAGTTTTTTACCGACCACTGATAATAACTGTGTCTTTCTTAATATTAGTACAGTTCAGACATAAGCAGCTGTTAAAGCCCACTGACAGCTGATCCAGCTGTGATCAGCTGCTGCTGTCATCAGAACGGACGTCGCTTCACGTGACGCTTCAGAGGAAAGGACGTCTCATGTCTCTAAAAACATATTTCCTCTCTTCCTCTCTCCTCGTGTCTTTTCCTCGCCTCCTCCGCTCGCATCTCCCGTGGGCGGGACTAAGACGCGAGGAGAGGAGTCGAGGAGAGGAATCGAGCCGTATAAATTCAGAAATGGGAAAGACCTTAGAGTCAACAATTAACCTTTGTACTGTGGGAGGAAGCCGAAGTACCCGGAGAAAACCCTTGCTAGCGCGGGGAGAACATGCAAACTCCGCACAGAAGGGCTCCAAGTCAGATTCAAACCTGGGACCCTCTTGCTGTGAGGCGACAGTGCTAACCACTGTGCAGCCCTGTCTATTTCATCACCATGATATACACACAACCTCCACCTGCAGTTTTTGAAGAAAAATCGTGCCAGATGCAATACACACGGCACACCACTAATTGATAGACACTTAAAGGCTTATGGTATTACTTGAAGGTGTTCCGATATTGTACGCTGTCTAATTAGAGACAATGTCACAACCCGTGACCTACCTTTTCACGAGCACTTTTGCAAATCCATTCATATCTTTCATGTTAAAAAGACAAACAGCCTAAGGGAATCATAAATCAATAGAACCAAATACATCATACTTTATTACATACATCATGCTGTACATAATAGATTAGGTTATTGACCAAAATAACCCAGTACCAAGTAGTATAGAAACTTCTCCAGTCAAACGATACCGGCATTGCATCCTTTTTGTGCCAATCTAGAATAAAATAAGACTGTTTGTCTGGTTTTGCTCACAGCCAATCACCGCAAGTGTTATTCGATTTAATGCGTGGCCCTCTACCGCAGCAGCTACAACCCATACAGCCGGGAATGCGGCCACGTCTGATGGTTATCCACAAGTTGCGAAAAGGTGCGAAAACTCTTGTGAGACTCCTTGCCCGATGACCTATTGTAACCTTAACCATTCGAGGTCACCTGCCTAACGTTGACCCAGGATGGCCTGCCTGCACATGGCTCTGAACAAGGAGATGTCAGAGCTGTCGGCTAGCAGCTAACGGTGCTAATAGCGCGTACAACGGCAACAGTGCTGGCAGAGCTGACAGTTTTAACCTGAGGGGGAACCGGAGGGTGGGCGTTATGCAGCCTCATATTAGCATCTGTGCTTTTTAGTTCATGAAAGTATACTTTGTATAATTTAACTTATAGTACTTAGCCGATGATTTATGTATTACATAAAGAGACTTGCTCCTTTTGCTATGAATTGAAGTAAATTCATATCAAAACTTCCTTTTAGAAACTCTCACACACTTTATTTATTAGGCTACTCTATCAAAAAGTAAGTACAACTACAAGCCAAGTATTCTTTTCTGTAGGTCTGTAAGGCCAGAATACTTAATTATACTTTTCTTAAGTATATCTTGATCAAAAGATTAAGTAAGTAGGCCTATAAGCCAAATATACTTAGACTTTTCTGTATACTTGTCAGTATGGGCCAAGTATACTTAAGTATACTTTCGTTAAGTATATCTCTGATAAGTACATAACAAGTAAACTGAAAGTATACTCTCTTATTTCAAGTTCAAAAGAAGTATACTAATAGCACATATGAATAAACTTCATTTTGGTAAGGGGTGTACATCAACTCCGTCAAATATGCTGAAATGCTTGAAGTGATAAGCGATAGAAAAGGGGTATTATTACCCGCCAGCTGCAGAAAGAGAAAGCCGTTATTACTTTAAAAGATGCCTATTCAAACTGAATTACTATTATCAGATGACCCAGCAATTTGCGGTGGATAATTTGCCCTGACTCTCTGCTTTCTAAACAGGAATTACAGAAATACACATTATAAATATGCAAGATCAAATCACAGATATCCTCCTGTTATGGTTGCATCCTAATACTCCACATACCTGCTCGGTGTTCAGTGACTATACCCCTGTCACTTACACTTAAACAATGGCAGACAATGTACTGAAGCAGAATGGGGCCACAGACTGTCTGCTGACTGGTATGTTAATGTTTAGTGGTTAAACGTCTCATTCTTTGCCTCATCTGAGTATTGTGTGCTGAAGAGGATAAAGCTGTCCTTTACAGCCCGTGATTTGACAACATGTGCTGAGACTGTATTTACTAGCAATAATGAATAGCAATAGGTCTGTGTAAAATTGACTGGCTTCAGCAGCACGGAGCATCACTACATAGAGACTTACTGTTGACAGAATGAGGACAAGGGTACTGTGACTTCTCAGGGCTATAGAGTGGGGTTACCGAGGTGCTGGCTGCTCTGCACACCTACCGCTCTTCATGATCCGTGCTCTCAGTGACTTAAGCACAGGTACATCACAGAGGTTCTTCATTTAAAAATATGCGATTGTAATGATTGTAAGACGACCTTTATATGTAAATATAAATTGAATGTATTGATTCCTGCATATAGACACAAATTTCTAAGTTTTTTTCGTGATGGTCAGCATAAAATCAATTTGTATGTATTCCATGTAATTGTGAACCGGAAGTCTAAAGAGCACCAAACGCTGCGCAGGGAGGAGGTCGGCGGGGATGAGTGGGTCAAAAAAACACAGGACTTTTACCCAGGAGACCGCTTTTCTTGTCTTGCTTAAAACCAGAAGTCAAAGTTGATTTATTTGTCACGTAACTTCCGTACTTAAAGCTGCAGTGATCAACCAAGTCGATCTTTTTCCTAATCCCAATTTAGTAGTTTTATTTTGAAAAGGCTGGAGCGGTGTTGAAAGTGGAGCAAGCGTCACAAAAAAAAAAATGGAAATTCGTATCTATGTACAACATTAATTAATTACATTTTGATTCAATTTGATTCAATTTCGTGACTATTTCACAAACTACCGTGAGACTGTGTTGGACACAAAGCGGTTTGAGCTGCGGTCACCAACGCACATCATTGCGTGCAGCGCCTAAAGTCGGGCTTTGCTCGACGCAGGGAAAGCCGTCGTGGTGTGGCGCAAGCCATCTGAAATAAAGAGTTTCAGAGCGCAGTGGTGCCGTTGTACATAGAGTATTAAGAGAAAGAAATACTCAAGCAAGAGCCAAAATAAATGAATGAATGAATAAAAAACAATGAATATAAGTTTATGCCAGCTCAAGTTCACATCTGAATTATTCCGTTTTCTGTCCTGAGAAGTGAAAGTAGCCTAAAATTAAAAGTAGGCCTATTTAACATAAAAATGCTGTTGCAGTGTTCTTATTATTTTCTTATTTTCATTCTTTAAAAGTCACCAGAATGCAGGAAACTAAGTCTCTGAAACTCTTTGGTGGAGGACCTTCAGACCCCCCCGCTTTGGTTTTGAAATCCTCCCTTTTGAGGTCTCAAGGTTGGCAAGTATGGTTGTGGATTAAACAACCTCTGGTCTGCTTAGGCTGATGTGAATGCTGTTGTTCAAACTCTGGTGTGAATCGAAGAGCAAGACAGCTTGAAAATGAGATTCATGATCCACATTCAAGCAAACTCTGGTGCAGATTGTTTGAGGGTGATAGCAGATATGACGTCTCTATGAATTCAAAAGCTAAACGAGTCATCTGCTGATTTTGCTTGTAATATTCCGGTATAAAATTACTTTCTTTCATCCTTATTTTAGTTGCAGTCTCGACTCATAAACTATTATTTATCTGTGAGCACTTTGTGACATCAGAGAATTAACAGCACAGTGCAGCATGACTTGTGTTGTCAGTGTCTGAAATTGGATTTCCTCGCTTGGGAGCGTGTAACACTGATGACGCAGGATGGCAGTCATCAGTTGTCCTTTGAATGAGCTACCTTTCTGTCCATAGTCCATGAGTCATAGGTTATGGCAAAGAGTATAGAAGCAAAGCGGCAAAACTCGCTGCTTTTTTGACAACAGCCACTAGATGGCGCTGCGGTAGCGCCGCCAACATTTTCTGCTGAAAATGCCAATGAGTTTGTAGCCATGGATGTATAAAGAGACGTCCAGTACGAACACTTAAAGGGACTATTTGTAACTTTGTACGCGCATAAATGTAGCGGGTTGTCACACATGCGCACTCGCATATGCGCTTTCGCGTGTAGCCGCTGTACCCTCCTCCTCTGCCTGCTCGCCTTCACTCAGACAGCTCAGCTCGCTCCACCTCTAGACGTGAACGCGCGCTCACTACACACTGCAGAAGAGTTAGTTTAGCTCTGAGAATATCTAGTGAATGCACAGGGGACGTTTGTGCAGAAATAAATGCTGCAGCTCCTCCAGACCAACAGAGGCTTTCCGTGTCTTGTGAAGTGACAGAGCTCTACAGAGATTTACGTAGTCTTCTCGTTACCGACCGGGTGCCGGTGTCTCCTCTGCTCTCTCCGGCTGCGGGCGGTAGTGTCCCGCTGCTTCAGCCTGCACTTAGGCAGGAAAAGCCAACACTAGGATCAGATCTAAATCATGTTCATGGAGAGACCTTCGTCTGGTCAGCTAACATTACTGCCAAGCAGCTGAAATATAGAGTGATATTGTGGTTTTAGCTGACGTGTGTCGCCTCACTGTTTTGAGCGATGCTCGTTCAGGTATATTGAGAGCGAGCAAGCGCGAGCCCGACACTGACTTTCGTTGATTTCACGGCCACAGGTGTCGCTGTTAAGAAGCATTTCTGAAAGTTACAAATAGTCCCCTTAAATAGCCCTCATTTAAATCATTATGTCCTTAAAAGTAAAATAATCAAATCCAGAGTTATTTTCCTCGGCATAATGAACGTGCATCAGACTCACGGGACCTCTCTGTTCCCAAACAACCGGCTATCGGCCAGTAGCTAGTAGTGCTAGTAGCATGACATCAACAGAATTTAATGGAGTTGTAGGCTATTTACTAACACGCAGGATCAAAAGCACAGGACACAACCTCTTCTACATCCATGGTTTGTGGTGTATCAGACTCCATTTTGGATCCTTGACATGAAAAAGTTTGAGATTACTCTCAAAATCTGTGTGGGGGATTTTTTCTAACTTCTATTTATGTCCATCGCTCACTTTGTGTTCCTTTGGGAAGCGGCCTAGCAAAATAGTTTAATAAATAACTAAGTAAGTAAGTAAATAGAGTTATAATAGAATGCATATTTATAATATTTTCATTGTTCAACACAACATTTCGGAAGAGACATTAAAATTATGACAACGAAATAGAAATATATATATTTTTTTACTTTTATACAAAAAAAATGTAGTTTCACTTCTTAACATACGTTCTGTGGTAATGGTGGAAATGGTCCTGAAGTAAGAGGTAACAATGTATCATTATTTTTCCGCGGTATGGACCAACTAAACCAACTCCAGTTGGGAAAGCGATGTTAATCATTGTTTTGCTGCAACCATATGTTTGTTCCGGTCCTTGTTGTTTTCCTCACTTTCTATAATTACATATAAATCCACTGCACCAGCGTTGCTGTAATATGCTAATCCACTCATCATTAATTTTGTGCGCTCTTTGCAACCAATTTGTTTAGCTCCTGGATAAAGGATGAGAGGCTCTTAAAAGTTTTTACTCATTTATTCTTGATTTATTCTAAAAGTTTTTTGTGAAAACTTTACCACGGATGTATATGTTAATGCATTATATTTGAGTAGGTTGCACTTGTGAAATGCAGTGTGGCTGTAGTCTAGGCTTATCGTCATACAGTGCGGGTGATGCCGCATTATAGCTGCATGGTTTTTCTGCAGAAGTGCCACCCTGTCACAACAAACAGATCCCCTGCTATTCACACTCTCTGAGGCTCCTCCGAGCGCAGCAGTGTGGTTATCTTCAGTGTTCTCGGTTTCTCACACCAGATGCTTCAGTCACATCTCCCCTCCTCCTCTTCTTCAGCGACAAATCTTCACACTCATACATAAGCATACACAGATGTGCCGACCTCACATGGCAGCGAACGGCGCGGATTGAAGATATGAATGCAGGTATTGCAAACATTTAGATTGAGCGATAGTAGTTTCCTGAATTTAAAAGCCAATGACAAATGTAATGGAATCTTTTGTACTACAACAGTTATTTCTTTTGCTACCGACTCCCCTTTCTTAAAGGTTCCATATTATAAAAAAGTGAGATTTTCATGTTTTTTTTATTAGAAAGTAGGCTTAAGTCCTATATAAATACTGTGAAAGTATCAAAATGTTCAATCCACAGGGAAATACACACAGCCCGTATTCAGAAACTCTGCATTTGAAACAAGCTGTTACGATTTCTGTCCATTTGTGATGTCACAAATATACAATATTTAGACCCTTTACACAGATTTAAATGTAAACATTCTAAATGTGTCCCAGTTTATTCCTGGTTGCAGTGTATGTGAATGTCATCAGCTGATAGGAAGTACACATGGACCCTAGCTGTTGCCTAGCAACGCAATTCTGTTGCAATTTCGTCGCAATTCCCTTGAAATGCGCTAAAACGGAGCGTTTCAGACAGAGGGTAAATACAGGAATATTCAGCCAGACAGTATGAGGAAAATAAAAGGTTTTTAAACATTACAGCATGTAAACATGTTCTAGTAGAAACACAAAATACAAGTATGAACCTGAAAATTAACAAGATATGGGACCTTTAATGTATTCAAGTCATCCTAATCTAAATCATTAGTGACTGATGCGTCCACTGGGTGTTTTGCTGTGTGCAAAAGTATGCAGTACATATGTATATGTATAACACTGGGTGTGTGTAAGTGTTTGCACTCAGGCCCCTTGTTCTGTAGGTCTCTGAAATCTTTATAATGCCGAGGATAATGTCAGAGTTATAAATCACAGTATTTCCCGAACATCCATTTTTCTTCTTCTCTATTAGGCTCAGTCATTCTTCTAAATCCATTTAGAGGATCATGGCCCGGCCTGGACACAGTAATGAAGTAGATTTCTGTTTTTATTGAAGTTTTTCTTGTTATTATTATTATGTACTTCCTATACAACATGGCATGTGCATTTAAATTCTGAGGCCTGAACGGAGGGAGTTATAAAATTACGAACTTTGTGAGATCGATCAGTGAGTTCACCGTTTACAGCTCAGTCACCGGGAAAAAAAGAGGTTGGCATTGCGAGCGACCGTAATTGAAAGTTACATGGTATGAAAAGTCTGTGATATAATAATGAGTATAACAAGCGCGGAAGTCTACTATGGGGGGGGGGGGCAGTAGTTACGCTAGTTACGTTGTTACGCTATGTTTTTACGTACGTTGTTGCCTGTTGAGCTGCAGTTTGCCATGTTATGATTTGAGCATATATTTTATGCTAAATGCAGTATATGTGAGGGTTTCTGGACAATATCTGTCATTGTTTTGTGTTGTTAATTGATTTCCAGTAATAAATATATTGCAGCATATTTGTCCACTTCCATGTTGATAAGAGTATTAAATACTCGACAAATCTCTTACATTTATACAGATAAAATATGTACGATTAATTTGCGATAAATCGCGATTAACTATTTCTGTTGCCTAAACTTAACCAATCTTTTCACAACGTTAACCACGAGGCATTGTGCATTTCTGCAAGCGTGATACACGGCTGATATGAAATGCATTCATGAAACGTCGTCATTCAAACGTACAGTACCAACATTTTTTTTCTGGTGACTGGATTACCATTTACATGCATGTTGCAGAGCTCAATCTAGTTCAAGACTACTGTAGTTTTAAGGCTGTGTATCATTTGAAAATGTTCTCTATTTGTGCAGATATGATACAGAGTTTTTTAGAGTTTTGTAACAGATACCAAAACAATAATTTCCTCTGATACTTCACTTTCAGTATTTGTTAAATTTGATTTGTTTTGATAAAGAGTTGAGCACAGATACATGGAGATGAAGGTTCAGGTTTAGGGAATGTCTGAGTTAAACCGATCACGGGAAATTAAATATCTCTATGACTGGAGGCCTACTCGTGTCAATGAAAATCATCTCCTTTATGATCACCGGCATCACAGCTACAGAAACCCTCTGTCGATTCCAAGATAGGATGCATACAAAACAGAAGAGTTTATCTTCATCAAAGCAGAAATTACTCAAAAATGCTCTTTCTGTGGTTGTCTGTAAATGGTTTGGGAATAATGTTGGGTTGTAGTACAAAGCCTTTGAACGAGCGTGTGTGTGTGTGTGTGTTTGCATACACCTGTGCTGTGCTGTAAACCCTTGATGTTCAGGGGATACCATGTGGTCATGCATGGCTCGTTACACAGCTTCAGACAGACACACATAGAGACACATATATGTTACACAACATGACGCTAGCTAATGTAGCTAACAGCATGAACACTTGTCCCATCTGATTCCAGACTTTTTAAAATTTGTTTGCACTAGTCCAGCTGAAATATTGCTTTGTCATTCATAGAACTTGTTTAGACAAATAAAAGTAAAAAAATCAAAACTGAAAAGCAATCTGTTGTTTTGTAATGAGACTCCAGCTTTGTTATTTACTTTGGGATTCAGGCTTTGTGCTCGCGTTGCCAAGGTGATTCTGTCCTTCTCGGCGTCGCCGCTCAGCCTTGTGCTCATGCTGAATGGATTGCTGTTCAGGTTTCACACTACATTAACTGTCTGATCCCACCTGTAGTTAGTGACAGGTGGTCAGATGTTACACCCTTGTTGCTTTGGCGTGGTTAATGGGCCAGAGTGACTCCATGGCAGCCGTTCCACTCAGGTCTAGCTTAGGTTTTATTTGAGTGACAATGATTTTAATTAGGGCTGTCAAATCGATTAAAATATTGAATTGTGATTAATCGCAATTAATCGCAAATTACTGCCACATTTTTTATCTTTTCATAATGTACCTTTAAGGGAGATTTGTCAAGTATTTAATGCTATTATCAGCATGTGAGTGGGCAAATATGCTGCTTTATGCAAATGTATGTATATATTTATTATTGAAAATCAATTAACAACACAAAACAATGACAGATATTGTCCAGAAACCCTCACAGGTACTGCATTTAGCATAAAACAATCTGCTCACATCATAACATGGCAAACTGCAGCCCAACAGGCAACAACAGTTGTCAGTGTGTCAGTGTGCTGACTTGACTATGACTTGCCCCAAACTGCATGTGATTATCATAAAGTGGGCATGTCTGTAAAGGGGAGACTTGTGGGTACCCATAGAACCCATTTACATTCACTGATCTGGAGGTCAGAGGTCAAGAGGACCCCTTTGAATATTGCCATGCCAGTTTTTCCTCGCCAAAATTTAGTGAAAGTTTGGAGCGTTATTTAACCTCCTTTGCGACAGGCTAGTATGACATGGATTTCTTATGTTTTCTAGTTTCATATGATATTAGTATCTTCACTCTAGCTTTAAAACTGAGCCTGCTACAACCTAAAAATCACAAGTTGTGTTAAGGAGTTAAATAAATTAGTGGCGTTAAAATTAATTTGCGGTAACACGTTATTATTGTGTTAACTTTGACAGCGCTAATAATTTCTCATTTATCTTTCTAGTTAAAAATGAAAAGCATAGAGAGTTGATGGACAATGAAGGTCCACAGCTGGAATAAAACACATTTTAAAATCTAAAGTTATGTGCCTTGAACCTTGGGCTGTCTCGGTTGGAAATGAAACTATCTCTTACCCTGCATCAGCCCTGCAGGGTTTCCAAAACAATTTCTCTTTGATAAAGAGGATCAATAGTGTAGTGTTACTGCAGTGAAGTAGAATATGCCTCGAAGGCTTCATCTTTAAAGCTGCAGCAGGCCACTTTGCATGTTTCCAACACCAACGGTAGCAACCTCTTGAAATTTTAAAGGTCCCATATTGTAAAAAGTGAGATTTTCATGTCTATTATATCATAAAGTAGGTTTAAGCGCTGTATAAATACTGTGAAAGTATCAAAACGCTCAATCCACAGAGAAATACCCACAGCCCGTATTCAGAAACTGTGCTTTTGAAACAAGCGTTTCTGACAGAGGGTGAAATATTCAAGTGTATAAACATGTTTTACTAGAAACCCAAAATACAAGTCTGCACCTAGAAATGAGCCTGAAACGTCCCCCTTTAATAATCATACTGTTCTGTTTGTATTCAAATGAATGACACGTTAAGGCAAATTTGTTTTAACGTCACTAATTTCTTTAACACAATCAATATTTCAGAGGTTGTAGCGGGTTTTAAGACTAGAGTGATGATACTTGTATCATATAAAACTTTAAACCTAATGAATCCATCGGTACCAACCACGTCATACTAGCTTGTCGTGAAGGAGGTTAAATAACGCTCACTAAATTTTGGCGAGGAAAATCTGTCCCTTGACCTCTGACCTCCAGATATGTGAATGTAAATGGGTTCTATGGGTACCCACGAGTCTCCCCTTTACAGACATGCCCACTTTATGATAATCACATGCAGTTTGGGGCAAGTCATAGTCAAGTCAGCACACTGACACACTGACAGCTGTTGTTGCCTGTTGGGCTGCAGTTTGCCATGTTATGATTTGAGCATATTGTTTTATGCTAAATGCAGTACCTGTGAGGGTTTCTGGACAATATCTGTCATTGTTTTGTGTTGTTAATTGATTTCCAATAATAAATATATACATATATTTGCATAAAGCAGCATATTTACCCACTCCCATGTTGACAAGACTATTAAAACTCCCTTTAAGGTACATTTTGAACAGATAAAAAATGTGTGATTGATTTGCGATTAATCATGATTTATATGGACAATCATGCGATTAATCGCGATTCGATATTTGAATAGATTTACAGCCCTAATAATATATAAAAAAATGTGTCAGATGAAAGGTATGGAAGCATGGTGGCACTGAAAATGCTCAGCAATGATGCTGTCTAGTGTTTTTTTTTAGGATGAAATCACTGCAGATATGTTTTTTTCTTTTTTTAAGTACTTCTCTCGTACACACTTCACCTTGCTGTTGATGTGTCAGGGAACTCTGTGTAGGCATTTTTTTTATCAGAAACTACGGAGTTGTTTTATCTGTGTATTTGCTTGGCTGTCAAAAAGTCTCCATCTGCAGCGTAATTATAGGACAGCCTCTCTCTAGGCAGCCTCACACCATCTTTTATCAGTCAGCAGCACTCGACTATATTTACTCCTCACTGACGAGCCAAAGAAGTGAAGGTGTGATCAGATATAAACGTCACCAGAGAATGTCTGCGTCTGAGCGACTGTGAGCGTGTGTGTGTTCAGGATACGTCTTGTTAGTCATGCAGTGTGCTTGTAATGTTCGACCTATCCCGTGTCGAGGTGTAGCGTTTCACAGCTAGTCCAAACAGCTCCATGTAGCTCACATATTCATCGCCGCTGAAACAGTATTGATGAAAAAAGAGAACTTCCCGGTGGGATCTTGACAATCTGTTTTTTTCCGTGCACATTTTCTACAATAATGTCAAATTGAAAGGACTAGGACTACTGTCACCGTGATAACCAGAGTGCAAATGCAGCTCAAACAATATAGTGTGCTGCAGGAATGAGTCCTACAACCTGGAAATGAGTAAGCATTTTTAGCACTTCCGGTTCCCTCGTCTGGAAGTCAATGGGTTTTTAGTTAGATGACTGAAATAAGGTCTGTGGTTAACACAAGCTGAAGAGATTTTAACGGTTTGTTCTTCAACATAAAATACATCAATAAATATCCTGCTCGTGAATTTTGAAGCATTTCTTATGTCTTAAAAAGGTGGTTGCCAACAAGCGGCTAAATGAGACTACTAAATGTCATCACGCTGACTCGTCCGCCGTTATGGCCTTCTTGTGTATGCTCACACTCATGTGACCATTGTGTAGTTTGTTTATAGCCTAACGTTGGCTGTTTACTTCTGCCGATTGCATTTACAATTCAAAAATCATAAAGTGGTGAAGATAATTTGTGAAGATTATCTTGCTGAACAAAACGTGTAGGTATCATAAACGTGTGTTCGCCACAGAGTTTATAATCTGCAAAAATCCAAAAGCCAATGGAAAAATCCCATTTTCTTCTTTGTCAAGGGAACCCAAGGGCGATGCTAACTTCCTGGTTGGCCTACAAAAAAACGTCATGAACACTCTATGAAGGATTTTATCTGGGAGACATGATGAATTTTTGGTCGTTATTGGTAGCTAGCTGTCTCTTAAAAATGACATTCCCATATAACTAAACCGATACACCATTCCGTTTCGAGGGAAATGTATCCAAAATATGCTCGTAATGGTCCCGCGGAAGGCCGCAGCAAGTGACTTAGCACAACAAGCGACGTGTAGAGCAGGTGACGTCGTATATCAAGCGACCGCTAACGAGAGTAATATGGAACAATGAGGTTATGTGGTATAATAATGAGTATAACAACCGAGGAATTCCACTATAGGAGGCTGGGAGGAGTGGTGGACGGGTTGAACACATGGACTTTCCCCCAGAAGACCGCTGTTCATGTCCCGTTTGAAACTAAAAGTCACCATTCAATTTCATACTAATTTTAAGCCAAACCATGATGTTTTTTTTGACGAAACATAAGAGTAGTTTTGTTGTGTTTTTGTTGTTTTGTTTTGTTTCAATTTACAACGTTAACTGCATGTTTAAAACCGTGTCCATGATTCGGGAGAAATTACGTTTCCCTCGAAATGTAATTGAGAATACAGTTTAGTTGTATGGGACCATCATTTTGGAGGAGACAGAGTTATTAATTGGTGTGATGGTGTGTATGGGCAACCCGTTCTCATCCCAACCCGTCACATTCTGACGCTTTGTCACGCCCCTTGCCGTCAGTTTAGGTTTAAGCAACAAAACCGAAGAGCTTGGTTTGGCTTGAAATTACTATGTTTTTAAAGTGAAAATGAAAACGTTCTGAACACAAAGACAAAGAACACCTTGTTGGTTTCAGTCTCCTGGATGACAGTCCTGTGTTTGTTTGACCCATCCTCCACCCCTCCCTCTTCGGTCTTTATACTATGTCACCGCAGTCCCGACGCATTTTCTATGAGCGTTTAATATCGCCACGGATGGGTTTACTATGCACCGACGCCAAAGGGTGCTTTATGCGTCAGCATCAGCTGCCTAGGGGGCGGGAAAAGCGTTGGTATTTAACGATGAGGACGGGATGGTGTGACAGTTTTTATATTCTCACCTCCTTGGTTTTATCTATCATCGCTCTGGTGCTGTTGCATGTGATCTATGAATGAAAGGAAAAGCCATGTGAATATCATTAAATACTAAAAGCAGCTCAATTAACGGGGCTGTACCAAACAAGTCTGCTGTGCTGAAGTCAACAACATGTGAGGTGCAAAAATCAAACATGTTGTTTAAGTCCACTTAGATACATAATAAAGAATAAAAGGGGCAGTCCAGTGATTTGGTTTTGCACGTGTACTTGTACGTGTACTACTCCACAGTTAAAACTCATTGTTCAGGGTATCAGGCGCATAGCGGGACTAATAACGGCCCCATATCTCTTATCGCATTCTGAATCACTGTGCAGATCAATTATGTTTTATTTTCCATCTCATAGTTATATTATGTTCTCTTAGAGCAAATTGTTCCCAGACTGTAGAAACAGTCAACAATTGTCATAATGTCTTATGGCCAGGTCAAACAGCGTGAATAATTCTTTTGTTCCCCAAGCCACCAAGCTGTTATTAGATACTCATGATGACTCAGCTGATGATTAGTTTCCCATGTAAATACTGTCGGCTGATGATGTTTTTCTTGATGGCTTAACATACTCTGGGTTTCTTGTTGTCACTTGATGTACTCATGTTTTATGTGCCTTAGTCCACCTCTCTGTGTGTTTTATGTTTTACCTGGCTGCAAGACACGTTTCCCCTCGACAGAGCTCCTTCAGATTAACTGAAGACATTATACAGCTGTTTTCAGTCTGGGACAGGTTGGTCTCAAACACTGTTCAAAACTATACCTACGAAAAGTAAATGCGCTGTAATTCGTATGTATCTCACAAAAATCAAATTGTATGTAATCCACGTAATTGTGAACAAGGAAATATAAAACACAGAACTTTCGCCCAAGAGACCACCGTTTGAGTCCTGTGTGACCAGAAGTCAACGTTCATTTATTTGTCGTGTGATTTCCGTTCTTAATTTACGGCACATCAGATGTTATTCTAACCCAAACCACGATTTTTTCCGAAATGTAACTAGGTAGTTACGCAACTTCTGGTGCGGTGTAAAGATTTCTGGTTTGCCGTTATTTAACCACAATCTTTTCCTAACCTTCACTAAGTAGTTGATGCATAATCCTAACTAAGTAGTTTTATTGCCTAAACCTAACTAAGTAGTTTTGTTGCCTAATCCTAACTAAGTAGTTTTGTTGCCTAAACCTCACTAAGTAGTTGTATTGCCTAAACCTAACTAAGTAGTTTTGATGTCTAATCCTAACTAAGTAGTCTTGATGCCTAATCTTAACTAAGTAGTTTTATTGCCTAATCCTAACTAAGTAGTTTTATTGCCTAAACCTAAATAAGTAGTTTTGTTGCCTAAACCTGAAAAAGCCGATCTTTTCCTAATCCTAACTAAGTCGTTTTCTTGCCTAAACCTAGCTAAATAGATCTTTTCATAATACTAACCAAGTAGTTTTGTTGTCTAATACTAACCAGGTTGTTTCCTGTGAAGACTGGAGCGGAAATTGACACTGGAATTCATAGGAAAACGCACAAAAAAATGAGGTATAACTTTTTGTAAGATATCATAAGAAGCGTTGTATGAGAATACGTTGTCTGTGTTGCACCAGCCATGACTAGTGAACTGATCCTGATGTGTAAAATCAGTAGAATTCCCTTTTAATGAATACCAGAAGACATTGTAAGAGGATCAGTCGAGGCCAATCGCGAGTATTGCAACCTGACAGATGATCTTTCAGGATGTTGACCACTCTAGTCACCAGCAAATCAAAGAGCTTGATGTAGCTTATTAAAAAGTCAGAAAGCAATCACATGTAATCCCACACCCAGGTTTTCTAGTAGATTTAAGAGCATCCCTTTAATTCATGAATGGTTCGAGGATCGAGCTGTTATAATGGACTCTTATTGAGCTACCGGCTTTTCTTGCCTCATGCAGTGGGGGAACACAACAGGACCGGGCGGTAGAACTCCCAGAGCAGCCAACAGCTAGTTCCAGTGATCAATGGTAAACTGATGCTTGCAATGGATCCATTACCTAGAGGCCTGGGCTTCCTCATACTGCAATTTGTTACCTTGGAATAGATTATATGGTGGTGAGGGTGGCCTCAGGGAAAAGGGACTGGGAAAGCCTAATTTTCCCCTTAATGCATTGCTTTTCTATATTGAACCCTATCCTGTTGGGATGATGGAACACGTAAATAGGATGGGGGAAGGCTAAAAGGGGGTGAGGGAAGCAAGAAAGAAAGAAAGTAATGGAAACACAATGGCGAGGAAGAGAGATGAACATGTAATTTATCTTCATTCCACGAGGTAATTTCCATGCCTTCCTTCATCTTTTTCGGAGAGCAACGATGTATACCCGGCGAAACCGATGTCAGCATCTTCCTTTTTTTCTGTCTCCCGCATGCTTACGCACAGCTTTACACCTTCTAAGGTTTTATTAACTGAGAGTAAGCAAAGACAGAGAGGCCAACGTGGGCACAGGGAGGGAGGGTAAACAGACAGGCCAGGTAGCGGAGTCAAGTAGAGAAAAAGGAAGAGAAATGAGTGATAACAGTCAGAGAGGGTAAGAGGTACAGGAGTGATTGAGTTCACAACGGCAAAGAAGAAGAAGAAGAAGAAGAAAGCAGACGGAGATCGCTCATGTTGTGGAGCAGCTGAACCAGAGCTGCAGCACGCCGCTCTGCATTTCTATACTTACATAAATGTGGATACAAGTTTGTCGATCTTGTTTTTTATATTGGAAAAATCCAGTTTGCTGTCCACACATTCAGTGGGACAATGGTGGTTCAACAGTTCTACAGTGGTTCAGTATTTCACATCATTCAGTAAATAAACAGGCTCAGATCTGATGTTAAATTGGGATATCTGAAACTACGTTCAGACTGCAGGCAAATTCGATTTGTTTCAAAAATCAGATCTTTAAGACGGACTGTCCGCACTGTTACTTGCAAGTGATCAGATCAGATTTGAGCGTCCAGACGTCATAGCGTACTGCTAGTAGCAGCGTGGAGTCTGCTCAGCCCTTCTGTCACTCTGGATTTGACATCATCGTTGTGTGTCACATTACGAGTTACGCAAAAGACACTTTAAAAATGTCACGTAACTTACGCACTTAAGTAGTTCCGATTCTTGAAACCCAATTCGATACCACGGTACAAAAAAACAACAAAAACAATAAATCCCATGTAATTCAACATGCACTCTTTTATTAAAAACATTTGAACATTACAAAAAACAGGCATGTAGCCTTTAAGTAATAAATAAAAATAATTTACCCATTTCGTTCATTTTGGTGTATCAGCGGCATGTTATCAATCGATGGTCAGACGACGAATGCTACATACTGACCGTGAATGCATCTGGTCTGTCAGCTCAGAGTAGCAGGTGTCACAAGGGACAAGAGAGAGTTCACAGACCGAGAAATGGCAGAGGATTTGTTGTCGAAGTGAAAAGCAAACGCACTTATTTGGCGATATTTCACGTTTAATCTCAATGCTATAAGGGAACCATAACATTAATGAGGTAATCGTTGCGAGGCGGATGGAACTGTCACAGCCGGTGTGCACGGAGCAGCGCCAGGTAGACCCCCGCAGCTGGAGCGCTACCGGAGAAGCCAGACACACCGTCAACCGAGGGTAAAGATCAGAGTCAGCGCTCTGCACATATTGACCATAATCTTTCTTGTAAAATGTCCGGTGTAATCGGTAACACCGGTGTTGTCTCAAGTTTATTAACCGATGGGAAATTTTCCTCACCGTCACATCACTACCAATGACCATTACAGGCATCGTACGGTACCTTCGGTACTGTAGAAAAAGAGTACCGTCACGTTTTTAGAATTTGGGCATCGACTTGGTACCGAAGTATCGATTCTCGTTACATCCCTAGTCCAAACTGTTATTTGCAAGTGAGCAGATCAGATTTGTGTGTCCAGACATCACCGACCTATCTGCATGGGCTGCTGTGGTAATAACGTAGACGTCAGTAACTATGTAGCTACACTGGTGACGTGGCTTTCCAATACAGGCAAAAGATGGAGGTCCATCATTTCGCCCTCCAAACAATCCAGTCAAGTCGTAACTCCTCCATCGCTGTCTGGTGCGACTAGTGCAAAAGACACTTTGAAATCCGATATGAGCAGTCAGCAACTAGATTGCATGTGTTTTTGTTTTTTTATGTCTGGACTTTCTAAATTCAATCCTGATACAATCCGGATGTGCCAAAAAACGAATTTGGGCTGGCAGTCTGAACAAGGCCTAAAGGTGCAGGTATTGATCTGACAACCACTTTTGAATTGCAATATGCCTTCTGTTACAGTATTTCATTCAGGAGAAAAGAAACAGCTGCAGCCTGACCTTCGATTGAATCAGTTTGACCTTCAGTTTGACCTTTACTTTTAGCTTCCATGCTCTGCCTTCATTCCTTAACAATTAATTACATTTAACACTGAAATATTTGTCTGAAAATCTGCTTCTAGTGGAGGTATTTTTTTTGTAGTTCCAACAGGGCTGGAGGGGAAAACAAAGGTTCAAATGTTACCCGCACATGCCACCTGCTAAATGTGCATTCCTTGGAGTATTCATCCACAGTTTACACAAGTTACTTTTGTCAGTTTTTGGGATCATTTGTTTCCTCCACCACTGAATCATAGTATCCCCTTGTGAGCACCCACTCATGCTAGGCTGGTATGAAAACAAACAAACCCTCCCCTGCTCTCGACCTAGTCAAAGCATCGTCTCGTGTCGATCTTCAGGGAGGCAGATGAAACAGAAGCAATCGGACAGAGTGAGTCACACGAATGACAGAGAGAGAATGTGGTTGTCAAACACAAGATCACAAGTATGCAGCAATTAGTCCTTCTGTGCAGCCGGAGTTTAGATGAGTGGCGGTCTTCCTGCTCTTTATGAACCAGTGCAGCCCTCTTTCCAGGTGATATATTATTGACCTCTTCCTGGATTACGACTTTGCTGCAATTTAAACCTGAGAAGTTACAAGTGTTTTGTCTTTATCTGTCTGTATCCCCCAAACAGCAGGCAACACATTCACGACCATGTCGGGACAACACTCACACACACACACACACTTGAGACAGAGGACTAATTTGCACTCAATTTTCAGCCACCTCTCTGTGCGACAGCCAAGGCTACTTTAGATGATGCCTCTGCGTGTGTGTGCATGTATGTGTGTTAAAAACATGATCCTAGCTGATAAGCCAGAAATAGATTTTCTTTCACAATTTCAGCAGTCTTTTAAAACAGTGACTCAGGATGTTTTACTGAATGAACAGCCTGCGGAAAAGATGTCGCGCTGCACTAAGACACCGACTGGATCATGTAATGTATGTGTGTGTGAAGTCAGAGATATGATATACTACCGTTACTTGTACCCCGCGTGAAACCAGAAGTCAATGTTGATTTATTTGTCACGTAACTTCCGTACTTAAGTCACACCACGTCCGGAGTTATTTTAACCCAAGCCACAATCTTTTCCTAACCCTACCTAAATAGTTTTGTTGCGTAAACCTAACTAAGTCAATGTTTTCCTAATCCTAACTAAGTAGTTTTGTTGCCTAAATCTAACCAAGTAGATCTTTTCCTCAACCTAACAAAGTAGTTTTGTTGCCTAATCCTAACTAAGTAGTTTTGTCGCCTAAACCTAACCATTTAGATCTTTTCCTAAACCTAACAAAGTAGTTTCGTTGCCTAATACTAACTAAGTAGTTTTGTTGCCTAAACCAACCAAGCCGATCTTTTCTTAAACCTAACCAAGTAGTTTTGTTGCCTAGACCTAACCAAGTTGATCTTTTCTTTGAACAATTTGAACTGAGAAATAACACCTCTTAACACTGCTTAGGTAGACGACTGTCTTGCATGTTTCTGACTTGTTGACGCATGTCCATACTGGATAGTGGTGGTACTACGTGTGATGCATATCACATTTTTTTAGAAAATATAATTGACTGGTTGTGAAGTGACTAATAGCACTGAATATTGTCCATGTGTGAGGCTCTCAGCTCACCTAATGCATAAAAACAGAACAGTAAAACGATCTTAGATGAAATTCAAGCTGTCACTTGTCCCCATCTGGTGCTGGGCTCCACTGCCTGCACAGCTGTAGCCCTGAAAGCACATACTGTATATACAGTAGCAGCCGCTACTGTGATATCGCAGCCAATTCAAATTTTCAAGATCAGAGCAAAAACAGCACATTGGAAGTATCATTTGCACCTCTACAGGCTTTTTTTTTTGCCTTTGCTTCTCCAGTGTGACAGGTACTGACAGGTAATGTCAGAAGTACAAGTCATTGGTCTTTTTTGCACACATGGAAAAGGGTTCGTTTTTTAATTAAATTCACAACATGGACAAAAATAGCTACTGCCCTCAACCAAGCTGGTGAACAAAATGGTTTTATTGATAGCTAGCAACTGGAAACACATTAGCAGGATGTTGGCCATGGGGGTTGTGCAATATGTCGCCATTGTCAGAAGGTGTGCATGTGCAAACTGTTACATGAAAGCTATTTTCGGTTTTGGAAAGGATCCAAACATCAACTAGATTTTGTATATTTTTATACAACCATTAATTTCAAAAACTAGAAATGTTAAAGTTATGAAAAAAACATGGTTGTGCTTTGCTCTACCGCAGGTAGGGGTATCTAAAAAACTAAAGCCTTTTTGGGGGATTGGTTCCTCTACTATATGTGTTGTTGTATGTTTTTTATCTTCTGTGGAACTGGAGGATGGAGTCCAGAACAAATTTCCCTATGGGGACATTAAAAGTATATCTTATCTTATCGTATCGTATCGCATCGCATCGCATCGCATCGCATCGCATCGCATCGCATCGCATCGCATCGCATCGCATCTTATCTTATCTTATCCTTCTACCTCTATTTACTTGTTTTCACCGGGAGAAGAAAAGAGATCATCATCATTGCTGTAACGTTAGAAAATTAATATAATAAATATATACAGTACAATATTTTTTTTAAGAATGCTGATCCCTCATTGCTGTTTGTACTTTGTATTTTGACCTAATTTCTTGCTTTTTAAGTGTAAAAATAATATCTCTGATGAGTGATCACAACATATGGTTGTTACAGCCTGTGTCTAAAAATGACTTGCTGCCCCACACGTGTCCCAAAAAAGAAGTACAAACAAGAAATATACTTAACCAACTATAATCTATTTAAACACAACTTTGATAGGATGTGGAAGTCAGCAATAAAGACCTCCATTCACTGCTTTCAACGATGAAAGCGTTGCCAAAATGGTGTCATTGTGGTGCCAAAAAAAAGGAAAGAAAGGAAGGGAAAAAATGCAGGCTGGCACCATCAAACATCTCACTAGCACATCCTTTTATTGCTTTCAACAATAAAAAAAACAACACTTGGATATGTGAGTTACAGTAGGCCTCATGTGCCAAAATGAGACGAAGGGGAAATGTAAGGGTAGATGCCAGCTAGAAAAAGTGTGAGGAAGTGAGCTATTGGCTGGTTGTATAGAAGTCTATGAGAAAATGAGCCTGCTTCTCACTTGATTTATTACCTCAGTAAACATTGTAAACATGAGTTTTCAATCGCTAGTTTCAAGTCTTCTTTAATACAGCATGATGTTCATTTAGTAAATTATGGTCCCATTTAGAGTCAAATAGAACATAAAGCAGGGGATGTTTGGGCGGGGCTACTTTATGATTGACAGGGAGCTACCACAGCGTTATCCGGTCTGAGAGTTGTCCGTGTTTTCGTCGTAGAACTTTAACCCTTTCACAGTGTGTTTTCAGTTCATGAAATTAATTATAACCTTTTTGGTCGCCTAAAAATGTCTTGTTCGGCAGTCGGTTGTACTTGGCTCCACCCTCTCGTGTCACTTCTGGTTGCAAATAACCAAGATGACGTCCAAAACGCTGAAAGGGAAGGCTTCAAAACAGCAGTCCACAAACCAATGGTTGACATCACGGTGTCCACTTCTTATATACAGTCTATGATAATACATTTATATTATGGGGGGTGGGGGGGGGAGAATTAAGCAGCAGAATTAGTCTGTATGTTGTTTTCAGGTGATGGTTCAAATATTTTAAAGGTCCCATATTATAAAAAAGTGAGATTTTCATGTTTTTTTTATTATAAAGCAGGCTTCAGTCCTATATAAATACTGTGAAAGTATCGAAACACTGCCTAGCAACGCAAAAAAAAGGCCGACAGTATGAGGAAAATAAAGTTTTTTTTGAACATTACAGCATGTTAACATGTTCTAGAAACACAAAATACAAGTATGAACCTGAAAATGAGCACAATATGGGACCTTTAATGTGTTATTTGGCATAGTATTTTCTTTGCAATTAGATGTCATACACACTGATTCATGCTTGCTTCGGTATTTAGTTACTCATAACCACTTATAGTAGTGCTAGTTAAATGTTTCCAGTAAAAGTGAATACAATGGAGTATGCTTAAAACCAACTAGTTTTCACATGTTTCGTTCTTTATATGGACGGATATGGATTAGTTGGCTCAAACAAAAATATGGCCACGTAGACCAATGTAATCTGTTGCCTGTCTTTTGCTGTTATCCCTCCCAGGAAGCAGAGATGCCGGTAATAGAAAGCGACAGCACAGAATCAAAATAGATGGAAATAGTCGCTGGTCATGACTCGCGCCTCATTCATTTTTAAGCAAGATGAAAGAAACGGTGCATCGAGTGCAGAGTTGTTTGAATGAGTGAAACTGGGCTGCAGCTGCTCTGCGTGAATGTGGGTTAGCTCGCAGTGAACACGATTCTTCAAACAGAGCTATAAAAACCACCGTCGGATAAATTCCTCAAAGCAAAGAGTATTTTCAGACGAAGTAATAGGTTGGATGTTTCAAAACAGATATAAAAAAAGATGCTCAGTCAGGACTGTGATGGGAGATGAATCAAAATCGGATTTCTTTAATGTTTGAAACATACATGAGACGGGAGCATTGTACAGAAGACTTCTGTTACCAAATTGTCATAATGTGACACACCTTCCTTGCTATATATAGCTCGATATTCAGTCCTTTTGATTTAACCACAGTTTCAGCTATAACCGCTTCAATGATTTTCCTCGGCTACCAAACACCACTGAGTCCAATACATCACACAGTGTTTTCAACTGAGAAGCCTATCAGCGCCTTCTGTGCTCGTGTTACCACGGTGAATGATGATAAGACAGGAGGCCCGTTGCCATGACAGAACTGCTTGTCACAGTTTGCATCCAGAAACTCCATACCCGCCTCCTTTTGAAGGATGCATCACCAGAAAGAAACACATACATACAAACACAAGATAGATAACTGATTTGGAGTATAGCAGCTAGAAACAGTGTTTGCCCCCTTATATCATCCACTGACATAACATGTTCTATGTTTCAAGATCAGAGGCGTAGTTTTGGTAACATACTTTACTTTCTGTCAATGATGGTTTACTGGTCTCAAACTAGCTGAAAAATCCTCCTGTGCTGTAAATAATAACATTCTTCAGTGACATAGGATTTTATATAGGATATCATTTGTGAACATGAGTGGATGGTATATACTGTACACCATAGCCACCATAGCCACATCCACGTAATTATCAACCAGGAAATATAAAGAGCACCAAACTCCGCGTACGGAGGAGGTCGGGGTGGATGGGTGGATCAAAAAATACTGGACTTTCGCCCTGGAGACCGGCATTCGTGTCCTGTAAGAAACCAGCAGTCAACGTTGATTTATTTGTCATGCAATTTACGTACTTAATATCTTAATTGTTTCCTAAACCTAATTAAGTAGTTTTGTTGCCTAACCCTAACCAAGTCCATCTTTTCCTAAACCTAACCAAGTTGATCTTTTCCAAAGCCTAACTAAGTAGTTTTGTTGCCTAAGCCTAACTACATAGTTTTGTTACCTAAACCTAACTAAGTAGTTTTGCTGCCTAATCCTAACCAAGTTGATCTTTTCCTAAACCTAACCAAGTTGATCTTTTCTTAAGCCTAACTATGTAGTTTTGTTGCCTAATCCTAACCAAGTTGATCTTTTCCTGAGCCTAACTGAGTAGGTTTGTTGCCTAATCCTAACCAAGTTTATCTTTTCCTAAACCTAAACAAGTTGATCTTTTCTTAAGCCTAACTATGTAGTTTTGTTGCCTAATCTTAACCAAGTTGATCTTTTCTTAAGCCTAACTGAGTAGTTTTGTTGCCTAATCCTAACCAAGTTGATCTTTTCCTAAGCCTAACTAGGTAGTTTTGTTGCCTGATCCTAACCAAGTTGATCTTTTCCTAAGCCTAACTAAGTAGTTTTGTTGCCTAATCCTAACCAAGTTGATCTTTTCCTAAGCCTAACTAGGTAGTTTTGTTGCCTGATCCTAACCAAGTTGATCTTTTCCTAAACCTAACTAAGTAGTTTTGTTGCCTAATCCTAACCAAGTTGATATTTTCCTAAGCCTAACTAAGTAGTTTTGTTGCCTAATCTTAACCAAGTTGATCTTTTCCTAAACCTAACCAGGTTGATCTTTTCCTAAGCCTAACTAAGTAGTTTTGTTGCCTAATCCTAACCAAATTGATATTTTCCTAAGCCTAACTAGGTAGGTTTGTTGCCTAAACCTAAGGAAGTTGTTTCCTTTGAAGATGGAAGTTCATTTTGAAAAAAAAACTGTATGAATTTAAAGAGCGAAAAATGTGACATGTTGTTGGACATTTATGGGAAAACAAAAAAAAAGAAGGAACAACTTTTTCGTAAGATACCATACCAATAGTTGTGTAAGAATACTATGCATGACATCCCACTGATGGTTCAAATTTGTATTAAATATAGTGCTCGGATAATCTTCGCAGCTGCAGCTTGTTCTCGTACAGCATAACATTGATAACACATTTCTAACGCTAAATAAATAATCCAGATATGATTTCATCAAAATATTTTATATTTATAACAATATTGTGAGCGATCCGCTGAGGTGTTTTCTTATCGCTTCAACAAACCGCCGCCATGTAACGGAGAGATGAGCTTGTTGTTTTCAAGTCTGGAAAGATTCAATTAGGCGGCAGAAAAGATATATATGAATCACTGTGACTCTGATGTCGCTAACTAGCAGCTGGCGTGTTTGATTTTCAGGTTTATTTATGTTGCACATTGTCATAATGAGACAGTAGCGGGGAGAAAGACAGAGGAAGACACTCATTTTGACACTGAGGAGGATAGAATGATGCAAAAGAAAAAAAATTAATTGCTCTCCTTCAACACAAGTCACGAGTGTGATGAATATTTACAGGATTTGTTTTTTTTCAAATTAGTATTCAGCCCATATTATTGTTGTAATCTCAGATGATGAAACTGTGATGCACTGAAGAAAATTTTGGAAAATGCTGTAATATAGATACAGTGTTAAGGTGGGGCAGGTTTGTTCCATTTCTTTTTACCAAAGTGGCTCTAAGTCAAGCAGCAACCTGTGGTGCTGAAAAATTAAGCACGTTTTCATATTAGGTACGATCGCCCCCAATTCCCACTCCCCCACCGCTCAGCTTTGACATTAGTGAAGTTCTCCGTACCCGAGTACACTTGCGTCATCATCCACGTGTATTTGTTTATGTTGAGATCAGCTGTTCCAGTGGCGGAGCATTGTAAAACACTTCATTCAAATTATATAACTCTCCTGTTTAAATTATATTAAAGGTCCCATATTGTAAAAAGTGAGATTTTCATGTCTTTTATATTATAAAGCAGGTTTAAGTGATATATAAATACTGTGAAAGTATCAAAACACTCAATCCATGGAGAAATACACACAGCCTGTATTCAGAAACTGTGCATTTGAAACAAGCCGTTAGGATTTTTGTCCATTTGTGATGTCACAAATCTACAATATTTAGACCATTTCACACTTTTAAACGTAAACATTCTAAATGTGTCCCAGTTTATTTTCTGTTGCAGTGTATGTGAATGACATCAGCTGACAGGAAGTAAACATGGACCCAAGCTGTTGCCATTCTGTTGACATGCGCTAAAACGGAGCGTATATTCGGACTGACAGTATGAGAAAAATAATGTGTTTTTTGAACATTAAAGCATGTAAACATGTTCTAGTAGAAACCCAAAATCCAAACATGAACCTGAAAATGAGCACGATATGTCCCCTTTAAGGCTTAAATTTAGGCATAATTGAGGGCGTGCTCACTTTGACGACAGGGGGGTGCCATACCAGGTTGCTCGCTGCTAGCTGTCTGCCGCGTCACCAGGGCCGCCTCAGCTCCACCGACGATCCACCTCTTTGGCTATTTGGGGATTTACAGGGAGTTAGGCTGTGTCGTCACTGCCAAGATGACGAATCTTCAAAAAAACCTATGGGTGACGTCATGGAGACTGCATCCATATTTTATACAGTCTATGGTTTAGGTTAGGGTGTGTGAGTGCAACCTCGAAACACTCTAATAGCCTTTTGCACTGCCTTTTTAGTGATGAGTTGCATTGAATTTGACTGCATTTTCTCTATTTTTGTTGATCATGATTACATGGCTTCATCAGGGAGAGAGGACTCGAGAGAAGCGCACACTTAGAGTGGATGAGAGTTTGCCCGTCTGTAAACAGAAAATGTTCAACTGCCTAATATTTATTTCAACTCATGATACAAAACATCCCAGTAATTGGTGTTTGACAGCTGAAACAATCGTTATACCTCCCACTAATAGCAGCCCACATCAGGTGTATGTGTGTGTGTACTATTGTGTGCTCACTTATGTCTCGCGCACCTCTCTCTGTCTGCGTGTCTCAATTTGATTATGCAGAACAGTCCCCACAGAGCTCATTATTAAACTGTGGTGGGAATGTGATGTGGTCATTTGGTTAGGACTGAAGCCTTCACAAACACAAACAAAACACTGTTTGCCTCTCTCTCTCGTCTTTATATACTTCACACACACACGCACGCACACACACACACACACACACACGCACACACACATGCATCCAAAATCACAGTCCCACACACTGTCTCTCACTTTCCTTTGCTTTATCCATATATGCTGAAAATGAATCCTCACTCGAGTTATGTCTGAGTCAGCACTTCTTTAAGGTCAGACCTACATACTGAATACACTTCCTCCCCCAAAAAACGCAGGTATAGGGGTGCAAGTAGCTTATTACGACCCATATATACGGTTATTGTTAGGCGGCGACCTCCAGTGGCCGAAGCGGTTATGGGGGGGCGCAAAGAAAGAAGTCAGGTGGTGTAGTATAAACGGTGCCAAAGTCTGTGTAGGACAACCCGTTCTCACTCCAAACTCGTCAAGTAACCGCCGCTTGTTAAGTGCCCCTCAGCATCGGATACAGATGCACGAAGGCACCTTTAGCGACTGTCTGTGACAAACCGGGCTTTCAACTAACTCCAATGTAAACCCACTCGCTGCAATATCCGATGGTCAGAGCAATTGACGTAGTATTGATAGCGTGAGAGTCCGCTAAAGGCGGACGGGTGAGGTGGTGGATGGGTGAAACAAAGCCAGAACTTTCAACCAGAAGACCAGTGTTCATGTCCCGTGTGAAACTAAAAATAACGGTGACATATTTTGTCACGTCAGTCGTTAGTCAGATGACTCGTTAGTATCGTGAGTCCTGTGAGTCCTGTGAGTCCTGTGAGTCGCTAGTCAATGAAGTTAACGTCACGACTGTTTCCTTACCCTACCTAAGTGGTTGTGTTGCCTAAACCTAACTTCCTGTGAAAACGGAAGTTTATTTTGAAAGGACACTATGCATGTAATGAGCATATGTTGACACGCCGTCCCTAACATGTGCAAAAGTAACGCAAGAGGGGTACCCCGTCAGTTGGTCTCCGATGCCGAGGGGCACTGACCAAGCAGCGGTATTTGGCGAGTTGGGAGTGAGAATGTGTTTTGTAGGAAGGAAGTCGGGGTGGATGGATGGATCAAATAAAGACATACTTTCACCCCCCGCCTTCTTAGTTTGGTTTAGGGAAAGATCGACTTGGTTAGGTTAGGCAACAAAATCACTTAGATTCAGGAAAAGATCGACTTGGTTAGGATTAGGCAACAAAATTACTTAGTTTTAGGAAAAGATCGATTTGGTTAGGATTAGGCAACAAAACTACTTATTTAGGTTTAGGGAAAGATCAACTTGGTTAGGATTAGGCAACGAAACTACTTAGTTAGGTTTAGGAAAAGATTGACTTGGTTAGGATAGGCAACAAAACTACTTAGTTAGGTTTAGGAAAAGATCGACTTAGTTAGGATTAGGCAACAAAACTACTTAGGTTTAGGAAGAGATTGTGGTTTGGGTTAAAATAACTCTGGAAGTGATGTTACTTAAGTACGTAAGTTACGTGACAAATCAATGTTGACTTCTGGTTTCACACGGGACACGAACGCCGGTCTCCTGGTTCACGATTATGTGAATTACACACAAATTGATTTCATAGGATAGGATATAAATTACAGTGCTTTTCTTTTCGTAGGTATAGCTACACACAGTGTATGAAACCAGTCTCCGCTAGTTCTCTCCAACGGTCATATTTGTCATTTTGGGAATCATTGGCAACGCCCTATTCTGTCGTTTAGGTATGAGGACGTCTTGTCTTTTTAACACCAATGAGTATACATGATTGTATGGTTCAGCATATTCCTGTGGCCTGATGTGTATTTAATGCCTGCCTGCAAAGCAAAATTCCTCTGGGATAGTACTAAAGTTGAAGTTGAAGGCTTTCAGTTTGTCTTGGTGTATTTCAGAGTATGGAATAACCGGCAGGGTGATGCTACGAAGACATGGTTGAATGCTTGTCATTTATGAGTCATAGTGTAAATTCTTCCCATTATTTCACATCCACAGAAAAGAGAAAGAAATATCTGAAATAGAAATTGTAAAGTTTGACGTTGCAAGAGTGTGGGCTCTATATAACCTGCCAAATAATGTTTTGAATGGACTGTAAACCAAGGTTTCTCTTTTTTTTCTTATACATAAATTCAGAATATGTGTCAGTGCATTCCACAACAACAGCCCATGTGAGCAGTTTGCTGAATTGAAAGTAAAAATAAAACTCACTTGACTAAGAAAGCACAGGCGACAAGCATCATCTTACAAGCTAAGAAATGAGAATGTGCAGTAACGTACAAACTGCTGGATAAGCAATCTGGCTGTGTAACATTTCCCCAACACATTTTGCTCTATGTCTGCAATACCAAGAGTGATCTGGACTTGCCATTTGCTTTTTCCCTGACTTGGGAACAGCCTAACTGTTCAGCCTTTTTCATTTTAACAAGGACATATTTATGCAGTTTCTGCAACATAGAAAAATAAAAATGCTCTCAGGCTGAGGCGTCGTGGGAAATTGAAAGATAGTGATACAAAGAGAGGTTGCTGAATTACAGTAGCACACAAGTTCATGTAGGATTATTGAAGATAAAGATACAGAGAACGAGAGACTGAGGTAGTGTAGTGGCTCAGGTGTCTCACAGAACTCCTCACTGCGGGGTCGAAACAGACGCAGGTGAATCCATTTTGCCATAAGTAAAAAGGTTATGTCAGGAGTACTTGTATGTGTGTGGTCATGTGTCTGTTTAGTTGGTCTCCTCAGACCTGTGTGGACCTCATGTGGTGCATGCACACTGTGTATCTGAGTTTGTGCCTCAGTAGCCAATTTGGTCCTGACAGGTCAGAGCGGTTAGGCCCTGATCAGGCAGAGTGCGTTTTGCAGGTGGAAAACATGAGGTGCACAATGGAGTGACTTTTGTTTCTTTATTATGCAATCAAACAGAATAGGTTTGAGAACAAAACCATTGACACTGCAATCCAAAAATGTTTTTATTGCAAGTAAGATAAATGTGTGATTAATAATGTATTAATGTGAATAAAACACTTTTGTTTGCAAATCTAAAAGTTTTGCTTGCTGTTGAGCTGAATCTCGTGGGCGGGACCTACGCTGAAAGATGCAAGTCACATCTCTATTGGCCAGTCTAGATTGGAGTGACCGCTTGGCATCAAATCAAATGGAAAATATTTCTTCAGGCGTCATGCAAAGTCATATGTCAATTCATCCAATTGGACAATGGGAAAAAAAACGCTAATGACGTCGGATGCCTTTCCGCTCTGAGTTGGAAGTTCTTTCAACTCGAGGCATTCAGGGCGTCTCCTGCGAAAAACGCAAGGTGCATAGAGCAGAAAAACGTGAGGCGTTCAGCAACCAAGCAAAACGCTTCACTCTGAAGAAAACATTTGAAACCAATTTACAAAAAGCTGCCCCCAGGCTGCTAAAACTCGCTCTGTCTGATCGGGGCCTTTTAAGCAGCAGTTGTTACCACCACCCACATCTCAGTGAAGCTGCTCAAACTCTCCTCACTGGTCAGAGTTAACCGCAGCAGCTGTCTAGTTTGGGATAATGAAGCTGCATGATTTCTGCTAATTATCGCTTGCTGTTTTCCTGCCAGGGAGCGCTGGAAGTCTTGAAACATATCAAAGCAAATAAATTAGTTAGGTAAAGAGTAAACAGTAGGGGGAGATTATTTTATGCTCCTGCAGGCCGTAGCTCTGATGGACCCAGAGGAATGACCCATACGTGTAGGCAGGGCCTTATTGGCTATGAGCACTCCCGAAACATCTCTCAGTGCATGACAGATCCACTGTAGATTGACGGAGGACTGCTGCTCAAATGCATATGAATCCGGAGTAGACAAGGCGTTTTGGTTGTTTTGAGTCTGATTTAGTTGCAAAGACAGTGACACAGATTAACTGGAAGGCTATAGTTGACAAACCAATCTCAACTCAAATCCCACTTGTTCCGGGGCTTTTGTTGGCATCACACAATCCTCATCAACAGAATTTGCTCAGTTGTGATAAAAGTTTAGATGCTCAAACTTTCAGTGACTTTGAACACCTCTACAGCTTCTCATCCATCTGGCCGTCACATTTCCGACTCTTTCCCCAAGGAACCAGGTGGTTAGATTTCAGTGGTGATCTGTAACTGGGATTTCTCATATTTAGTTTTGTAGTCAATTTATATTCTGCGCTCAATTGGTCCAGCTTTAGCAAAGAATGGCCAAGTTGGCAAGAAAAAACAAACAATAAGAGAGAAAAAGAACCATTCTGAAAAGTGCAGTATTGCCAGTTGGAAACTAGCTGAGTGTTGGCAGAGGTTTGGGCTCTAACAAGTGCCTTTTAGCGTGAGATTGTATCTTTGAAACACAGTGACAC
Source organism: Sebastes umbrosus (assembly GCF_015220745.1). Taxonomy (NCBI): domain Eukaryota; kingdom Metazoa; phylum Chordata; class Actinopteri; order Perciformes; family Sebastidae; genus Sebastes; species Sebastes umbrosus. The sequence goes on along the minus strand of NC_051281.1, from coordinate 29,209,779 downwards.
CCTGATTTGGAAAGGGTAGAAAAAATGTTTTGAAAGTGGACCATATTTTTTTAGTCAATGTGCAACTTTGCTCATTTAAGGACATTTTGTTTTGCCTTGGTTAAAAGAACAATGATTTTAGAACAAATATCATTTCAAACGAGATGTTTTAGTTACTAGTGTGATTTTCTCAATGAAAAACAGACATCATGAGCTGTTCATCTATGATACTGTATATAATTGTTTATGTTAAATTGTGATGAGTAGAGTAATACTTTTAGGAAGCAGTACAGCTAAAACAGTGCACAGGCATGTTGAATAGTATTAGAGTTTTATATTTTTAGGATTATTTAGATTTGCAATATTATCCTCTTCAGAAAAGCTGCTTTTGAATAAGACCAATGTATAAATTAAAGCAAGTAGGACAATTGGCCCTTGGCAAAGTCCCACTCTTCGAACGCATGCAGACTGGCCAATCGCGTAGCATCGGCCGGCTCCGATCAGGTTGGAAGGAGATATGTTTCTAAAATGTTTACATATAAACCTGTGGGGCTAACATTAGCAGAATGCGTTACCAGGTAATTAACTAGCGTTAGCACTTCTATGCTACGCTAGCCACTGAAGTTAATTTTTGTAACAGTGAATGAAGCCCTACTCAGCTTTACAGAAACCGTGTCATTCCTCACTTTCTTCTGTCTCGATCGCCAGGTGATAGCAAAGGGTCAAATACAACTTTCGATGTATGAAACTACTGGCTGTATCATATAGCCTTTCTCAGTCTGGTCTCATACATTGTTCGTACATTCTAATTTGTGTACATCCCACAAAATCGATCAGTGTTTAATTCACATAATTGTGAACCAGGAAAAATAAATAGCAGCAAATGCCACGTATGGAGGAGATAGGGATTGATGGGTGGGTCAAAAAGTACCGGACTTTCAACCAGGGGACCGGTGTATGGGTCCCGTGTGAAACCAGAAGTCAACGTTGATTTATTTGTCACGTAAGTAACACTCCTTCCAAAGTTATTTTAAGCCAAACCACAATCTTTTTTTAAGCCTAATTTAGTAGTTTTGTTGCACAAAGTTGTTTTGTTGCCTAATCCGAACCAAGTCTATATTTTCCCAAGCCTTACTAAGTAGTTTTGTAACCTAAACCTAACCAAATCAATCTTTTCCTAAGCCTAACTAAGTAGTTTTGTAACCTAAACCTAACCAAGTCAATCTTTTCCTAAGCCTAAGACACGTGTTGCCGGACATTTGTAGGAAAATGAATGAAAAAGGAGGAATAACTTTTTTGTAAGATATACAAAACATTGTATGAGAATACTTTTTCCCGTCATTAAATTAAAAGACTGGATCGTAAGTGTGTAATTTGCTATTGAAACCAGCTCAAATAAACCACAGACATTTTTATTAGATTATCCTTCATACAAATCACCCGGTCACACAGTCCATTCATCAAATTCTGATAGAAACTACAACTCTGGCTTGTCACGGTGATGTAGCTGAGAGCACTGCAGCAGCAGTGGAGACCTTCAGAGGCTATTTAGTGTGCTGCTAATGAATTCCCTCATAATAATAAGATGTCCTTTAGCCAACTACATCACACTAATTCTCCCTGCTGTGAGGACATTAACAGAAAATGAATAGTCAGTCAGTTGAAATGTCTTTTACACCGACATAACCCATTCATGACGGGTTTTTGCTGAACCATAATTCCTGCCTAATTGTGAAGAATTATTTTGAAAGTCTTATCTTATTATCACTTCAGCAAACACATTAGTGTCCACGATGACACATCTCTCTTGATATTGGAGCAGGATAGACAACTCCTTACATCGATTCTGATTTCGAAAAAAGTCCTTCAACACAACTGGAGGTTTCTTAAGCTGTTTAAAACGTTTCCAGAATGGAGCTCTTTAAAACCTGCAGGTGTCTAGGAAGCATTAGTTCAGTCAGCCGTGTGCTCGTCCTAGCTTAGTCTCCGCACCGGCCCTAGTGAGTCCCCGGTGCCAAGCTGCCCGCAGATGGTACCTCCCTTGCTGTGTGCCCATCGACTGCCCTGCTACAAATCAATACTGCTGGGCTACTGTGAGGGGGAGAGGGCTGACGGAGCAAAGGAGTGAGGGAGCCCAGGGAAGGAGGTACCACAGCAGGGGGCGGGGGGGGGGTGGGGGGGGGTTAGGAATATAGGGGCGAAGGGAAAGAAGAGGAAATAGAGAGGAGCAAAATGGAAGTGATGGAAATAGATAGGGAGGGGTAGGAGAGAGCAAAGAGAGGAAGGATGATTAACGGTAAAACAGAAGTGGGATGAAGGAGGGAGACGGATTAGAGGATGAAGACAACTGCAGCAGAGAGGACAGAGAGCCTGAGCTAGAGGGACAGAAAAGAAAGGGCATGAATCTCAGACAGAAGGGACCAAGAGGGCCATCCACAGGGGATGGAGAGGGAAAGGAGGACAGACGAAAAAATGGAGGTTAAAAAAAGGAGGAAGGAAGAGGAGGAGGAGGGGGAGGAATGGAGAGAGGAAGCATCCCAGTAGGGGTTTCCGCAGGGTGAACTCAGCCAGAGTGTGAGGCGAGGCGCGGTGCAGAGCTGAGCAGTAGGTCCTGAATTATTAAACACAATATTTTGCAGCAAACGGCCGCAGCCATGTCGGATGTGTCTGCTGAGGGGGCAAGGATTATATGTGTGTGTGTTGGTGTGGGTTATACCTCGCAGTATTTACATGTGCTCAAATGTGCGTTTTGTGATTGCATGCAATATAGTTTGTGCTTTTTCGCTTCATGGTGTTGTGTGCTTGTTGCTTTGTGTGTGTGTGTGTGTGTGTGCGTGTGTGTGTGTGTGTGTGTGTGTGTGGTCATCGGAGGCAGTGTATGCCCATTTAGAGCCACTAATTAATGAGGAAGCAACGTCCTGAGGGGCCTTTGTTTTAACTCTCTGCCCCAGTGGACAGCAACCAGCAATTTAAGACACACACACACAGTCATGTTTTCATGACTTTTGAGGACATTACATTGACCTTATATTCATTTCCTGGAGACTTACCCTAACTTTAACCTAAACCTAACCTCACCCTAACCCTAAAGTCCCAAGGGGACCCTAAGCTCCGAGTCCCCACAATGTGACTGTGTTAACAGGTTCATGTCCCCACAATGTGGGTAATACACACACACACAGACACACACACACATGCATTTGGTAATGGGTTTGTATAGACAAATACTCCCCATTTATATTCAATCGTGTCTCCTAGAAATTATGTTTAAATATTACGGAATTGTTTTCCTAATTACGTCGTGATGCAAAACGTAATTGCTCCCTGGATTACGGTCAGTGGTAACAGGTATTTTTTGAAGGCATTAAGCACGACATTTATAAACCACAGCAGAGTCACAGGGATTGGTGGATTATGGGCATACAAAGCAGGACTTTTAACACTAGAGTGCGGGGTTTGCATTGGACGTGTCTAGAAAGGGAGCCCACAAACTGCAAAATCTGATCTGAGATCTGCAAAAACTTGCAAAACTCTCGCCAGACTCGCTGCCCGAAGACCTCTCCTAACCTTAACTATTCCTTGTTCAATGCCTAACCTTAAATATTCAAGATCAATGCCTAACCTTAACCATTGGAGATCAACGCCTAACCTTAACAATCTCTTTGAAAATGGTCATGTTTTTCCTCACCAAAATTTAGCATAATTTTGGAGCGTTATTTAGCCTCCTTTGCAACAAGCTACTATGACTTGGTTCCAATGTATTCCTTATAGTTTCTAGTTTCATATGATGTCTGTATCTCCACTTTAGCTGTAAAACTGAGCCCGCTACAACCTAAAAATCACAAGTTGCATTAATGTGTTATAGAAATTAATGGCGTCAAAACAAATTTGCATAACGCGTTATCGCGTTAACTTTGACCGCCCTACAGAAAACAAATGAAAGACATAGGCAGTGAACAATTTACTGATATGTTCAGTATCAACATTTTTGCACCTTGCTAGATACATTTCTTCATTATGTTCATAGAAAACGCGAGCCAGCCAGAATTACATTTCTGAAGACTTGTAACCTACAGTGTCTTTTCTTGTGCCAATGGGACGTTCTTTTCCATTCCAACCCTGCTGCACAATTTCAGCCCCGACAGGTGTATTTGCATAAAAATCTTGTTTAGTCCGATGATGCATAATTTCTCCTCACTGTCTGCTCTCCTCCTTTCATTCCCCTTCCTCGACTCTCTGAACCTCTCCCCTCCCTTCCTCCCTCCCTCTATCCAGCTCTCTTACTCCTCTCTCTGGCCTTTTCCTTACCAGCCCTACCATCACCACATAGCGTAGAAATATAATGAACTGCTTTTGAACCACACCACTAATTCTTCAAACACTTTTGAATCCCTTGCCTCATCTTGGGACCATTAAGTGGTTTTCCTCAACTTCAATAAATGTGTCTATTGGGAGATATATTTTTTTTTCCAGAGCACTAACACAGATGAGTCGTCCTCGATTAGATTGGAAGCTCAGAGGGTCACTGATTGGCAGTGTGAGAGTGGCTCCTGCAACCTCTCTCAGGTCTTCTCTCTCTCTTTTTCTGTCTTTCTTTCTCTCACTTCATACCAACCTCTGTCTGTCCCTGCTGCCCTCTCACCCACACTGCCTCCCCGTCTCGCTCTGTTTTGTCTGTCCATCTGTTGCCCTCTCTGCCTCTTTTTATGTCTCTCTTCCTCCTCCTCATTCCCTTGTCTCCCAGGTTATTCCTTTCCTCCTTGTGATGTAATTGAATTTCACATCCCTGAATTGAGCTCTTGCCCTTGAGGAACAGAGAGGAGGACGTAATTACGTTTCTGTTTGGCTGCAAATGATTCTACTAATTCGATATGGACTTTTTTTTTTTCATACAGTCAACAGCATGGGTGTTTTGACGGGGCGGTTCTGGAAAGCAGCCAGTGTAGAGACTGTCAGAGGACAATTGGACAAAGACACAAGCTTGAGCCCAGTTTTATCAGTGTGGATTTTGGCAGCTATCCTTAGTGAGATTTAACACATTTGTACTTTCAGTGACATAACTTCTGTTTTACATCTGGAGCAGTTGTAGTTGTTGAAAAACCGTAGCTGTCTTATACCCCTTTCACACCAGTGACCAAGGCTGGACCAAGGTTATCTGATCCGGGTTTAACCCTCCTTTTGTAAATTCAAACCAAAGCAGTCAACCCGTGTTGAACCCTGGTCAGGACAATTCAGATACGACCTGGGTCACAACCCGGGAGTAAAGCATACCAGTTAGCTCAGGTGTTACAAATGGGCAGGGAGGATTACAGAGAGAGGAGATGATCGTGGCATCATCAATGTGTGCAAAAATGTAAAATGTCACAGAATGATGCATGTTTTTGGGATACAGTGTACATATAGTACACAAGGCATTTTTAGCTTTATAACATTTTCAACTATGTTGTATGTATGGAGCTGTAATGTATGCAGAAACATACAGACAACATCTACATCTATCTACAGTACTCATTTATCATATATTAGACTACATTGTGCTATCTAATATGATAATATAGGCTACATTTACAAAAGGATTAGAAACTTCTGAAGACTGAAGTGTATATTTCCCTCACTCCACCATTCCAACAAAGATTTGCTTCATATAGTAAACCTACTAAAGTTTCTAAATGTGGCAACTGTTGGATAATGTAAGAGCTTGTCCAAACATAATGAAATGAGACTATATTTCATTTAGTTTGCTAATTGCTTGATAATGTAATGAACTGGGACTGGGTAACTCTATGACAGATTGAACAGGCTACAGATGGATCTTTTAGCATATTAATTTGGAAAGATAAAAAGTAAAAAATGGTAATGTTGCAAATAGAAAACGTGCAAACAAGCTTTAAAAACAGATGGCATACAGCTGGCAGTACCGTGAGATGGTCGGCTTATTATTAACGCGGTTTGTTTCTATGTAACGTAACGGCGGATGCCTCTCTCATTCAGCAGCCTTGTTGTGTTCGTTTAACGTTACACTACGTTGTCCTTCACCGTCCCGTCATCTACAGCTTTTTTCTTCCTCTCCATGGACTGTCAGGACAATTTATAAACTAATTATTTCATATGAAACAAAACTAATAATAAAATAACATAAATTATAGTATTAGTAATAATTACTAATTACTATTAATTGTCCTTTCATTGTTTGTTCACAGTAAAATATTAACTAATTTTAATTAACTATCAATTTGCCATTTATTAATGATGGTTATTATAAAGTGTTACCAACATTGGTAGTAAAATTAACTTGATTGACAATGATTATGGTCACTTTTGAATAGCTTTTGGATTGAATTTTGGGTGACATAAGGTATTATGTCAAATATATGGGGTGTAGCCTACAATATGCACATCGTCTCAAGCAGAGGACAGACTAACTCAAGAGCTATTGATACTGATGTTGTAAGTATTAAAAATGCTGGTACGTTATCTTGCACGCAGGTCCTCAACACCCACAACGGTTCAAAGTCTGGTTAGGAATTAATGTCCGATCCGATGCTGCTTCATCTATCTTCTGCTTATAATCAGTGCCAAGTGAACACTGAGGAGAGAGACAGAGAGAGAGAGAGAGAGAGACAGAGAGAGAGAGAGACGGAGAGAGAGAGAGAGAGAGAGAGAGAGAGAGAGCGAGAGAGCTAGAGAGAGAGGATGGGTGTTAAGTGTTGGCGCTAGCCCCGGTTCTTGCATAACTCACTGATAATTAGGGTTTTACTGCTGCCAAGTCTTAACCATTGCTATGCAGGTATTTGCAGGACATTTGAGTTGGACTACGGGAACTTAGAGTAGAAGAGATTCCTAGAAATAGACCAAAAAGACACATGTTTGATGGACATAAACTGGTGTAATCGGCTTACAAGGGTTAGGATTAGTGTTTTCCTAAAGAACCACGTTATTTGGAGATACACACACAGACACACTATTCGAGTGTTTTTCACTTCATTTCTTGCTCCTCCTGTCTCTCTCCTCTACTCCTCCAACCCCTCCTTGATCATCACATTCACTTCTTTCCTCCTCTCTTCCTAGTTCTGCTTCTCCTCATCCTCATCCTTCCTCTTCCATCTCCTTTGTCTCCCGCTGCCCTCTTCTTTTTCCTCCCTCTACCACTCCCGTTTCCTCCTCCTCATCCGTCTCCTCCTCTCCCTTTCTCTACTGTTTCCCCAGTCTTGTTAGCAGTGGTCACGCACACTTGCCTCCCTGATTAACTAACAACCCAAAAGGATGTTGCGTCGAACAGTGTCTGCTCTCCCCGAGAGAGGCATCGATTTGCTGGCAGGCGGTAACCACACAGACGGCTGGCACATCGAAATGAGCCTGAGAGCACAAACTGGAAAAAATGAATGGCTGCCGGGAGAAGAAAAAAAACACTATTTTCAAATTATTAGGAAGCAAGAGAAGAACACTGTGTATTTGGCCCGATGACCACACACACACACACAAAAACTTAACTGTGATTTTTGAATACTCCGTGTTTAAATGAGGGAAGACGGTGGAAATAGGCTCAAGGTGATGAAGCTGAGGGGTCTTAAACACTTCCCTAATGAGTTTCTAGACTTATGACAGAGACACAGAGAGAGGACATCTGTTCTTTTGGGAACTGAATACATTTTGAACATTGCAGTGTGTGTGTGTGTGTGTGTGTGTGTGTGTGTATATCTGTGCACAAAGTGCTTCCTCAGTGAAAGTGTTGATTAACATTCAAGCTGACTCACTGCATCGCTTTTGAAGGTAGAGGGTCATATAGACCATTTATTACACAATGAGGAATTCAGAGGAAACAGTCTCCCATGGACAGATTTTACCCGGATTTTCTATACATTTTCTATTTTCAACTAGTCTATTTTATCTTCTTTGCCCTTTTCCGGTAAATAATTAGGGCCCGAGTACCGTCAACGTCGGGCCAGCAAAGGCCCTATTGAGACTGTAGGGATTATTATTATTATTCATGAAATTAATTGCCTTTTTGAGGGCCTTAGCATGCTCAAAAAGTTGTTAAACTTGGCACACTTATCAGACGCGGTGAAAAATTTGATATTTTATGAGTCTCAGGCTTGTGTGTTGCAAAATGACTCGCTAGCGCCCCCTAGACAGTTGGAAAATTTGAGCCCCTTGCTCCGGTTTCACCTACATGTATGAAATTTGGCAGACAGATGTAACATGTGGAGACACACAAAAAAGCCTCTGGGAGGTATGCCCAAAACTAAACAGGAAGTCAGCCATTTTGAATTTAATGTGCGATTTTTGTCCATTTTGAGCGTTTTATAGGGCGTGTACTTTAATGAACTCCTCCAATCAGATCAACTTGAAATTTGGTCAGGACCATCTTAAGACCTTAAAGGGACTGTTTGTAAGAATCAGAAATGCTTGTTAACAGCGACACCTGTGGCCGTTAAGTCAACGAAAGTCAGCATCGGGCTCGCGCTTGCTCGCTCTACATAGACATGAATGAGCATCGCTCAAAACAGTGAGGCGACACACGTCAGCTAAAACCACAATATCACTCTATATTTCACCTGCTTGGCAGTAATGTTAGCTGACCAGACGAAAGTCTCTCCATTAATCACTGCTGATCCTACAGTGTGTTCCAATCCACGTACTTCCAGAAGTACACTTCAATGTAGTGCACTTTGTGCACTCTGTACTAACTTGAGTAGTGCGTAAATTTCAGCGGGGTAGGGTCGTCTCAAATGGAATACTCTGCGGCGCACTGACCGGAAATGACGATTGCAACATTTGACCACGGCTCCCTACCCGCCAAAATATCTTCTGAAAAAAATGAAAGCAGAGTGGAAATAACGTTTCCAACGTCGTCGCCTAGGCCTACGATGTGTCCTCCTGTTGGCTGAAAATGCACCGGTATGTTTACGTATTGTATTGTTTTATTCTGTTATCTACGTATGTTCGAATAGTGGTCGTGGCTCCGCCCCTTCCGCTACGTCGCCAAGATGGCGACAGTTGAGTGTGGAAAGTGTCCAGCGTTCCACACTCAACGATTTGACCGTTTTGAGTACAACATCCGGGTACTTTGAGTGCACTGCATTTTGCTGTACTTCTCAGTGTGAACGCACTTATGCACTCAAAGTAGTAAGTGTAAGTACAGAAGTACGCGGATTGGAACACACTGCTAGTGTTGGCTTTTCCTGTTTCAGCCTCCCGACCGCGGTCGGAGGGAGACACTGGCACCCGGTCGGAGACGATAACGTTTCTCTCTGCGGAGACCCGTCATTTCACAAGACAGGGAAAACCTCTGTTGGTCTGGAGGAGCTGCAGCAGTTATTTCTGCACAAACGTCCACTGTACATTCACTAGATATTCTCAGAACTAAACTAACTCTTCTGCAGTGTGTAGTGTGCGTGAATACACGTGAGGTGGAGCGAGCTGAGTGAAGGCAGGCAGAGGAGCAGAGGAGCAGAGTACAGCAGAGACTCCGGCCCTGGAGACCAAAGCTACGGTCTCCCCAGCAAACTACGACCGTGGCCAACACTGTTTTGCAAGACGGGCTTCACTAGATAGAACTTTGTGGTTTTGGTGCTTCCGTGTAGTTTGTGTTGGAGTCTGAGTCTGAACAGCGTAGCCACACGCGAGCGCGCATGGGACACCGACCTGGGTGATTTATACGTGTAAGAAGTTACAAACAGTCCCTTTAACGGTGAAAAGTTATTCAAATGGTGAGTTTTCACTGAACGACCTGACCGTGGCGTGGTGGCCATTTTGAGCCATTCACCATGAAACAGGAAGTTGTTGTAACTCCACTGTACATAGTCCGATCTGCCCCAAATTTCTCAGGCATAATAAGGGTCCAGTCCTGAGGACATTTACATGCAAATATGTACTCTTAGGGAATATGGGGAATATGGGACCTTTAAGAATTTAGGCCATTTCTGGATTCTCTGTTTGCCATGGAGGCATGCGAGAAAAACAAAAGTTTTCTTCAAGAATTCAAGGTAACACGGGGTGAGTAATTTATATACAAATGAGGGAAGTATTCCTTTAAAGAGTTTTGCGTAATTATTCTTGTTTCTGAATATGCAACCGTTTCAGTGGGAGCTGTTTGATTTTGGAACAAATCGCTATATCTAATCACTACAACTAATTTTCTAGTAATGGTGAGTCTGTATGATAGTACGATCCACTTTAAAGTACAACAGTATTATGAGAAAATGTTACACGTGGCTTTGAAGTTGCAAAACGATGACATGGTTTTCCCTGATCACAGGCATACTGTAGTCACAAGTTTAGAACTTATAGTAAACCATGTCAAGAGTGAAATTTCTCTCAGTAAATAAAGGAAATAAATATTCTACTAACTCAACATTAGGAGTCAGATGATATCTGCCTATAATCAATATGTTAATTAGGCATAACTTGGAGTTGTATGTGTTCTTGAGGTGGGCTTTATACCGGATTAAAAAAAGCCTCACAAATCTAGACTAAACCCATGGCAGTTTATGGGTCAGTGGTGCTCAGACAGCAGGGTTGAGCTCTGAACTCAGAGGCTTTCTTGGAATGTAGATGGTCACACACACACACACACACACACACACACACGCAAACGCACACACACACACACACACACACACACACACACACACACGCACACACACACACACACACACGCACACACGCACACACACACACACACACAGAGGCTTTTAGATCCAAGAGCCAATTATCATCAAGGTCACAACCTCTATATCACTGGATATATGGGCTCAGATGTAAGCTTGAAGAAAGAAAGAAAGAAAAGAGAGACCTTTTAGTTTACTTTTCTATCACATATTATGGCTTTGAATTCAAGAAAGTATCAGTTTGACTCTTCTGACAACTAGCAATTGTTGAATTCTGAACAAAGCACTGAGCTACTTACTCTCACCAGGGTGGGATTATGGTTGTCAAAGGCAGATCTGTAGAGCATGGGTGGCCAACTAGTTACGCCTGGGACACACAGGGATCGTCAGGAGCGCGTGGCGGTTGCGTGGCGTGATGACTGCGTGATTCACGTGTTGGGTGTTCACAGCAGCAGCTGCGTTTCTGCTGCTGCAGCTGCTGCTGTCAGCCCTTTCTTTCTACATAGAGTTTGCCTTTTAATGGCCATTTAATTTCATTATAAATATAATTTATATTTATTTTAGACAGAGAAAGGTTAAGAAATGTGTGGTAATTTGTAAATAATAGTAATAATTGACAATTAAAATTCCGTACTATATTCATTCATGGAGCTCTCCAAGTCACTGCATGTTCTACATCACTGTCCAGCACATATTTCAGAATAAAAGCCTCGTGTTAACAAATGAAGGAATTCTGTCCACAGAAAAAACGCTTAAGGACTTTTAATTTGAAATGAAAGAAGGAAGTGTTGATTTAAAAAAAAGTCTTTACTTGATTTTCATCTCTGTAACATTTTCTACAGATAGACATCGAAACTGTAGTAATGTAGCTGGTATTATGTCAATATACTGTCAATAGATCACTTTCACTGTCTGTTGTTGCTGTGAAACGCGCGCGGCACGCGTCAAAAATAGGCGAGACGAGATTCTCTAGAAGAGACGGAGCTGAGACGCGCGTGTGATGTGCGTGAGACGTGCGTGAGACGTGAGACGTCACGCAGCAGTGTGGCTGCTCTAACCTGTTAACACGGACGCTGAAATAAAAAACAGCAGGTAACGCAGCCGCCACGCGCTCCTGTCGTTCCCGGTGTGTCCCAGGCTTTAGACACTGACGACAAGAAAATAGTTCGTACACCTTTTAGGAATGACAGCATCCACATATAGCCTACTCGCCTGCAGCTGCACACACACATGCACTCAAACACTCACACACATCTGTTTGCATGTGTGGGTGTGTGATTTACTTGGTCTTTCTGATTGGGTCAATACATGTCATCCGCCTAGGAGGAGGGTCAGGGGACCCTATTGGCTCCCTATTGGCCAGTACATGAAGAGCCAGTGTCTCTTTTTATGCCAGACCTGATGACTCACAATATTCAAGAGTCAAGCCCTGACGTCTGTCTACCATTTCGTATATATGTATATATATAACATACTGTGCCTCCGTTGACATGTGCAACATATCTCGAATCATGCCTGAACCATCTTGAAAAGAGGATATCTTTAACTGATGAAATGATCTCACGCAGACAGTTCACCTCAAAACTGTAAATATCCTTCCCTATGCTTGTACTCTCATGTGACTAAAGCATGGCTTTAGAGCTTTTAACTGCTCATCTTTTTTATAATTATTATATAGTCTCACGGTGCATTCATGGTATTGATAGACATATAAGCTGTTTTAGCATGTGATTTCAGCTCATCACCCTGCATTCTTGAAATCATTGTAAAAGCACTCACACTCTCAGTTTGGCTCTGGGCTCTCCAGATGGGTCGGAGGCCTGGTGCAGCATTTGGAGATCCAGCTCAACCCTGTGTGTGAGAGAGAGAGAGAGAGTTTGTACGTGAGAGAGAAGACAATTGAGAAAGAGGTGGCGTTAAGACAGAGAGGAGGGAAACTCTGCGTGACAGTCTCCGAGACAGAGCGAGACAGAGGGACAGCATATGTGTGTGAGTGTGTGTGGGCAGTCATGTGTTACACTCCCAGGCTGACTAGTACCATCTGCCTTGTATCAGGGGTCTGTCTGGGACTGCCCTCTCCACTCTTTAATTCCTCCTTTCCTACTTTCTTTTTTTTCAGCTCTTTTCCCCCTTTCTTATATCTATTGTGCTGCCCCTTTTCATGTGACTGTAGTTCAGGCTGAAGAAGTGATGCATCGTAAGAAATGAAATGTTTAAATATGTATTAATGCCTGGCAAGAATGCAACGTCACTCCATGTCTGTGGATCAGTGAGCTCTAACCAGAATGAATAAAAGAAAAAAAAGGCCACCACTCAAAGATGCGACAAGAGACTCCGAGATAGGAGGAGGAGGAAGGGAAAGAAAGAAGGAGATAAATGTGTCAAAGGAAATCAGAATCTGAGAGTTTGAGAGAAAAAGAGTGGGAAGGCGACAAAGACAAAGAAGGAAGAGGGGGGGGGGGGGGAAGAGAGGAAGAAGATGAAAGCTCTCTGTAGTTCAAACCAACTCCTAGCTTGGCCTCAAATCTCCTGTTACCATGGTGATTTAACTGCCGATATGCTGTCCCCCGAGACCCTGTCCTGAAAACACAGAGGGAGAGGGAGAAAGAGAGAGAGAGTAACACAAGGACAGACAGAAGGGCAAAAAACAGCACAGGTGTGCTAGACAAGGACTGCAATTAAATGCAGCTAAAATACCCTCCAACCCGTTCAGGAAACCTTCATGCATCCAGCCAGGCTTAAATGGAGCCTTCAAAAGGTTCTTATTTAAGGAGGACCTATTATGCTTTTATGCTTTTGCCCTTTCCTTTAGTTTTTTGTGCATGTAAAAGGTCTGCAAAGTTACAAAAGCCCAAAGTCCACGCTAAAGGGAGTTACTCTCCCCCACAGAAACACTGCTTCTGAATTGCCTGATTGAAGTCCCACCTTTTTCTTCTGTAACGTGGTGATGTCACCAAGTTACACATTTGTATAACATCTGCCTAGCAGCTAGTTTGGCACGCCCCTCAATCAAAGCTAGTTAGAGTGGAGGGAGCTGGTGCGGAGTCCGAAGAGTTTGGTTCATTTGACCAATCACAACAGTGGACCAGCTGACCAATCAGAGCAGACTGAGCTTTTCGGGAGGGGAGTCGTGCTGGAACTCAAACGGAGCGTTTCAGACAGAGGGTGAAAAGAGGTGCTGTAGCACAGACAGTATGAGAAAAATACAGTGTTTTTTTAACATTAAAAGCATGCAAACATGTTCTAGTAGAAACCCAAAATACAAGTATGCAGCTGAAAATAAGCAGAATATGTCCTCTATAACAATTGATCAAATGACTACTGTACGGGTAATGAGGAAGGTGTCCCTACTATGAACTTAAAGAGAATCATTACCCAACCCTGCAGCTCCCCTCAGCTCTATGGAGTGATTTAGCATCTTTCAGCTCATTGTTTTTTGTTTGACGGACCGCAACTTTACTATTTCGGTTCACTGCACTCATCCACCTTGTTTGTTTTTTGTTTTCAAGAAAAACTCTCTGATAAACTCACTTGCACAGCACCAAACAGCAGACAAACAAGCAACTAACGTGCGAACATGGTGGAGCATTTAGCTGCTAAAAAGGGAGTTGGTGGGGACCAAACTAGAGCTAAACAGTGAGTGAACAAAACACGAATGAACTGATGTTTCTCCGTACAGCCGATTAGATTATTATTAGGTCATTAAATGGGCGTTATCAGTGGCTATAAGCCCCATAGATGTGGGTCAGAAGGGACCTGCTACACCCACTAGTAGGTTTTATCGATTCACATGAGCAATCACCGAAAGAAGGAATAAAAGAAGATGACAGCAACGTCTAGCATTCATAATAATTATCACAGGATACAAAAGTGGAAGTCAGGCACTGTAGGGCGCTGTAGTATATACAGCCTGAAACTCCATATGAGGTGGAGAATGGGGAGGGGGGGGGGGGGGGGGGGGGGGGGGCTTTCCTGGATGAAAGTCTTGTGTTTGTTGAACACATCCACCTCCCCTCCCTCCCGCCCAACGTGAACTATCTTGCACTTTATTACGTCAGTGTTGCTCTGAGCGTCTAGCAATGCCGCGGGTGGGTTTACGTTGGAATTAAAGTGTGCCTCCGTGCGTCGGTATCAGATGCCGAGGGTCAATGACCAAGTATTTGACGAGTTGGGAGTGAGAATGGGATAAAATAAGCAGCTGTTTGCTAACACGTTACTCATATCAGCGCAAGATGATAATATGTCAATGGTGTGTTTACGGGTTGTTGTGCTGTCACCAAGTGGCCAAAATCAATGCATGCAGATTTAAATGATTATCTAGGTCATGTAAGAAAAGCAATCCTGTGCGGTATACATAAAAAAAAAAGATTTTGTTTTTTGAACGTTGATGGCATATAGCGTTACACAAGTGAACTCCCGATATGAATTATTAACCCCCCCAAAAAAGATCACATATTTAACGTTTTTTTCACCTAAAAAAAAAAACAAACAAAATATATATATATATATATATATATATATTTGCCTTGTTTGTAATACACACTGGTGTTGATATTGTTTTCTCTTGATATTCTTAAAATATCTTTTATGTATGTTCAACATTGTCATCCTGTCTATCAGAGTGGAGCAATAAAGGAACTGAAAATATAGTTGAAACACTTATAATCCTGTAATTTTTCATCATGTTATGGTTTTTTTAATTTTGCATTAACTTGTGTTTTTCTGCATACAAGACACATCGTGTTTATTAGCCTATACATGATTGCATTGTACAGTATGTGCAGGTATAATCATACAAGTATGCATGATTAATGCAACTGGGAAAACATGGCATCAATATAGTATCTTCTATTCAACTAAATGATTTTAAAATGTCACATAACTACAGCATAAAACTGACTACTGAAATAAAGATTAATCAATACTAACTGTTCTCTCTCTCTCTCTCTCTCTCTCCACAGCTGTATCATTCATGAGACACAGCCCGTCAGCCTTTGGATTTGCCGTGAGTTCCACCTCCCTTCTCCCCCTCCATTTGCATTGATCAATTAGTCATAACTTTGGTCTCTGTGATTTATTAATGAATTCTTTTGCTAAAGTGTCATTGGTCCCTTTGTCTCCAAGGTAACAGGGAGGAGAAACTCTGGTTGAATGTCAAAATGCCCTTTGTGTGTGCTACACCTGTCTGCTGGCTTTCCCCAAAATCAAGCTTCTTAAGTGTAATTACCAAGTAAAAATTAATTCATCCACACCCCTAGGCCAGTGAAGGAAAATGTGATTAGCATAATGTGATTAGAATATTATAAACCATAATCTGCAGTGTTAGCTCTCTCTCTTTATGAAAGATTGGGTTTAATTAGCATGTGCTTGGCTATCTATGGCTGTTTTATTAAAGTAGCAAGAAGACAACAAGGGGTTAGATCACAGCAGCTGATCGCCGCTAGCTTTAGCTGCTATGTTGAAAGTTGATATTTTCCTTTCTAGCTTTTACAGGTACGTTATGTGACTCGAAAGTTAAACGACAATGCAGATAAGACTTTCTTTATTAGTCTTCTCTGAGAGAGGATTACTGACTAATGCAGCACAGAGTCATGTTGATAATGGTTATCGCATCGATTCCCCTTGCGGCAATAAAACATCAGCAGTCTCTCGGTCATGCGATGCATTTTAAAGCAGTTTCTGTATGTTTCATACCATATCAAAGCATTCATTGGATCTTTTAAAACCACCGAGACATCTGAATTGATACACAACTGAAGTGCCCATAAGATCAAGTGTCTTTATATTGTTTTGTTCAAGTTAACGTTATTAAAAGGAAAATTTGCCACCTTTTATGTGGACGTTCAATCAGTGTTGATGCTAAATGTAGTCGATTGAAGCGATGGATTCCTCAGTGCTGTGCTGTATTGACCGAGTTCTCCTGCTTGTGGAGCCATGCCGGCAGTGCCTACGTGTACCAGGATGCATTGTGCATGAGCTTCTGACGTCTGGAGGTTCCTCGCCGGCCATATCCTCTTGCACGACTAATGCAGCCGCGGCCTTGGCCTCTCTTCGCTGCATTTCTTTGGCCGTATAATGATGGCCGTATAATGAGTCCTAAAACCCAGAAATGAGTTTGCATTTTTACACTTCCGGTTCCCTCGTTTCGAAATCAATGTTTTTTTTAATGAGTTTTTAGTTAGATGCCTGAAATGAGGTCTGTGTTTAATACAAATTTTAATTTTAACATTTTGTTCTATGATAATAAAATATGCGGGTACATATCCAGCCCAGTATCACGGCAAAGCATGTAACAGACCCGCCTGTCCATCGGACGAAAGCGTGTCGGTGTCACGTTTTGTGTTATGACGTGAGGGTTGTCACATGACGTTTGTCACATGTTTTTTCTGTACTCCGTACAAAGCTCCGAGCTAGTGACGTAGTATAAAAAGATTTAGAAAGACCTTATGGTGGGTGGGTCCAACAAACACAGGACTTTCAACCAGGAGGCCGGTGTTCGAGACAGGGGTTTTATAAGTTACAACGTTTTGTCACGTGTTTTGTAGTGTTTTACTTAGTTTACGTACTTATTTTAGCCCAACCATGACGGTTTTCTTTATCCTAACTAAGTGTTTTTCTTGCCTAAACATTGTTGCCCCCCGCTGGTACTGCATGTTATTACAGGCATGTAATATTCACGTCTCTGCAATGCAAAACTTGGCACCAACATGTACAGGTGGGTCTATTACACGCTTGGGCATGATATCGGATTGAAATATCCCATTCGTGAATTTTGAAGCCTTTATATGTCTTAAAAAAGGCGGTTGCTAACAAGCGGCTAAATGAGACTACAAAACGTCATCGCGCCGACTTGCAGAGAGAACAAGGAAGTCCAATTTTTTTTCCATTTTTTGCTTTATTTAAACAATGTAACTGACAACAGGTTTAGGAAGTTCTGTTTTTGAGCAGCATCTTGATCATGCATGGAACACTAGGAATCCAAGCTGAAATAGCAGCCTTACATCCAACGACATCGCTGTCACGTCAAATGACAGCGCTGGATGCAAGAAGAACTGAATATAGCACGCACTGAGGAATTTATTGCTTCAATCAACTACATTTACCATCAACACTGATTGTACATCCACATAAAAGGTGGCGACTTTTTCCTTAAAGTGTACTTTCCAAGTTATATTATATTTTTATTTTATTTTCAATTTGAGATAATCCTCATCATGCTGGTGAAATGTCACGCTGTATCTTTATTTCCAACACCACAGATAAGATTGCGATACTTCTAACATACTGTATGCCAAAACACATTTGATACATTTGAGTGTGGTGGCGCATGTATTTTCAGAAGCATGTCAGCAGCATTGATACTTGTATCATGTAATATATGCCATATTATTTTGAAAACTAATACAGAATATTGTGTGTACCGATTTTGGTTGTATATAACAACTTATGAAGCTGCTTTTTGCTTCATGCTCTTTGTCATTACAATGCTGCAGCTATTGTTATAAGTTAGACATAACCACTGTAATAACTCACAATTTAAGACCCTTTTTGTTCTCTTCCTTTGTTGCTGGGTTTCTGTTCCTGCTGAAGTTCGATGCCACGCTGGATGTCCTGTCATCTTTCATTGTCCTCTGGCGCTACAGCAATGCAGCAGCTGTGCACTCTGCACACAGAGAGTATATGTGAGTACCGAACAGCGTGCTGAGTTCAATTAACGTTTGATTAATGATGAATCTATGTGGTCTGATGCAACTTTCTCTTCTCCACCTGCATTAAAGCGACAGAGTTCATGTTTCCTACAAATCACCGATCTTTAATTATTTCTATAAAGATGCAACCAGATCTAGTTTTGCGATGTTTTCTGATGCTGTCACATGTTTACGTCAGAGATGGTATTATTTTCAGTATTGTTGGCTTTAATGCTTGGTTTCACTGGTAAAGACACCGTAGTACGGCATACCGGTGAGTCCTGGCCCACTATGAACACGGCCCAAGCCAAAGATTAAAATGTATGTTATTTAAAAAAATGTGCCACAAATCAATTAATTTCCTTTCATTTCCTGAATCAACTAAGGTTAACGCTATTCATTCCCATTAAGTCGACACTTAATTTCCAAGATCTTTTTTTTTATGATTAAGTTAAGTCATACTTGTTTTAAAAAATATTAAAAAGCATTAATGTTTTTTGTAAATGGAATATAATTTATCACTCTGTTGCTAAAATGGAATTACATTTGGAGAAGAGCACATGATGACTTGTTTAGGACTCAAAACTCAAAGTTTAGGACTTGGGACTTGACTCGGGACTTGAGGGACGTAATTGTGACTTGCAAAACAATGACTTGGTGCCACCTCTTTATTCTTCTGAGAAATAAACTACTTACCGGTTTCATTCTGAAAGCTGAGAAACAGAAAAGGTGGGGGAAAAAAAAAGGTTTTGTGTTTTCGCAAGGTCGAAGCATTGCATTGTCTACATGCCCACACTTAATCCTTGTGTTTCCATATTGTCTAATAGAAATAAAATATCTGTCATTTTAAAATAAATGAATAAATAAAAATACTCCCAGTAGAAAAGCATTTCAGGGGGCATGTTGGATGGCTGAATAACTCAGAGCTTTCAGCCATTGGGATATTGTCTTATTGCTGGTACTGCTGGTACCTTTGAGGGTGTGCAGTCTTGTCTTGTTGGGCATACCCAGCTGGGCGGATTAAATACTTTTTAAGGGAACTCTATTTCTTCATTTGAGGTTGAGAGGGAGTGGAGCAATGTATTCCTCATTGAACAAGGTCAATTACTGTACAGTATGTCACTGGCTAAACAGAAACCTGTTAATGCAGCTAAGCTGAGCCCATTGAGTGGCTGTCATGTGGCACCGAGACGTTCGTCTTACAACAGCACCTCTGCTTCACTCGGGAGTCACAGAGGATAAAAGACCAAGCTGCCACTCTACCATTCGTTAACACACACACACACACACACACACACACACACACACACACACATACACACCTGAATGTACAAAATCATGAGCACATACAAAAGATTTTCACTTCACTTCTTATTATGTACTTAATATGTAGTCAAACATTTACAAACCCACGCAACACATGTATGCATACACACTAAGAGTGGGACATTTCATATATGCGCCCTATTTGCTGTAAACAGACAGAGCGTGGATGTTTAAAGAGAACAGGTGGGTCTATTCCACGCTTTGGCGTGATATCGGGTTGAAATATCCCATTCGTGAATTTTGAAGCTTTTATGTCTTAAAAAAGGCGATTGCTAACAAGTGGCTAAATGAGACTACAAAACGTCATCACGCCGACTCGTCCTCCTTTACAGCCTTATTGTGTATACTCGCGCTCATGCAACCGTGGTGTAGTTTGTTTATAGCCTGACATTAACTTTTGACCTTTGCATTCACATGTAATGTAATTTTGAGTACAGCTCCATGTGCAGTCGTGTTGACGCACCAGTTTTCTTGTTAATGCATGCCAATTTTACCACATTTAATAGCTGGAGTGCGATTGAATCTAAACTGAGTAATTTTCTTGTGCGTCTTGTAGAAGAGCATTTCTCAAACATATGAATCGTGAATTGTGACAGTTCCGCTGTGACCGACCACCATCCGAATCAGTAAAGGATGAACACCACCTCACTGCACCTGTCAGATACTGCTTCTCTGTTCGGTAGTGAGATAGATGGGACAGAGGTATTGTGATTCGGGTCCAGCAGATGTGTCAGAGGAAGTGAGACTGTAAATCATCAAGCAATGGAGAGGTGTTGAATAACCAAATATCTTACTGTATTCCATTGCTGCCAGTGGGGAGTATGCATATGCAAGCATCCCGTAGCCCCACCCCTCAAAAAAAAAACGTATTATCCCCCGTATTGATTTAATTTAACAAACATCATAAAGGGCCGCCTCGAGCGCTCTGATGGAAGTCTGCAACTTGTTTATTCTGGTAGCACACAGTGCCCCAAATACACTGTAAACAGCCTTCTGACATCCAGAAATTGCTTGGCTTTGAGATGAGATGCATGTATTGTCACTCAAATCAGACCAAAGAGGTCTTTCAGTATTACAACAGTTTCTGCTATAACATTATCCATCATGCACTGTGTCGACACCGTGTCATGTGTATTCTCATACAACGGTTCGTATGGTATCTTCCTATCCTTTCTTTATTTGTTTTCCTACGAATGTCCAGCAACACGTTTCAATTTACGCTCCTAATATGCACACAGACTTTTCAAAAATAAACTTCTGTCATCACATGAAAATAATACCTTAGATTTAGGCAATAAAACGACTTAGGCTGAGGAGAAGATCGAGTTGGTTAGGGCTAGGCAAAAAACCCACTTAGTTTAGGAAAAGATCGTGGTTTGTTACCTTGGAGTTGTTAATGGCTGAATTTGTTTATTTTTTGTTCAACTGTTCCTTTAATATTTCATAGAGGCTGGTAAAAACCTTTCCTTGTTTGTCAGACTGCCTAAGGCCACTGCCAGTATCATTCCAAACTGTTTATGTCAGGATACTTTGAACATTTGTTTGTGTCTTCGCTGCAGCAGGAAAGAAATTACAATTTATCCTGATTCAAATGCAAGAGAGAGAACCAAGAACTGTGGAGTGTGACAGTGTGACTGCTCTCGAGGCAGCTTCTTCACCTAGCTTCCTCATGGCAGGTTTAGCAAATAGATCACGCTCGCTGAAGCTAACTCCTTAAACTCTGCTCTCCGTCTGTCTGTCCGTCTCTCTGCAGAGCATGTGTAGTTCTCGGGGTTGTGTTCGTTCTCTCCTCCTTGTGCATCGTTGGAAAGGCCATCCATGATCTGGCTACCAGGGTGCCCCCGGAAGTGGTAAGACACACACACACACACACACTCTTTGTAGGAATTTTGTTCATTTTGAAAAATATTTTAGGTAAAGGAGAGATCCAGGTCCATGCTAACACAAGAACTGTGTGATATTTATGTAGTAATTATTGGCATTGGTGTGGTGTGTCTCACTACAAAACAGAGGCTTAATACCACCAGTTTAATTGCCCGTGCCCATACTTAAAGTTATCTTAATTATTATTTGATTATTGTTTTTAGAACTTTATTGATTCATAAACAATAAATAATCTGTAATAAAACAGGTACTCTGGCAAATAATCGGCGCTCTGGCGGAAAAAAAGGATCCTTTCATTCAGGCCAAATGGGGATGCTGAACATCTGATTATGCTTGGTTCCTCCCAATAAATAATGATATATAGCCTATTTAAGTATAGTTTCAGCCAATTAATAATAATACTGTTATTGCCGTTGATGAAAAGGAAGTCATGTGCTTTCAATCAGTCTCGTTAGTGTGCGAGAATAAATCACCATGTGGACTAAGTTGCACTATCCAAATTTGCGGGACCATTGGAGCAGCATCTTGGCAACAACATTAAGCTACTGTTTCAAAGTCAAAGAATACATTTATTGATCAGAGCACTCACATACGAACGTAGCACTGGTGGAGCGCTAAATATTTTTTTGTTTCAGTACTCTGGACAGCGCCGCACCTACATACCACCCTCTACAATCAATAAACAGCGCTGTCCCCTCATGGCGGAGGGCCGGGGAAAATGGATGGAACACATCCAATAATAAAATGAATTCTTATGAAGAAGAAGAAGAAGAGCGTTTCAGCTCTTTTGTCTGGTGTGGAAAATGGAAGCAAATTTCACAAATGACAATATGAATCAATGAGCAAGAAAAAAAAAACTAAAACATGATTCAACGGTTAATCACCGATAGGCAAGACTTGACCAATCAGATTTGACTATGTAAATTCTTAGTCGGGGACACCCCTGCTATGGGTCGTCCTTCAAAAAGGCTAAATTTACACTTGCCATAATGCGACTAAATAGTACCTTCATTACACCCATTCTCCCAAATGCCCACACAATCTCCACACCTGAAGTTTTTAAAACTGGCTTTCTGTTCTAAGTTTTAAGTGTGAAGCCCCAACCAAAAACATAATATATAATATTTTTTCAAACTTTACCACACTCTTCCAGAGCATAAGTAGACCTCATACAACTGTTTTCACTGGCTGCGTAGTCCCCTTTGTGACAGGTAAACTGAATTGCATGTGTAAAATCAGTATAGTGTTAAATGTAAATTGTTTAAACTGAATATCAGACTGTAAATCACATGTATTTAAAAAGGGGGAATCCTCTGATTTCTGTTTACGTAAGTGATGCCTCATGGCTTTGGATTGCAGGGGGCAACATTTTGCGTTTGGCAGTTCTCCTCAGGGCGGCGATTATTTATTCATTAAGTGCTGTTTAATTCAAGGTTAAAACGTTGTTTTCAGGGATTGCAAATGCCGTGACAGTGCAGCAGTTTAAACCTCACCTTGGGCTTTGTGGTTTTCCACAGTATTTTATGAAAAAGAACACGCGTCATTAGCTGCTCTTATAGCTGTTCTTCCAACAATATTAAACAATGTGTTCATAAGAAAAGTGGCAAACACAGGTGCTTGTGTGTGTGGGGGAGTTTATGGCACATATAACATTATGTGAACACATGTTCACATGCATACCACACACAAGCTGGCATAATGATTGAACATTTACAAGAGTTCCATATGTGCTCAATTTGAGTCAATACATACACATACAGTACATGTACACACACAGAGCAAGCACACACATCATTCATTGTTGTGAGCGAGGTATCTTTTTATAGCCCTCTGCTGTAGCTGCTCTGACGTCAGAGTTTCTGTCTCCCTCCACCTGACTATTGTTCCCTTTCTCTCTTCGACACAGACATGCATGCACACACACACACACACACACACTTTCTTTTTAATGTCAACACTTCACTCTCCCCCCCACCTCTCTCTGGAGGTGTTAAGACTATGAATAAGGTCCCAAAAATAGTCTCATCTTTCTGTTGCTGGGGCGCGGCCCAACTCTTCCATAGTCACACTGTTTAGGGAGTGCCCATCGTATCTTTTTCCAGATTTGTGCTTTGAACCCTCCTATTTGGTTTGTAAATGATTTAACCTTCGCCATCTGTCCGTTTCACTAACCCGTGAAGCCATGAGAGATTTTTACACTCCAAAAACTCATAGTTCCCCCTTTAAGTTCCCCTAGTTTCAAAGCTCTAAGATGCACTTCTTGATTTTGTTATGGAGCCCAGCAATGCTCACAATCCCCAAAATATATTCAAATTTCACTGTTGATTTTTTTTAAACACAACACAGTTCACACTTACATTTTCAAACAGCCTTGAGCTGAGAGGAAATTTGAGACTTGAGGGACTATTGGGCCCTTTATCAAAGTCAGGGGGGCGTACCTTACCCTGTGGAGTTTCTTGTAAAGACATGAAAATGTAATATCCTTGTACTTGAGGCATAACAAATTGAAACTGTTCCTTCCTCATGAACCATATGCAAAGCTGATTTTTAAAAATATATTCAAACCTGCATTGTTTGTATCCATGTTGACATCAGCTAGCAGTCTTCCTTGTTTTCTTTAGTGTACGTTTCTTGGTGCGGTACTACCAATAGGGATGTCCCGATTCGATCTCAAAGATCGATATCGGGGCCAATCAAAGCATTTTTAACCGATCAGTATCAGTTATATTGACCTGTATTGAGTTTTGTTTTACATCATCTGTAAAATGCAGCATGAGACCATTTATTTTTGTTATTTACCTAATTTGTGTTTTTGTTAGATTAGAATGCGCCCCTTCACAACTACATGGCCGTGGTGCTCCGCCATGTTTCTACAGTAGCCCAGAACGGACAAACCAAACACTGGCTCTAGAGAGAACCTTTAGTGTTTTTTCGTTACCTGAAGGCCAATGTAGTTCTCCTACATGTGCTTGTGGAACTGCTGTAAACGCGAGAGTGCAAAACAGTGGTAGCGCCATCCCCTGTCCGACTTCCGTTGCTCTTAAAGTAGGATGGCCTCGGCGCCTCACGTTACCGCAGTCTTGGAAAGGGAAGGGTGAGCGGAGGGGTACTCAGTTGGTTGCAATCTGTAACGACACCACTAGATGCCACCAAATCCAAAATGGTTGCAGGCATTTTTTTTTTACTTAATGCTATGCATAGCTTTTTTTTTTTAAATTGTTATTCAAATTGAATAGCTTTAATGTTCTTGAAATGTGCACTGGGCAGCTGTATTATCTAGGACAGGGGTCAGCAACCTTTACTATCAAAAGAGCCATTTTGGGCCGAAAAATAAAACCCCATCTCTCTGCAGCCGCAA
The DNA here is from genome assembly GCF_015220745.1 of Sebastes umbrosus. Classification (NCBI taxonomy): domain Eukaryota; kingdom Metazoa; phylum Chordata; class Actinopteri; order Perciformes; family Sebastidae; genus Sebastes; species Sebastes umbrosus. The sequence continues at coordinate 29,184,934 of NC_051281.1, read as the reverse complement.
AACATTTGAGCATTGTGATGAAGGTAACACAGCTTAAGTATATAGTATATAAGTCTCATGCAGTAAGGGCCAAAGTGCAAATGTATGATGGAGTTTTAGGGCCACATTGAGGGAAAACAAATCTGAGATTTCCATAATAAAGTCATAAATTTACCAGAAAAAATTCGTAATGTTATGAGAATAAAGTCATAACTTTACAAGAAAAAAAGAAAATAACACGTAAAATTATTACTTTATAATATTATGACTTTATTCTCATAATACTCTGACTTTTTTTCTTGTAAACCTATGATTTTATTTCATTCACCCCGCATTCTGTCTGAACAATTGGATTCACTTAGTAAGTCAATTATCTGAATACTAAAAGCTATAATTGACACACTCATACAGCAAAAAATGATAACTGCTGTATCCAAAGAGTTTTGACAATAAATTCAACAAAGTGAGAAACTTTTAGATTAAGAGTAGATAGTGAGGAGAAAACACAAAGACAAAGAGTGTTGGCGTTTATGTGGATACAATGAGATTTAAAGGAAGGATGAATACTCTGATGTGAGACTCTATAAATATCCATACCAGACAAACCAAGTGTGTTGTTATTTTTGATCATTTTTAAGTGCATGTTTGATGGTGGGAAAAATGAGTCATCGAGGCCCCTTTGACCTAAAAATCAAAAGCCAAGAGACTGGAAGCTGGTAGAGAAGCAGGTTGAGGGCAGCGGAGATTCTGCAGACTGTGTTTGATGCTCCAGTGCCATTATGTTAATAGAAACTGGGGGGTGTGAGGTCTCAGAGGAGCTTCCTGACACAAGCAAGAGCCTATTACCACTGTCTGTCTCTTTGACACTTCCCTCTCTTTCTTCACCATCCCGCTCCCTTTTTTTGTACCGTGTCTGCTCTTTCAATCTGGGCTCCAACACACTCTGTCTTAACCTACGACTGATTGATTATCCGTTTGCTTAAGAGTAATCTGTCCTTTTATGTAGAATACTTTCACGGGCTACTAGCTTGGCAATACTTTGTAGATGCAATTGTTTTAAAGGATGGACTCACCTCACTCTCTGTCACACGTCACACGTCACACGCGCGTCTTAGCTGCGTCTCTTCTAGAGAATAGAGGTCTCGCCTATTTTTGCTGCGTGCCACGCGCGTCTCACAACAACAACAGACAGTGAAGGTGATCTATTGACAGTATATTGACATCATACCTGCTACATTACTACAGTTTCAATGTATATCGAATATGTTACGGAGATGAAAAAAAAGTAAAGACTTATTTTTAAATCAACACTTCCTGCTTTCATTTGAAATAAAAGCCCTCAAGCGTTTTTTCTGTGGACAGAATTCCTTCATTTGTTAACACAAGGCTTTTATTCTGAAATATGTGCCGGACAGTGTTCTAGAACATGCAGTGACTTGAAGAGCTCCATGAATGAATATAGTACAGAGTTTTAATTGTGGATTATTACTATTATTTACAAATTACCAAACATTTCTTAACCTTTCTCTGTCAAAAATAGATATAAATGATATTTATAATGAAATGAAATGACCATTTAAAGGCAAACTCTATGTAGAAAGAAAGGGCTGACAGCAGCAGCTGCAGCAGCAGAAACGCAGCAGACATGCAGCTAAACACCCGACGCATGAATCCCGCAGCCACCACGCCACACAGCCGCCACGCAGCCGCCACGCACTCCTGATGTTCTTGGTGTGTCCCAGGCTTAAGAATTGGACGTATGGTGCCTTCAAATGGGGTCGTGTTTATTGTGTTCACGAGACGAGTCCATATGAACTCCCCCCTTTTGTGGTATTCACAAACTCGTAAGTAGAACGTTTCTGAAAGCTCTGAGTTCACGAGTTGCGACGTGCTTGTTGATGTTGTCAGAAATGGCGGCGGCCATGGAAGTTCTTTTTTGCGGTACATAATAAGTGAATATATCGTAATTTTAGTTGTATATTGTTTTTCTTCGTAATTTTATAATATGTCTGAGGAAAATGTTGATATTCTCAATGGCCTCATCTTCTTCCTCTGTCATTATGTCTTTGCATTTCCTGCATTATGTCACCCACTTGCTAGATTTCTAAATTGCTAGCCTCTGTGGCTTCTTGATGCTGACAGTAACGTTAACATTGCCGTTGCTTAGCAGCGGTGCTCTCACCACTTAAACGCCAAGCGTATCGTGTACACAATTTCACATGTTGTAAACACGAGCGCACAAGTTTAATTTAAAGGCACCACTAGTCTATGTGACATCACCCATTGGTTTGTGGACTACAGTTTTGAAGCCTTGTGTTCAGCATTTTGGCCGTCGCCATGTTGGTCTTTGGTCGTCACCATGTTGCTTTTTTTTAGGAACAAGAAGTGACAAGAGAGGGTGGAGCTAAGTACAACCAAACACAGAATAAGACATTTTAGGCAACCAGAATTTTACAATTTACTTATATGAACTGGAAACACACTGCTTTATGGTATATTTGACTCTAAATGGGACTATAATTACTGAGGTAAAAAATCAAGTGAAAATTAGGATCATTTTCTCATAGACTTCTTTACAATTGGACTACAATTGGAGTTTACGGCGCTTCTGCATTGGCTTCACTTCTCAGAACCCGGAGGTTGCCGTCTGCTCACTACCTCATGCATTATCTTTTTTCCACCACTTTCCCTCCATATCCCCCATCGCTTTCCTTGTTTCCCATGCACCTCTTCCATCATTATATCCAGACTCTTTCTCTAACCTCACATAGTCTGTCTCCCTCCATTACCATGTCTGTCTCCACTGCTTTATTGTTTTCAGACTCTTATTTTTGTCATTCACAGCCTCTCTTTCTTTGTATCCACCTTTGGGCTTTGTTTTGTGTGTGTGTGGCCAAAACCGGCTTGTTCATTGAAGTCTTCATCAACAGAAGTCAGAGGTGATTTATCACACCAGCAGCGATCTGTTTTATGTGCTCTGTTTGTACGTGTCTGCAGGATAGTGTGTGACTGAAAGAGCCAGATAGAGATTATGAAAAGAAAAAGAAAATGGAGGGCAATCTGCTATGTCTGCTCTATAATATGATGTTTTCTGGGTTGATGGTGCCATTGACTAATTCTTCTTCTAAAAGATTTTCCTCTTCACATTTATATATAACAGTCAGAAGGTAACAGCAGCAATACAGTGTGAATACTGTAAAATGTTGCTACCTTGACGTATTGGGCTGTAAAATCGCAGAGCGGACCGAGGGTGAGGAAAATCAGGAATCCTGATTCGCATCACGTCCTGGGTCGCTGCTCTCATGGCAGGCTGTCTGTGTCTAGTGCCTGATTAAACACAGAGAGCTGAGATTGGCTCTCCCTGGATAGAGAGAGAGGGCAACACACACTGATGCAACAAATACATACGTACAGTACGTGCATCAGCTGTTCTCTGATCTTGTTCTCAGTGAGGTTTTGGTTTGTAAAGAACTGAAAGGTGGTCGCATCTTTGCCTCTTTCATCCTATTGAAAAATGTCAGTATACATAGAGTAGATAGTGGATAGAGTATTCCATAATTTTGTAAAGCAGAGAGAATACTGAACACAAGCAGCAAGCCGCCAATAAAGGATATGGATATGTGAAGGATATGTGATGTTAAATGCAAAATCCCAAACTACAATGTAGTCAGCTTTACGATATTCTGCCTCCAACCCATTCAAGTAAATGGGACTAAAAAGGGTGCAAGGGATTAACAAGTTATTAGCCGACCAGCAGCCAAGCGCTCAAACTACACGCAAGTGCATGTTGGTTTACGTGACGATATGGTATGGGCATGTGTGTGTGTGTGTCATAGAGAGAGAAATACAAAGACTAACGCCACTAATGTCCACCAGATCCGGCGAGGGCGCTAGGGGGATGGGCTCCAAACAACAGGCTGCTTCAAGCGATGACAATGCACCCGATTGGTCCCTGGTTTTCTGCTCGCCATTTGAAACAGGAAACAAACATGGCTACCTGCTCAAAAAACTGTTATTCCTTCTAAAGAATCCTCCAAAATCTACTTCTGAAAACATTTAATACAACAAACAGAAGAACAATACCAGGACCCTGAAACTGAAGCAGCTAAATGGAAATCCGCCATTGTTAACATCATCTTTATTATTTATATTCCTTATCCTGACATTTCAAATTGGCTTTGGTGAAGAAGGCCCATTCTCTTTAAAGACCTTGATCACACCCACACTCAACCACTTGCTGGCTAGATGTATGCTGGAAACACAAGGACACCAAACATCACAAACCAAAAGAAACGGTAGTAATAAGGTGTAACAAACATTAGATGTCTATCAAGCACAGTCTTTACATGCCCACACAGTCCTTGCAAAGAGTCTAATCAGGCAAATTAAGTGAAAGCACCTGCGTGGGTGGACCAAGAGCGTGTAGTGCCTTGAATAAACACGTCCTATTATGAGGTTTGATGTTAGTAATTCATGTCTACAACTTCACCATTCAGTCCAACAGATGGAAGCGATGTGACATAAACAAAGCGTTTCAGACAGAGGGTGAATAGAGGTGCTGCAGCAAAACCGGTATGAGAAAAGTAAAGCGTTTTATATATTAGTTACAGCGACACATGTGGCCATTAAGTCAACGAAAGTCAGCGTCCTGTTGCTCGTGCTCGCGCTTGTGCTCGCTCTACATAGACATGAATGAGCATCGATCAAAACAGTGAGGCGACACGCGTCAGCTAAAAGCACAATATCACTCTATATTTCAGCTGCTTGGCAGTAATGTTAGCTGACCAGACGAAGGTCTCTCCATGAATCAATGCTGATCCTAGTGTTGGCTTTTCCTGCCTCAGCCTCCCGACCGCGTCCGGAGGGAACAGGGGAGACACCGGAGTTCTGGTCGGAGACGATAACGTTTCTCTCTGTGGAGCCCCGTCACTTCACAAGACACGGGAAACCTCTGTTGGTCTGGAGTAGCTGCAGCAGTTATTTCTGCACAAACGTCCACTGAAGATTCACTAGATATTCTCAGAGCTACTAAGTTTTCTGCAGTGTGTAGTGTGCGCGCATGCACGTGAGGTGGAGCGAGTTGAGCGAGTGAGAACGAGCGCGGTGTGTGAGTGAAAGCAGGCAGGCAGAGGAGCAGAGGAGCAGAATACAGCAGAGACTCTGGTCCTGATAACCAAAGCTACGTTCTCCCCCGCGCCAATACTGTTTTGCAAGACGGGCTTCACTAGATAGAACTTTGTGGTTTTGGTACTTCCGTGTAGTTTGTATTGGAGTCTTGTCTGAACAGCGTAGCCACACGCGAGCGCGCATGAGACACCGACCCGGATTGAATTATATGTGTAAGAAGTTACAAACAGTCCCTTTAAACCAGCTCTTAAAGCACTGGACAAAAAACGGAGAACTCGTACCTCTATTACAATATTATCGACTACTTTATAAGATATTGCGGGTTTAAACTATTTATTTAAACAGCTCATAATAAAGTGAGACAAACAGGATCATCAACAAAGGGAGACGGGAAATATAAAACATTGCTTGACAAAATTTACATTACAGATAAACACAGGTTCCCGTTAATTTATAATCAACATTTGCGTTGTGATATTTACACAAACTATCCGTCAAAAAGGAAATGAAAGCCCCTCGTCTACATACCGGTTTCTTGAGAGAGCTCCAGCCAGCTCATAGCGGTCTGTGAGCGTGACCGCCCGGCTGGCGAGGTAGCGGACCTCGGCAAGCGCTATAGCTAGCTGTCATGGCAGTTTGTGGAGCTTCTCAACTCCAAAACGTTGGAGCAAATGTTCGATTCATCATCTAATATCGTCAAACTGTCCAATGTTCAAAATCTACACAGTTGATTTATCGTTCTCAAAAATGTTCAGAAGTGAATTTAGTGATGAAATAGCTGTGAGAACTGTAAAAAAAACGTGCCATTTTTGGCTGCTGTTTTTGTTGTAACTTTAGTCTGTACCATTCCAGCGCTTTGCATTGTAAGATACAGTAGGCGAGGTAGACTGGTCCAATGCATATTGGAGATTTCTTCCAAATCAGTACGACATCCCTATTTGTATACTGCATACTGCATACTACATACTAGATTTTGGCCAAAACAGTACATATAGTGTATGTATAGTATGCAGTTTTGAAAACAGCCTGACAGTAAACCTACACGCACAATACCTGGATCCTGAAATCAAAGCAGCTAAATGGAATTAAGCCATCATTAATTTCATTATTTACCCATGTGTTCCTATTGTGACATGTCAAAATGCCTTCCGTGAAAAAGGCTATTAGGCTATTAGCTACATTAGTTTCTGGGTCCTGGTATTGTGCGTGATGTGACTTATGCCGGGATCAGACTACACGATATTAGCCCGATTATAGCCCGCCACGGCTGTCGTAGGGGATCGGGAACGATAAATGAGTGTCTTGTGCGAAAATCGTTTCTCTTATCTCGTGTAGTGTGTCAAAGTACACGACAACCGACGCCACGTCTGGACGCCACCACGCCACCCCGAGGAAAAGTCTAGCCTGTCATAATTTTTCGTCTTGACACGCCTAGTGTGATATCTCCAACGATGTGTTCCTTTGCGTTGACTAATCAGGTGCTCTCTCCAGCGCACAGTCGCAGTCAGGTCACTTGGTAATAAACAAACATGGCGAAAAGGAGGAGGGATGCCGAGTTTGCTGCTGTCAGGTGGGACAACGACACTGATGAAAAATTCATTGAGTTGTGGCAACTGTACCTCTGCCTATTTGACGTTTCATCGAGGTAGTACCATGACAGAGTCAAAAAAGACAAATGTTGGCGAGAAACAGCGGAAGCACTTCACCAACCAGGTGAGTAGATATGCTGTGATATGCTAGCTGTGCCGGCATATCCCTGGTCCTAATTGCGGGAATATGCTAAATTATCAATACCCAAGCATTGACAGTTGCTTCAACCGCCTCCCCGATGACGTCTGAACTCGCGCATGATCGTGGAATACGACATGCCATGATTGGTCGTGGTCATACGTGTAGTCTTGCCAGTCACCCGACCAAGACACTGCAAGAGTTTATGGAGCTGTGATCTTTAGATCTGACATGGTGACCGCCGTCAAAGACAAAAATATCGTGTAGTCTGATCCCGGCATTAGTGGGACACTTGAATAGAGCAGAGCCATCGTTGATGTTATTGGTAACACCTGTGCTTTTCCTACTATGAGTCGGTCAAAATGTCTGACGTGGGAAAAGTCTTATTACATCTTTTTGTGTGAGTGGAGGCCCACACTAATCACCACTGTTGTGATACGCTGGTTGGTGGGCCAAATCCGTTATAAATAACCAAAAGTTTGGTGAAGCTAGGTGATGTCTGACAAAAACAATGGAGTTGGATTCTTCCCTCACGTGTCTCTTATTGTCCCAGTTTCTCTCTTCTTTCTCTCTCCTCCTTGTCTCCGTCCCCCCTCCCCCGCTCCCTCCTCCCCTGTTGGCCCAATTAACTCTGATAGAGAGACGCTCTGGGGTCAAGTGCTGTTTTTTTGCTGAGTCTGTTTGACACTTAAAAACACCAGATCCTCACATCACTTAGATGCGTCTTCTGAATGACCTTGGGTTGATGCACCGAGTCAAGCCTGTATATTTATTATTAATGGTTGAGCTGAGACAAGCTTTGTGGGTCGTTCTGTCTGACTGATGATGTTGGTGCTTTTTTAGATATTGTGTGTAGTTTTCTCTCGCTTTCTTTGTATGCTTTTTTCTTTAAGCACACATGGTTTACAACGTCCTATTATACAAATAATTTGCTCTTCTATCTTTTCTTCTCTCTGACTTTCCATAGGATGACTTCCTCTTCAGTGTGGCTATAGTGAGCGGGCTCACATGTGCTGTGCTGGCTGTGGCCAAGTTCATGCTGGGAAGAGTGCTGACTAGCCGGGCACTTATCACTGACGGTAGGGTAAACACACACACACAAACACACAGACATAGTTAATTATAAATAAATGAATAGCAAACCAATCTAAGAGGTCTCGACAAAGCTTACAAATGGCTACAGAATGGCAATAGGAAATAGTATTAGACTCACTAAATGCCCAGGAAAATGATTATTTCCATCACTCATTAGTCATTTCTTTAGCCTTTCAGCAATGTCTGTGTTTCTCTCTCCCGCTAATGAAAAGTAGTTCAAACAGAACAGTTACAAACCTGACTTTCGTGCAATAGCTCTGTTGGTTTTAAGAGAGAAAACAGGGCCTTGAAGGTCCCATATTGTAAAAAGTGACATTTTCATGGCTTTTATATTATAAAGCAGGTTTAAGTTCTATATAAATACTGTGAAAGTATCAAAACGCTCAATCCACAGAGAAATACACACAGCCCATATTCAGAAACTGAGCTTTTGAAACAAGCCATCAGGATTTCTGTCCATTTGTGATGTCACAAACATACAATATTTAGACCATTTCACAGTTTTAGATTTAAAAATTCTAAATGTTTCCCAGTTTATTTCCTGTAGCAGCGTATGTGAATGACATCAGCTGACAGGAAGCAAACATGGACCCAACATGTTGCCTAGCAATGCAATTCTGTTGCAATTCCATTGAAATGTTCTAAAACGGAGCGTTTCAGACAGAGGGTGAATACAGCTATATCCAAGCAGAGAGTATGAGGAAAATAAAGGTTTTTTTTAAACATTAAAGCATGTGAACATGTTCTAGCAGAAAACCAAAATACAAGTATGAACCTGAAAATGAGCATGATATGTCCCCTTTAAAGGGAGTTTGAGAAGAGAGTGGAATGATACTGTAGAGACAAGTAGATGGTAAACAGTGGAAGAAGATGTATTCAGATCCTTTGCAAAAGTAAAACTAGCAATATCATAGTGTAAAAGTATGGAAATGTTATTATTATCAAAAGTAAACTATTACTTCTTAAGGCCTTTACACATCGGCAGCGCTTTTTTTCGTGCGATTAATTCACACTTCATTATATTTTTCTCAAATTTTGTTTTTGTCACGAGTGCTTTCACACAGAATGCAAATATTACACAGTGAAAAAGTAACATTATTTTTTTCGGAAAGAATGTATTTTTCTGAGTTTTTGCACCGCCAATAAAGGCATCAATCAATCACGTCGTGCGGAATGGGTTGAATTGCGCACCTGAAACAATAACACGGAGGCTCCGTAGACAAAGGCGGATACCAGATCCATTCCTTCCGTCTTAACTTTCACAATAAAAGCCTAGACATATGATATTCCAACATATTCTCATGCAATGGTTCGTACCATTTCTTGGAAAAAAGTTATTCCTCCTTCTTCGTTCAAATGTCCAGCAACACATGACAATTTCCACTCGTTGCATGCATATTGCCTTTTCAAAATAATCTTTTGTCTTCACAGGAAACAGCTCCCCTTAGGTTTTGGCAATAGAACGTCTTAATTAGGCTTAGAAAAGTATCAGCTTGGTTAGTCTTAGGAAAAGAACGTGGTTTGGCTTAAAATAACTCTGGAAGTGGCGTTGCTAAGTACGTAAGTTACGTGACAATAACATCAACGTTGACTTGTGGTTCACACGGGACATGAATGCCGGTCTCCTGGGCGAAAGTCAAGACTACCATCCACTCCGACCTCCCTCCCTACGTGGCATTTTGTCTCTCTTTTATTTCCTGGTTCACGATTACGTGAATTACACATAAATTGATTTGTGGGATATACACAAATTTCAATGCATTACTTTTCGTTAAATATAGCTATGGACAGTGTATGAGACCAGCCTGAATATTCAAAGGAGAGTATTTTGCATTTTCATGTTGTTATTTGTCATGCCCCCCGGTTTGTAAAGGTCTTTATGCAGCAAAATGGCCCCTGTCATAATTATAATATTATATACCATTATTGCATTTACTTGACAGAGGCATTTCAGTGTTTTAGCCAGTCCAGAGGGAGCTCAATTTATCATTTTATATGCTGTTTGGTAGTTTTATGTACTAAATAGTTATACATCACATTTGTATTTGCTCATTATAAGCCTTCAAAGGCTTAATCTGCAAAGTACCTAGAAGCTATAACTGTCAAATAAATGTGGGGGAGTTAAAAGTACAATGTTTCCCTCTGAAATCCAATGAAGTAGAAATATAAAGTAGCATACAATTGAAATAGCTCTCCCTAACCATGAACCAAGTGTTAAAGGCCAGGGTTGTTGTTACACAAAACAAGCATGACAACCACAAAGTAAACAGAATCTAAAGCATTAATCCCTAACCACAAAACAGAGTATGTGTGTGTGCGAATGTTTCTGTGCGAGAGAAAGTTGCTCTCACAACTGGATTGAAAGACCTAATAGGTTATGACCCACTAGTTGCTCATAGACAAATGCGCATGTGAACAAAAGCACAGCACACAGAAACACACACACACACACACACACACACACACACACACACAAACAGGCGCTGCTATCCCCAGGTCTCAGAACGCGCAGGGCATCAATCCAATAAACCTGAGGTTGCTGTTCTCAGAGACTGGATTTATTTCCCACAAGACTATACACTTACTGCAGGCCAGACAATAACCCACTATGCTGCCTTTCACACAAGGAGAAATGTAATTATAAAAAAAACATCAGCCGCTATACAGGGTAACTCAAATACAGTAGATGTAGTGAAATGTAGCATTTATAGCCATTTATATTTCAGAGTTTCTTTGAATGCTGGGAAGTACGCTCATTTGCATTCTTGCCAAGAGTTCCATTCTTATGCCTGTGTGGTAAATATGAACCAATACAGCCAGTAGCTGGATAGCTAAGCTTATAGACTGGAAACAGAGGAAAAAAGAGCTAGCCTGGCTCTGTCCAAAGTTGAAAATAATCCGTCCATCAGTACCCCTAAAGCTGGATGCCCAACTTGTCATTTCTTACACTTCAGCTTTTTAACAGTTTCAACAACTGAGATATAACATGTTAAGTGGTTTGCTTTGAAAGTTTTGGTAGGACAATTTTGTTACTGACAGAGCCAGGCAAGCTGTTTCCCCATCTTTCCAATGTTAATGCTGTAAGCTAAGCTAACTCACTTCTTCGTATTTGTTGTAGCCTACAGACACAATAAATATTGTCATCTAACTCTCAGCAAGCGAACAAGTGAATCGACCAAAATATCAAACTATTCCTTTAACACCCAAAGATCTCAGAAAACAGATTCATGTTCAAATCTGTGTACCACTTTTTTTTAATAATATCTGCGTAAATTCTTTGATAGGTAATTTTCAGGATTAGTGAAGAGTATTTAAGTTTGGCAACGGGACAAGATTTTTTGTATCGGAAGCGTTCTGGTTTCTGTTTGTAGTCTGAGTAGTATTGACCAATCACTTTCGAGCAGGCTTTGGTTGAATGCAAGTAAACAGTCCGTGTGAAGAGTAAAAGAGGGGAAACACATTGGCCGAAAATGCAATCTATCGTCTGATGATGATTTAGCTTTTTATGGGTTTGAAATTAGCTTGTAAACTGGCTACTTGTGAAACAATCCGGTCGTACACGTCGTCCCTCAACTCCAACTCCAGTCTCACATCTCAAGTTGCTAATCGGATTGCAAACAATGAGCAGCGCACAGAAAAAAGGAAGTCTTGGCCCAGATATCTGCTGGCAACTCCGGAAACCCCAGAAATATAACCCATTGCTCCGAGACGCTTTTCTGTCATCAGACCGATAGCCGATGGTTTCGAGCAAATGAAACTACTCCATTACTCAGACATACAATACATAAACAGACATGACATTATCCCCATGTTTGGTCTTTCAGGGTTCAACTCTATGGTCGGTTCTGTTATGGGATTTTTCCATTCTGATCAGTGCCGAAGTCTTCAAGCACCATGCTGACGTCTGGTTCTGGACGGCACCACTCGGAGTTCTCATTGGACTCATCATTTTGGCATATGGCGTCAAGTAAGATATAAAACCAACAGTCCACCATTTGACTTGCTTGGGGTGCCGAGTGCCAAAACAGGCTGAAGCACCTTGCAGAAGTAATTTCTGCACCATTTACCTACTTCCCAATGACACCTTGTTTCTGTGTCCACAGACTCCTGAAGGACATGGTGCCCCGTGTGAGGCAGACGAGGAACTACGAACGCTTTGAGTGAGAGTGTGTGTTGACCTGGACGAGCAGGTTTCAAACACACACACCCACACACCTGGCTGCCTCTTGCCCCCCTCCCTCCTCTCTCTGTCTTTCATACACACATTAATACACATTTCATCTGCACATGCAGCACATGCAGACTCTAAACACCCATGTTCTTATACACGCAAAATATATATATATACACACACATGTTGTATATAGTATTGTACATAGTGGATTCATACATTCAGACATAAACAAACACACATGCATGGACACACAAACACAGATGTCTGAGAGACTTTGAGGGAAAAGGACGTGATTGAAGACCACATCCTGGAGAGAAAACACTTAAAGTTAAATCTTCTTTTCCACTCTTCTTCTTCACTTTTTGTTCATGAAACCACCAGTTGCAAAATGGCACCTAGAATAAAGAAAGGGCCCGAGAGCTGAGACTCCTGTCTACCAGCAGGAGCTTTGAATTTGTTTCGACCTGGAGATACAGTAGTTGCTGCTCAGATGACACCATTCTTATCATCACAGTTTTTACACTGCAAGAGACTACAGCTTATTGATCCATGTGGGTTCAGCTATTGTCATGTTGGGCATAACGAGGCTCAAAATCAAAAAGTGTGAAATGGTGTTGATTTTACTTAAAAGGAACAGTGTGTAACACTTTGGTGGATCTATTAGCAGAAATGGAAAATAATATTCATAACCATGTTTTCATTAGTGTATAATCACTTGAAACTAAGAATCTTTGTGTTTACGTTAACTTAGAATGAGCCCTTCATACCTACAATAGCCCAGAACAGACAAACCAAACACTGGCTCCAGCAAGAGCCTTTCGCGTTTTTTTACGTTATCCAAAGGCCACCGTAGTTCTCCGACACGCTTGTGAAACTGCGGTAACATGAGCCGCAGAGTGCAAAACCGTGGTACCGCGCCTAAAGTAGTGTTATTATGGTAAAGATGGCCTCTGAGCGGGGCGAACACTCTGCGGCTCACGTTGCCGACGTCTTGGGAAAGGGAGGAGTGAGCTGAGAGGTACTCAGCTGGTTGCAACGTGCAACCACACCACTAGATGCCGCCAAATCCTACACACTGTACCTTTAATGAAGCCTGCACAAACAAATGTTTCCACTCGCAATTCACTTGTGTAAAGATATGAGTTGTTTTTTTTAAGAATTTCTTAGTCTTTGTTTCTCGTATCATAATTTAGAATACAAACTCCAAGTTGAGCTGAGGTCTGAGAGCGGAGGAAAGAGGACTTAGAGAGTAAATGAGTAGCACTGAGTCAGCAAACACTGCTTTGTCCAAAAGGTGAAAAGCATCAGCGAACACGATGAGGTCAGCCTTGATCTAGCAACTCTACTACTAAAAGCAAACAGCAGTAAAGAGCACAGGAGACACTAAGGACAAACATTTGCTATACGATGGCTATAAACCTAAAGTGCACAAGTCATTTATATCCATTGCATAGCCCACTGTACTGTATGTAATGAACCCAAGCACAGATTAGCCAATTTTCCTTCATCTGCTGGTGTTTGTTGCTGACAGTTTAGCACAGTGCCCGCTTTAACACAATGGGTTATTAAAACTAAGAAATGATTTGGGGGAATTTAGCCTGTTTTGTCTTAACTACTGTATCTGACTTATTTCATTGCCATATATTGTACATATCTTTTGATTTGTTTACATACACACATGCCTGAAATCCATTCAGCATCTCTTCTAACGATAAGAATAGTAATAAAATCCAAGTTTTTTAAGGGTAAGATGGAAAAGAAATTGTAATATTTATCTTGTATTTTTGTCGTAACACCTTTAGATAATGAATAGATGTAAAAGCACTAAACTCTGCAGGAAAGTCTCTGCTACCATTTTGTTATAATCTTAATTATTTGCCATTTTCTCTATTGAATGTTGTACTCAATCCAGCTGAGATATTTACTACTTTTAATGACATTATTTTATTCATGTTGTACTCGTGTTGACTGCAAAGTTCATGTGGAATGTTGGATAAAGACAAAGTCTCAAACCTAAGATGAAACAAAGCACAATGACCAAGATAAAGCAGCCTGTGGGAATATCATTTACATTGCATATAATTTGCAGAAACAATGCATTTTCTCTTGCGTCTCATTTGTTCTGCATGTGATCATTGTTATCATCCATTATTACGTGCAATGAACTGAATGTAAATACAAAACCACACAGTCTGTAAATATGTTTATTACACTGTTCGGGTGCATCAGTAACAAAAAGTCACAAATATAGTCGTAGTACTTTATGGCCGACATAAAGGCTTTTTTTGGAGTAGACAGCATATACAGTAGTTAAAGTATACAGGATGATCAATGTTGCATATAGTTAAACATGTTTACTCTATAGTGCTTATACTGTAAATGTTGTTTTACATATTAATGTAGATTATTGGTGAAATGAAATGATAAGTCGTACTGTAAAGTTTTTGCACTGTAAGTGAAACTCTTAGACTGGATGTAGGTGGGATCTGTCCAAGGCTCCTTTATCACTTATTAGAAGCTGTCAAAAGAAGAACTGATTGCCAAGCAAATCATTATTTTAAATGTTGAAACGGGACAGTTATAATGCACTCTGTGGCACAAATCAGTATTATTTTACTGAACTTCAGAGGGTGTTATAAGCTCAGACATAAGATCACCCAGAACATTTTTAGAGAAACACTAAAGATGATTTAAAGAAGACCTATTATGCTCATTTTCAGGTGCATACTTGGATTTGGGTTTTTTACTAGAACATGTTTACAAACTTTGATGTTCAAAAAACGCTTTACTTTTCTCATACCAGCTGTGCTGCGGCACCTCTTTTCACCATCTGTCTGAAACTCTCTGTTTGAGCTCCCCCCCCTCTCCCAAAAAGCCCGGTCTGCTCTGATTGGTCAGCTGGCTCAGTTGCCACAGACCACACTTGCTCACGCTGCTTTGATGTGAATTCGGTTATTATGCTAATGTGTTACTTGGTGACATCACCACTTTAAGGAAGAAAGGGGCGTGACTTCAATCAAGGCTTTTCTGGCAGTGTTTCCGTGGGGGGAGAGTAACTCCTTTTCGGTTAGGGACTTTGGGTCTCTGTAGCTTTGCAGACCATTTACATGCACAAAAAAACGATACAACACACTACAGGAAAGAGAAAAAGCACAAAGCATAATAGGTCCTCTTTAATGAAATTGACAAAAATACCTTCATTGTCGTCCTCTTGGAGGAAGCAACAGAAACACCTCAAAATAAGCACTTAATATTATGAAGTTCAATTCTTGATTTTATACAAATGTATTGAGATTAATTAAATAAGAAATACATTTATATAAATAATTCATAGATGTTGTGTTATGCACAAATACAAACAGACATTGAATGAGCTTGCCACCCACGGCCAAAAATACATTTTCACTATCTAACCTGAGATGCATGACTGTGGCCTGGTTTCTTTTAAATGTGGATCCAGAGTGCCCCCTTGTGGTAGGACGCCACATGACAAGAGTTGTAATTAGTATTCACTGCACTGGATCCAAGGGAGAGAGTCTAAATTTATCCCTGAATACAGTGTAACAAAGCCTTGGACAGTGATTCTCAAGGCGCCTACATCCACTCTACACTGTAATTATTGACTCTCAGTTGACATACTGGGCAAGGTGCAAAATTCTTGGTATTATCTTTAGTTTCATTGTGTGAAGAATAGCTATAAACTGAAGGTGTGAGTCAGATCACACCACTTCGACTCACCAACAGCACACTGATTTGTAATGTTTCCCCTCTGATGCATAGAAGACAATCTTTACAATGACTTTTACTAGCAAAGCACAGTGTTTACATGCTGATAACCACCACATAAGGCACAGAATAAACTCATAATAACTCTTAGTAACGGTATGCTATTTTGATCTCGGCAACAAAATCCCTTTCTACCTCTCTGTTTTGCACTTTGTTTTATTTTAATGCCACTTTCTCTTGTGCACATTCGTGCCACATAAAATGTAGGCCGGGTGCTGTGATTGTGGCCCTAGCGCCCCCCTTACACTCCTTAGTAATGGGTGATCTTTGAAGCTGTTGCGCTCACTGTAAATCACTGGGTCAGTGCAGCAGCTCAATACCAAAAAAAAATTATATTTTGAATGTAACTGTAGTTCTGGGCGGCACGTTGGTGCAGTGGTTAGCACTGTCGCCTCACAGCAAGAGGGTTCCAGTGAACCCGCTGGACGGCCCCTTTTGTGTGGAGTTTGCATGTTCTCCATGTGACAGTGTGGGTTTTCTCTGGGTTCTCTGGCCGTCTCCACAGTCCAAAGACATGCCAACCGGTTAGACAGTTATCAGGTCATTAAATGGGGCGTTATCAGTGATTATAAGCCTCATAGATACTGGTTAGAAGGGGCCTGCTACACCTACTAATAGATTTCATCATTAAATCGCATGGGCGATAATCAAAAGAAGGAATAAAAGAAGAGCTCTAGAGACAGAAGTAATTATAACAGGAGAAAAAGCCAAAGGAAGTCAGGCGCTGTAATATAGATAGCATGAAACTCCATATGGGGTGAAGGTTGGGGGTGATTACACCCAGGAGATCTGGGTTTGCCACTGGTGTTGAAACGAATGACATAGCTTTGTTGCCTAAACCTAAACAAGCTGATTTGGTTGTGTTCAAAACGTAACGTTTCATTCAGTTTTAAACGTATTTGTTGCTTTTAAGGTGTTACAGGCCCCTACTAAAACCACATCTATGAGGTTAATAACGACTGATAACGCACATTCAATGAGCTGTCGAATCGGGTGCACATGCAGGTTAATTGTTGACTTTAATTTGCCAACAGGTGTGAATGTGAGCATGAATGGTTGTCTGTCTCTATGTGTCAGCCCTGTGATAGTCTGGTGACTTGGCCAGGGTGTACCCTGCATTCGCCCCAATGTCAGCTAGGATCCAACCACCCCCCAAAAAAACCTGAATAGGATAAGAGGTTACAGATTTTTTTCCACTGCCCGATGAAATGTTTGAACCCTTGCGCTCCCTGAAATACTACTCGAGGTTTGTGAAGAAACAACCTCCGAACATGTATTTGCACAAACACGAAACCTCTATTCATTTGACAGGCATTTGTATGACATCTGAATCCATTTCATTGTTCCATCGAAATTGCTCATTGAAACATGTCCGATTCTCCAGCTTGATGAACTGTGCCAAATCAGTGAAAGCATCTGTCCTCTCTTCTGACATGTGTGTTTCATTCAATTATACTTGTATGGATGAATAGACTTATTATTATTATGGCCCCCAGAAGAGCCATCAAGCCATTCATTTAACTTAATTTCACAAAATTATGATAGCAATACTAACCACTTCTCTGTTGCTAATAGGCTTTGCATGGGCGTGTCAAACCCTTACAGCTTCAGTGGTTTCAAGTGCATTGCAGCCACACACACACACACACACACACAAACACACACAAACGCACAAATATACAAAACATAACATACATGGAAAGATGTAACTGAATTTCCAATAAATCTGACTAACAGAATTGTTATTTGTCTGTTTGTACAGTAATGACATCAGTGGTATTACAGATGATGTAAACACCATTTATTTATGTAAAAGAACTATGAAGTACCTCTTTGTCAAAGAGCAAAGTTTTATTGATTAATAAAGTTTTTATCCTGCTTAATGTTTAGACATGTTTGGGTTTTTTTTTCTTGTCAACCACACACAACTGTCATGGAAGGCTTTCCTACCACTATATGTCCATTAGCACCAATCCCATCTGTACTAGCACCAAGTCATGGAGTCAGTTTATCAGAAAAAAATGAACCCATTTGTGCCTGCAACTGAAATTTTTTAATTGTCTTTGGTGGAAGTGTTCTCTTGGCTTGACTGAGCATAAATGTGAACATTTTTAAAAAATCGGACAAACTGTTTGGCTGAAAAGTGAGTTTTTCTTATCATACCATATCTAGTCTTTGGGCACATAGAACTACTGTTTTTGCAATAGACTCCATTATATTTTAGGACAAAACAGTAGTCCCATGTGCCCAAAGGAGCACAATCAAATATTTGGTATCTATGAACTCATAACAAGTTGAATATCAAATATATGCACAAATATGCAGAGTAAAAAAATATAAATATATTTCACATGGAAAATCTTTAATAAACACAATGTCATGTGATCTGAACATTTCAAAGTTGTACTGTTACATACTTGCCCATGACTATGACTGTGAATAAAAGAATCTTTGTGCACTAGTGGTGCCCCTCTCCTTAAAGGAATATTTTGACATTTTGAGAAATACGCTTTGTGGCTTTTTTACTGCGTGCTAGATGAGGAGATTGATACCACTCTCATGTCTGTACGGTAAATATGAAGCTACAGCCAGCAGCCAGTTAGCTTAGCTTAGCACAGAGACTGGAAGCTGGGGGGAAATAGCTAGCCTGGTTCTTCTTCTGTAACAAAATCCAGAAACTCTAAAGCTCAAAAACTGAAGTGTTAAAACAACATGTTGTGATTTCATGGAGTCTACGCTGGTTGCAAGGCAACCTCATGTTGACGGCAAGACTCCAGGAAGTTACTGCGCTCGACCAAGACATAGCCAGGCACATAAATCCTAATAAAATCACAAAATGGCGTCTTTAAGCTTTTTTCTGATTTTTGTTTGGATTCGTGTGATATGACATGTTAATAGAGTGGTGCAGTCCCCATCCCACGGGTTCCCTCGCCAAAAAGCCAATAGGATTGTTCCTTTGGGATAAGAAGCACTGTGGCAAACAAACGCTTATGATTCTTACACATTTGGTTCCGTAAAATAATGTCCACAAATGAACACCATTTTCCAGATTTGTGTGAAGTGTGAATGCAATCGCGAGAAACGGAAAAGCCAACGTTAGGCTATAAACAAACTACACCACTGTCGCATGAACGTGAGTATACACAATGAGGCTGTAAAGGAGGACGAGTCGGCGTGATGACGTTTAGTAGTCTCATTTAGCCACTTGTTAGCGACCACCTTTTTGAAGACATGTGACGGCTTCAAAATTCACGAGTGGGGTATTTATTGATATATTTTATATTGTAGAATAAAACGTTTAAAATTTCTTCAGCTGGTGTAAACCACAGACCTTATCTCAGTCATCTAACTAAAACCCATTAAAAAAAACACATAGACTTTGAGACGAGGGAACCGGAAGTGCTAAAATGCTAACTCATTTCCAGGTTTTAGGACTCATTCCTGCATCACTCTTATTAGTGAGCTTATTTACCATACAAATATGAGAAAGGTATCAATATCCTCACCTAGCTCTCAGCAAGCAAACTTCTATAGTATTGTGTTCGTGGAAACTCTTCTTCATACCGCGATAAATATTGTATATTTGTGACATCACAAATGGACAGAAATCCTAACGGCTTGTTTCAAACGCGCAACTTCTGAATACGGGCTGTGTGTATTTATATTGAGCGTTTTGATAGTTTAACAGTATTTATAAAGCACTTAAACCTGCTTTATAATATAAAAGACATGAAAATCTCACTTTTCACAATATGGGACCTTTAATGTTAATTAGTGAGCTTCATATTTATCACAAAAATATGAGAGCGGTATCAATCTTCTTATCTAACTCTCGGCAAGCAAATTAACTTTTCAACCACGTTGAAGTTTTGTGTTTGTGGAAACTCTTCTTCGTACCTCTATATTCATCAGCAGGAATAAATATCAGTCTGCTACAGTGTGGAAGATGCACTAGTAACAAAATGTCTATATGGAGTGAATCTGAGCAGTTTCCATCTCTAAAGTAAGGGTGTCTGTAGGTTTGAGAGTGAATGAAAAATGTAATTCTGAGGATTAACACTGGCAAACAGCAAGCCAGGATGACACTACATAAGCTTTTACTTTTCACACATATACCTGTTTGAATCCAGCATTCTTGCTGACATTGCATGCTTTTGGCAGTGTATAATATTGAAGAGGCTATTAAAGACTTATACATTTTATGATGAAAAGCATTTCTCACTTCAGCATGTTCTCTCACCTGCCCTGACTCTATTTCATGCTTTTGCATCATCATCTCAAGCCTAGCACTCTCGCTGCCCTGACAAGACAATGTACATTAAAAGCACCTCAAGGAGATGGCTGGAAAATGGGACTTCATTCTCTTTATCTGCATGCGTCCGGCCTTTCAGGTTCCTCAGGAGACTGTGAAACACCCTGGACCGTTATCATCATTATCAGACAGGCAGTAGCTGTATCTTTATGTCTGGATCATGGCCTCATAGACTAATGCTAACCCCAATTAGTTGGCAAATGTAGTGCCTAGGAGGAGTGAATGTGTGTGTTACGTGCCGTGTTGTTTTGTGTGTTTCTGCTCTCTCTCCTGTGTCTCTTCAGGTCCGGGTGGTTAAGTGACAGGGAGAGAGGAACATCCAGCACCAGTAGCCCAGATTACACAGTGTTGCAAGCTGTGTGTGTGTGTGTGTGGTTTAAGTCGGCGGTGGACATGTGTCGCGGTCAGCACTGGCTTCCTGCAGGAGTGACTCTGTTAATCTGTTCGTGCAGTAGTCTTTAAGGAAGACTCTATCTTTAGTTTGATTTCTCAGTGTCACTTTCCTCCTGAAAGTAGTTTTAATTTGGTGGTTGTACACATTTCCATTTGTTACCCACCCTCCCCACCCCACCCCACCCCACCCCACCCCACCCCTATGCAGTCTAAATGAGGACTAAAATATATTGTTTAATTAATGTTGCATCAGAGAAATGGTGATAAAGTGGGATAGAAACGAAAGGGAAATTATACTAGTGTAATTTACTTCACTTGTCAGAGGTGCAGCTTGTGAATGCAAAGCTGGTTCGCAGCCAACTGTGAAATGGCTGCAAATAACATCATTGCTAAATGGTTACACACCAACCATTACGGGTTTTACAAACTGCATTTGTGAATGAACTTATTGTATATCGTCAGCCAAATACTTTTGAACAGGATCTGAAACTGTATGTAGTCCAATTGTCATGATTCCATTCATGACCTCAGCCTTCCTAGTGTGTCTTTTCCCTTTTTCCCTGTGTGCCCAGTTCCCTGTCTGTCTAGTGTGGGCGTGTCTGGCTGTTTGTGTGGGTGTGAGGCTCCCGCCAGACTCTGGCCCAATTCCAATCCGGCCCCTCCACCCTCCCACTCCGTGGTGGAGTGAACTCCGTTTGTAGTCACACTCACAGCTCAATGAAACACCCTTCATTAAGGTGGAGGGTAGAAATACAGCAGCCACTTTGAGACGAACTCCCCTCTCTTCAGCAAGGAAATAAATATCAGACTTTATTGATCCCCGGGGATAAATTAAGGTCCGTTTTGCTCCCGTTCTAGAATATAAATATAAATATAAATAAAAATAGAGAAATATAGATAATAGAGAAAATATAAAAAGAAACATATATAAAACAGCAGTGCAAATAATAATGCTGAAAAATAGGATCTATGCAAATAATACAAATGCATGCATTTATAAAAATTCAAGAATAGTGTAAAGTAAGAATATTATTTTAAATGTACTGTATAAATAAATACAGTTTTAATGCTGGAGTAAACCAGATTATTCACAGCTGAATGAATGCACTAAATTATTGTACTGTTAAATCAGTATTGCACAGTTGAAGATATAATACATTATGGGGTTATAACTCCTGATAGGGTAAAGAAGAATAAATATATGTTGTATGTATATATATTCTAGACCAAACAAGGGTATATTGATCTGAAATAAAATCTATTTACGTTATGTTGTTGACATTTGTATGAAAATAAAGTAGTTTCAATTAAATGTCTATCTGTTTGAGCCGTTTACAAGTAAATGTTTAAGTCGGCATCGATGCAGGCTCACTGTTATCTTTATCTTTTATTCGGATCTCCATTAGCTGTGGCTGAAGCCCAGCTATTCTTACTGGAGTCCACTTAAATCACTTTGCACTGTTAGGCTTCATTTCAGTACACAATCACATTACAATTTTTACCAACAATGACCACAACATCAAAAGCGACAGCAACAAAACAAAACAATATTCAAGACACAACCCAATACACAACACAGGACCTATAGGTGCAAGTTAATACTATTGACAGAGTACAGAGGTAAATATGATTCATTAGTGGTTGGACCATAGCATATTATGTCAAAATACAAAAACATACAATGTTGGAGGGTTTTATAACTCACTTCCACTCCCCAGTGATTGGTTTGGAATGGCACTTAATATGGCGGACCCTCTATGCGAACGCGCAAACAGAGTG
Organism: Sebastes umbrosus; assembly: GCF_015220745.1. Classification (NCBI taxonomy): domain Eukaryota; kingdom Metazoa; phylum Chordata; class Actinopteri; order Perciformes; family Sebastidae; genus Sebastes; species Sebastes umbrosus. The sequence continues at coordinate 29,162,561 of NC_051281.1, read as the reverse complement.
GAAGTGGGTAGGGAGAGGGTGTAGGGGGTCGTTTGGAATTAGACCAGAGTGTGTGTGAGGTTCTTCTCCCCGGCAGACTCTCTCTCTCCCTGATGCAGTCAACTCACCTGATCAACCTGCACAGCTGCATCTCATCTAATAATCCACCTCAGCATAAATACCCCGGCTCTCCAGTCACTCAACGCCCGATCGTTGACTCAACCTAAGTGGTAGTTTCGCCTCGGCCGCTCAGCCTTGTTATTACCTTCGCCAAGGCAAAAGGCCTAGGAAGGAGGTTATGTTTTCACCGGCGTTGGTTTGTTTGTTTGTTGGTTTGTCCGTTTGGACGATAACTCCAAAAGTCTGCGCTGGATTTGAATGTCATTTTTTTTGGAGGGGTGGGGTGTGGCACAATGAACAATCCATTCGATTTTGGTGGCAACCCGGATCATGATCCGGCTTCGGGAATTTTTTTTAATTACTCCGCTCAACCTGTGCATTAGCACCACAGGCCACCACAGGGGGGCAGCAACGTACATGAAACCTGCCTTGGCAGAGGTCTGCACTCTCCGAGTGCACTTCTAGTTCACTGAGGAATCTTGTTCATAGTTTTTGATGTTGTTAGTGTCTCTAACGTTTTGTTCTCCTGTGCCTAGGATCACCGCCTGCCTGCCTGCCTGCCTGCCTGCCCTCCTCATTCCAGCCTCATCATCCATTCCTTCCAGTCATCATTCATGCTTTTTGGCAATAAAGCCTTTGTTCAACTTCCTGCCATTGTCTGTGTCTGCGTTTGGGTCCAAAATGACACTGATCGTAACACCAACTGTTTTCTTGGCAAGTCTACGAGGAAGTGTGAGTTGTAAGTCAAGGACACTCAGATAAAAGCCATATAAATACTTTTTATTGAACTTTATGTACATAGGTTTTGTTTTCCATCCAACAGTTAGATACATGCTTTGCATAAAGCTATCTGGTCCTTAATGTAGTCTCTACAGGGGCAGATGCGAGTCAAGGACTGGTCCGATCTCACACAGCTGAAGAGCAGGGGGTCGGACTGGAACAGACAGTGTTTACTACTGCTGTTGTAGGCTGGAAACACCAATTGACTGTCGGAAAGCTCTGATGTTTTACAATCTACACTGAAGCTGGGAAAAAAAAGATAAAAAATGATTAGAGCTGTGTATCATAAAGTCATAAAGCATGTAATTCAAATGGTGTTGGAGAACGGTGGACGTGAACACACTCCTTACTATCGGGACTCTTGCTCAGAACCATAGACTGTATATAAATTATATAAGAAGTGGACATAGTCATCGTAACATCGCCAGTTGGTTTGTGGAATACGGTTTTGAAGCCTCAAGATATAACAATTAACTTTCATGAACTGAAAACACACTGTGAAAGAGTTAAAGTTCTACTACGAAAACACGGACGGCAAACTTTAATTTAGTTATACATTTTAAATTTTTTGTCCTTCCCTCATTTGGTGCGCCTCTATGGATGGCACCCCTAGCATTCACCTATACTGCGTATGCCATGGGCCGGCTCTGCCCTGCTTTATGGTCTGTTTTACTGTAAATGGGAACCATAATTTACTAAATGAACATCATGCTGTATTGAACAAAACTTGAAACTAGCGATTGAGACCATAAACTCATGTTTACAATGTTTACTGAGGTAATAAATCAAGTGAGAAGTAGGCTCATTTTCTCATAGACTTCTATACTAACAGAATTAGTTTTGCAACCAGAGGAGTCACCCCCTGCTGGCTGTTAGAAAGAATGCAAGTTTAAGGCACTTCAGCATTGGTTTCACTTCTCATAAGAGGTTGCCGCCTGCTCAGAATCAATTCTGTAAGGTTGTGTGCCATCTTCAGCAAGCTCCAGCAAATTATTATATTAAGTATAGGATGGTGGCGATTGGGGCCAATGCCGGATTAGGTTCTGTCAACCCTAGCAATGGGAACAGCTTTAGGGGAGAATCTGTCTGAAAGGCTCAACTCAGGGGTAAAATCACCAGGCTCATTTTTTTTGTTTTACCAACTAGCTAAAAATAGATTTTGTTCATCTTCTTTTAGCTGCTCTGTCCCTTTTTCAAAAGGAGAACTAAGCAGCTGAAATTGGCAAAATTGGCTCAGTGTGGTGGTGAAAAGTCTTCCCGCATGGGCTCTGACAGCTTAGATATATTTCACAGTAACTTTGAACTTCAACACTATATTTGTATTTCCTGGCAGAAAGTCTCCAAATGACTCAAGAGCGATTTAATTTGTAAAGCAGTCCAATTTTTATGTTTTGGCTAAAAAAAAAGTACAAACTTCTTATGAGCTTAAAAATACTGCCGAAAATATGTAAGTGAATATCTGACTGTTTCTAATTTGTAGTTGTCGGCTGGAATATTCCTGATATTTATACATGTTTATACATGTGTGGTTAAACTTCCAAAAGTGATGTAACCAGTGGATTTCGGCTTATACTTTCAGTTTTGTTGAACCTCTTCTAATAGTAATAAAAACAGATCAGTTCTCCAAAGATGCTATGTTAAGACACATGACTATTTTATAGGTGAGAGCGTCCCCTCACAACTCATTTAAAACCACGTTTCATACACACAGAAAAAAACATTTAAGTAAATCAGGATTCATGTGACTGGATTCATGTTTATGCAAAGTACCATGTGTGTACTTACTTGGCAAGATTCTGTACTTTGTTAAGATGTGGGAAGAATGCAGGTTCACAGATAAGCCCTGCCTTCTGGCATGCCTGTTTACAGGACGTTTGGGCCTTCGCTTTCACAACCTGGAGCGCGCTCAGTGGGGGCCAGCTCCCTGTACTGGTGCAGAGGTCCTGAGGTACAGATGAGAACAAGATGAGAAGTAAAGAGTCTTTCCCATGACAAAAAATCAAATCTGATCCTTTTTCAATCCCCTAAACCAGGGGTCAGCAACCTTTACTATCAAAAGAGACATTTTAGGCAAAAACTAAAAACAAAATCTGCCTGGAGCCGCAAAACATTTGAGCATTGTGATGAAGGTAACACAGTTTATAGTCAAAGTATATAGTATATAAGTCTAATGCAGTGAGGGCCAAAGTGCAAATGCACTACATAGTATTAGGGCCACAAAAAATATCAAAGACAAAATCGGAGATTTCCAGAATAAAGTGATAATATTACGAGAAAAAAGTCGTAATGTTACGAGAATAAAGACATAACTTTACAATAAAAAAAACTGTAATATTACGAGAATAAAGTCATAACTTTACGAGAAAAAAAGTCGTAATATTACGAGGATAAAGTCATAACTTTGTGAGAAAAAAAGTCGTTGTATAATGAGAATAAAGTCATAACTTTACGAGAAAAAAGTCGTAATATAACTAGAATAAAGTCATAACTTTACGAAAAAAAAGACATAACGTAAAATTACTACTACTATACTACTATATATCTTTATATATATATATATAAAGATATATATATATATATATTAATATTATGACCTTATTCTCATAATACTACAACTTTTTTTCTCGTAAACCTATGACTTTATTCTCGTAATATTATGACTTTATTCTCAAAATCTCTGATTTATTTTTTTCCCCTCAATGTCGCCCTAATACTCCGTCGTACCATAGACCTACAACGATGATAAATTAAAATTAAAATGTAAACAAAAAAAACTGTTATTCATTCCCACTAATTTTTTATAAATCCTCAGGGAGCCACTGGAGAGGAGCTAAAGAGCCGCATATGGCTCCTGAGCCGCAGGTTGCTGACCCCTGCCCTAAACCAACATTCTTCCAACCTGTTTTTCAATCAGGACGTTGACCCTCTGGAGCATCCCTTCACAGGAAAACTCATAGGGAAGGTAGGGCTCAATCTGAAATGCAAAACTACAATTATAGATATATTATGGCACAATTGCAGCTCTGTATAAATCAAACTGAGCTTTCTCTGCATTTCCAATGTACTCTTTGGGAAATAGGTAGATTTGACAACATATTTAGAAGGTACTTGCAGTCTGATTGAGGATAGCAGTGAGAGCTCTCTCCACATCTGTGGAGTTGTGCATGTCTACCATCCATACGTACGGCTCACCTATGGCTTCGGCATAAGGATGCTGGGATGCCACCTGCAACGCATACACACAAACAGTAAAACTGAATGATACACCCGCTATTTATTTATATCTTTATAAAAAGCATGCGTCATTTTATTTATTTGGTAAAGGCAATGGGTTGATTTCCCTGTTGGCTCAACTAGCTCATTATTCCATTTCTTTGTTTGTGGTTGAAAAAGATCTCTGTACAGTGTGTGAGGTTCTACACATGGAAAAGTGTTTAATTTGTTTATCACATCACGGTAAGTCCTTCAGTTTTGAATATGACCCCTGACCTCTCTGGTGTTAGGCTTCCCCTTGAAGAACTCTGAATTCAGGCTACTCTGCGGAGGGTGTAGCCTGGGGTTCAGGAAAGCACAGCCATTGGCTAAGGCCTCCAATGGGGCGGGGCCTTCATACGGGAAAGACAATCCAACAAAAACCTACAACAGACCATACATAAAAAAAACAGGAAAAAAAAAACTATTTAGAATTTCATAACCCTTATAAGCAATGAAGAAGTATATGGTAACCGCATGCACACAAAAATCCTTTGGGGGTTTGAATTATTTTGAATTTAAATTGGAAAAGTCTATAAAATGTTGCATCCACAATTTTCTGTAAAATGCAGATGTAAATTTTCCTTAATTTTGTGAGAATTCATTATTAACATGTTAGAGATATGTTTCTGAAGTGTTCTGAAGAAAATGATAAATTACTTCTACATGGGGTCTTTGAAACCTAAGTTGTTTAGATGGGTAGACCACGTTTGTGTCCCGAGTGAAACCAGAAGTCAACATGGATTTATTTGTCACGTAACTTTTGTACTTAAGTAACGCCACTTCTGGAGTAATTTAAAAGGCCAAACCATGATCTTTTCCTACACCTAACTAAGTAGTTTTGTTGCTTGAATTTAACTAAGTAGTTTTGTCACCTAATCCTAACCAAGTCAATCTTTTCCTAAACCTAAGTAGTGTTGTTGCTTGAACCTAACTAAGTAGTTTTGTTGCCTAAACCTAAGGAAGTTGTTTCCTAAGACCATATGCATGTAATGAGCGGAAATTGACGCGTTGCTGGACATTTGTAAATGGTAAATGGACTTGGACTTATATAGCGCTTTTCTAGTCTTCTGGCCACTCAAAGCCCTTTACACTACATGTCAGCATTCACCCATTCACATTCATACACTGATGGCAGAGGCTGCTAAGGTGCCAACTTTGCCCGTCAGGATCTAATCTAAATACTCATTCACACACCGATGGCTATGCCTTCAGGAGCAATTTGGGGTTAAGTGTCTTGCTCAAGGACACATCGACATGTGACCTGTAGCAGCCGGGGATCGAACCACCGACCTTCCAATTGGTGGACAAACCTGCTCTACCCTCTGACACACAGCCGCAGGAAAACGAACAAAAAAGGACTAACTTTTTCGTAAGATATTATACAAACCGTTGTATGAGAATACGTTGGTCATAACTGATTTTCATACTGTGTGATCCATATCTGTGATCGATTTTTGCAGTATTTTTTAGACAGAACTCCCTCGCCAAGTAAGTCTGTTTGAATTTATAGTTTATCTATTGGATCTTACTTGTGAATTTTACTTTGTAATATAATCAATAATACTGCCGCATACACCAACTACAAACAACATAGACCAATATGCTTCAACATCCTTTTTTTTTCTCATAATAAACTACACAAATCCTGTCTCAGAAAAGCCCCTCTGACTTTTAAAAATCTCTATGTAAGTAATCTTTTTCAGGGATTTTCTCGTAAAGATGTATAAACGATTTTACACAGTGGCCGCCCTGTACAAAACTGTTTTCTTTAAAGTGTTAGTTTCTGTATTGTAAAAGAGCCACCTTATCGATTGTCACTTATAGTTTTCAAATAGTGCTTATCACTGGTAAAGGTTTGTCTCCAGAAGAAGAAAAAAGAAGTTCAGGACCGGACCGTGCTGCTCAAATCTGAACTGTCTGAATCTTCTGCAGATCAGATAGTCCAGATCTTTCAAATCGAAACATTGTACAATTTGCTTTAATGTTCTTTACAATATAAATGAGTAACACATTTTAAAGGTCTTATTGCTAACATTTTTATGTAGATTTAAACACAATATATCCACAGAGCTTTTAGAAAGGTGTCTAATAAAAGTATGGCTTATCTTGAAAAAAAATATTATGACTGTATTTATCATTTACAAATTGTGGCAGGTCCAAAATTAATGTTTTTCGGTTCCCACTTCTAACAAGGCTTGTGAGCCAATAGTACTTTGGAATCACGTGGTGTCTCTGCGTTGTCAGTTAGTGTGGAAAAAAATGGATAAATGGCTGAGATTGACGGTGAGTGCCTGACAACAACTTGTTGTGAAGTGAATGCAATGGAACGGGGGAGGAAGAATGCGACATCTAGTGGCTGACTGTTATCAATAGCACCTTTAATAGTGGATATCGCTCTGCCCATTTTTGTCAGGATTTTCTTTTGTCACGTTCGTCAAATGGGAGAAAGGTTACCACTTTAATGCTACATATTGGGGTTTAATATGATCATATGAAAAGAAAAAACAAGTATAAAAAAAAATACTTTATGATGAGAAATTAGAAAGAAAATGAGAAAAGAAGTAAAGCCAAAGTCAACAAGGATGAATTTAAAGGCGACACTCTCACCTTGCTCTGTCTCAACAGGGCCTGAACCTCAGTGCCTTTGACAATGCCGTGGTTCTTCACATAGCTTGGAATCGAAACGGATTTATCAACTGTCCCATGGACCTCCAAGTACTTATGGATGATGTCCAGATATGCTCCTTTACCCTGCAGTGTAACAGCAGAAGAAGCAAAGACTGTGACTAGCTGGGAAATCAATGGAAGTGGCACAAATTACACTTCTTCCTTGACATGTGTGTACAGTATGTTATAGTGATGTCCAACAGACTACTAAACACCCACACATACTATATCCACAAAGAGTAAAATGAGTTGACTTTTATTTTTAATGCATATACAGTAATACTAATCAAAACTCTGTTCCCAAAATGTGATTTTTTTTCTTTTCTCTACAGCCTCCCCTAACTAGAACCTGGATACTTCCTTAATACTTTCTCAAATAAATACAGGTGTGTGAAGAAATAAATATCTATCTTTCAATGTCTGTCCATTGTTACCTCCCAAAACTTGGCTCTCTTGCCGTACACAAGGGCCTGGTTTTTTCTTCCGACAGACTTCAACTGCTCGGTTTCTTCAGAGCTCATCTGGTGCTGCACCACAAAGCCCAGGAATGTGTTGTCTGGTGTATGAGCTGCTCACAGTAAAACAATACACGTTAATCAAGATACAAAGATACAAAAGAAGTAGCCAGTTTTGTTCCTCTCAGATCAAGCAACATTATGTAAATCACATGATTAGCAAAGAAAAAGAGGTAGAAAACATACGGAACATTGTGTAGAACTGCATTGGGATCATGTTCAGGTTGCCAAATGGACCCTTAAGGTTGTGCTTTTTGGCCCAAGCTACATGATTGAAGTCTGGCTCAGTGCCGAAAGTGTCCAACACACGAAACTTGCACCTGATCGATGTACAAAAAGGTACAAAGTTCCACTCATAAACACATTAAAGTGGCAGTAAGCAGAATGTTTTTGGCATTATTGGGCAAAAATTCCATTATAACCATTCCATTATATGATTAGAGGAGAGTATTATCCAGAGTCCAGTGCAGGGCTCCGCCGTTGCTTATAGAACTAGGGTTACAATATTGTAACCTCCGTTTTGTTGCCTAAACCCAACCAATCATTTCACGACGTTAACCACGTGGCATCGTTCGTTTCTGCAAGCGTGATACGAGGCTAATATGAAACATATTTATGAAACATACTTTTGGTTTTGAAACATTCAACGTATCCCGCGGTTTTGCAGAAACGTACAATGCCGACAGTTTTTCTGGCGACTGGGTTGCAAACAAAATGTGCACATACTCTCACACTCATATGACCGACAAATAAAATCAATTTTATTTTTAAAATGATGTTAGAACCAGAAACTCACCTGTATTCGATCCAAGATGTCCCTAGTGCTGTCTGAATCTGTTTAAGACCAATAATGTCTGTATAGATCAGGTCTGCTTCCACGTTTGAATGACGAGTTGGGCAGCTACCTGTCGAAAGCCCTAGAAATCTAGAGAGAGATTAATGCAAGAATGGATATACAGAAATAGAGTTATTATAACAATGAAGTGGAAATGTATATGGTTGTATGCAATGACACCAGTCACCCTGACAGCAGCCTGTGACAAAAGGCTGTTTTTTCTGTGCATACTCACTGCTTGAGGTCAGGTAAGGAGGCAGAAAGGTGAAGATCGTGACCCAGGATGTAAAGTGTGGAGATGAGATCACTCCACTGGACTAGTTCCCCAAGGGGGCCCCCATTAAAGGAAGAGTCTGCTATTCTAAAACCTGATTCATCTGTCACTGCTCCAGGATGCACCAGAATCTGGGAAGGGATAGAGATCCTTGGGCAAGATGCAACAAAACATTTTCTCTTTCCTTTGTTTCATACTCTTTTTTTGTTGTTGCCAGAATTCAACCGATATAATTGTTTTAGTGCTGATACAGTTCCAATACCGTTGTTTAAAGTGGCAGTAGGCAGTATATTTTTGGCATCATTGGGAAAAAATTCAATAATAACCTTTCAGCATACTGTAATTCAAGTGTTCTGAGAGATAACTAGACTTCTGCTCCTCCTCATGGCTCTGTTTTCAGGGTTTAGAAAATCTAGCCCGTGACGGGAGACTTTGACCAATCACAGGTCATTTAATTGAGAGAGCATTCCTATTTTCTGTGCTCCGGTCATGTGGCCGGAACTTGGCGTTTCTTTCACCAGATTTTACAATGGCGGCGGCGTCACAAACTTTCTCATTTTACAGCTAAACCGTGTACTACAAGATGATTCTGAAAACATTTGAGGAGAGAAATAGGCATTAATGTAACAGAATATTGATTCATATTTGATCAGCGCTGCCTAGTTTGACAGTTTGGTCAGAGTTTGCGAGTGATCGACAGCCAGCTCTCATAGACGGCAGCTGGACAGCAGACCTCAGATCAGCTCTTACTGCTTGTTTTCCTCCTGTATGTGAAATCTTGCAGATGCCTTTAGGAGCACCGGAGGATACAAAGGCACATGATTTTTCTTCAGGTTACCTTTTTCATGTACTACTATCATGATACAGCGACCGTTTTATTAAAAAATAACTTTTTTTTTCAATCATATTTGCTCCAATCTCACCTACTTCAGCTTTAATTGAGTGATCTGAAACCACAGAAAGTGCTAAGACCACTACGATTTATTTACCCACCTGTTAAACTTTAGCAAATAGCGAATCTTTTTTTCAGATTTCAAAGTAATATGGCCATTGTTTCATATCAAAAGCTTGTTGAACATCTAAGGATAGAGTGGCTTCATCTGATGGCTCATTTCCTGCATAACATTAAGTAATGGAAGACCAGTCTAGTTGAGTTTAAGAAAGAATTAGGCCTACATGTATATAATTCCCATCTATAAAGTTCCTGGTTTTAGTATCACTGGAATGATTATTTAAGGAGGAAGGGAGGCATCCAGCTCTAAAAACACCCTCTTTGAAATGGAACGTGTCCATCCCATGTGCGTCATTATGAAACTGTACAAGTCACACTGAAAGAAAGAGCACAATCAAAACTATCTAAGAATGGACACATTCTCTCTATGTTTAATCAGTGAATGCCATAGTAAGGTATCGCGTTAAAGGCCATTAGGGTGTCCTTTATTTAAAGGTCCCGTATTGTAAAAAGTGAGATTTTCAGGTCTTTCACATTATAAAGCAGGTTTAAGTGCTATATATCCAAACGCTCAGTATACGGAGAAATACATTATTCAGAAATTGTGCTTTTGAAACAAGCCGTTAGGATTTCTTTCCATTTGTGATGTCACAAATATACAATATTTAGACGATTACGCAGTTTTAAACATAAACATTCTAAATGTGACCCAGTTTATTTCTTGTTGCAGTGTATGTAAATAACATCAGCTGACAGGAAGTAAACATGGACCCAAACTGTTGCCTAGCAACGCAATTCCGTTGCAATTCCATTGCAATTCCGTTGAAATGCACTAAAACGGAGTGTTTCAGACAGAGGGTGAATACAGGTATATTAAGGAAGACAGAATGAGGAAAATAAAATGTTTTTTGAACATTACAGCATGTAAACATGTTCAAATGGAAACGCAAAATACAAGTATGAACCTGAAAATGAGCATGATATGGGACCTTTAAAAAATTACTGAGAATTTCGAGTGGAAATTCTGACCCCCTATCATCATTATAAACTCCGTATGTGCCATGCGAGAACAGAAGGCATAACAACAGTAACTAAGGGGGTGGGGGTTAGCAAACTGTCAATTAGTGTTCCAATAAAAGCAATGTGGAGGTATACATTACCTTTTTAGCTTTCCTCTCTGTGAGGTTGTATTTGGCCGACAGAGAGCGTCCAGCCTCGACCCAAATGTTTTCCATACTGCGAATTCTTTGGTGAATCCAACGGAACTGTTTTCTATTTGCCATAGGTGGATACAGATCTGTTAGACTTTCCCGTACCACTGCAGGCCCCATCTGGATAAGTGAAGAAAACACATTATGTATTATTGTGATGGACATCCGAATCCCTCCACAACACAATGACTTCTTTCCCTTTTAGTACTGATAAAAGTAAATCTATGTTCTTTTCAACTGAGCTATACAGGATCACAAATCATCGCCAATGTCACAACTCCCATTTGTGTCAGTTATGCCACTTTCCACTCCCTATCCTGATCAGAATTCAGATTGAAAATTTTGCTTTTTTGGACCATGAATGCCACTTACGGTACTGGCATTTTAGTGGCACAATAACCACCAGATTATATAGGCAACTAATGTGGGAAATGAGCTCAAGGGACAGTGGAAAAATGTAAGAATTTTAATTCAGATGTGCAGTTTCAGGGTGTTTTCTACTGCAGGCTGGTCTCAAAGTGTTCGTAGCCATACCTACAAAAAGTAATGCACTGTAATTTGTGTATATCCCACAAAATCAATGTGCATGTAATCCACATAATTGTCAACCAGAAGTCAATGTTGATTTATTTGTCACGTAACTAACTTATATAACACCACTTCTGGTGTTATTTTAAGCCAAATAACAATCTTTTCCTGAGCCTAACTAAGGCGTTTTGTGGCCTAAACATAACAAAGTCTTTTTTTTTTGCCTAATCCTGACCAAGTTGATCTTTTCCTAAGCCTTACTAAATAGTTTTGTTATCTACACCTAAGGAAGTTGTTTCCTGTGAAGACAAATGTTTATTTTGAAAAGACTGTAAATGCATGTAACGAGTGGACATTGACACGTGTTGCTGGACATTCGTAGGAAAACAAACGAAAAGGGAGGAATACCTTTTTCGTAACCTCTGATTTTTCCACTACAGGCTTCACTCGGCCTGGAAGCAAGGGACACCAGGACTCTATCTTAAAACAAAGCAGAGAGAAAGAGGGGACAGTTACTCCAGCACCAACCAACCATACACTTTTTCGCCTTCTTGCATCTACAACATTGAGCATGTATGTGAAGATGTCTTCACTGGCCACTGTTACTGTGTGATATGAGAGCTTGAAACCACTTACCTCACTGAGGTAGGTAAGGATGGAGCACAGAGACCCATTCACCCCATAACTGCTGTAGCAAGGGTCAGTCTTCCAACTGTTTTTCATCCACTAGGAAACCAATAAAGTACAGAGGGCCCCAACGAAAAAAAAATGACAAGTACATAATCATGACCAACCCTGAGTGAAACACAACATTAGCATAAGCTATCCAAGAGCTGATACTGGATCGGATATTAGGCCAATACTGACTAAAATAGCTGGATCGGGTATCGGGGACAATGGGGCCGATCTATTCAATTCAATTCAGTTCTATGTTTATATATATATACATATACATTACATTAAGGTATTTACATTTCCGTTTAAGTTTTGAAGAAATTTATTGTTGCATTATTATTACACTTGAACGGTAGTCCCTGTTAATTTTGAAGATTTCTTACCAAGTTCCTGGTGCATGATTTATTATTTTAATAATAAATAACAATTCAGTAAATTTATATTCATTACATTTTGTTTTTTACAAAGTTAGGAAAGTACAATGTTTAAGTCAAGCCTGATGATGCCTTACGCGTAAAAGAATGGTATCGAATCCGTACTCTGTATCCGCCGATACCCAAAGGCCAGGTATTGCTATCGTATCATGACTGAAAAAGCCGGATTAGTGCATCCCTACTTTGCATTACATCAAAAATACGTTGAGAAATCGATTTATTTCAAAGTATTCTGACAACATGACATTCATAGGAATTTGTACCAATGAGATTTCAATGGTTGTTATCACATAAAGAAATTTGCCTACCTTCAATTTCCCCTTGCAGTCTGGGTGTCCATCCATGGGCGGCAATGGGCAATTTTTATCCTCTTCGATTGGCTCTTCTACAAAACACACAAACAACAGCAAGTTTGCTCATTCAGAGATGCTCTAATGATTCAAATGTATTATTTTCTTCATTTTGATTAATAATAATAATAATAATAATAATAATAATAATAATAATACATTTTATTTAGTGGCACCTTTCTAGACACCCAAGGACACCTTACAAGAATCAATTTAAACATAGACAGATAAAACAATATAAAAACAACAGGACATGACAGAGACATATTTGTACAGACACATAGGATGGGTGATGATGAGTACTAGAGAGAGTAGACCAGTTTAAACAGGTGGGTTTTGAGGAGGGATTTGAATGATGCGATATTATCAGACTGCCGGATGTGTGGGGGGAGTGAGTTCCATAGCCTGGGAGCAGAGCAGCTGAATGCCCTAGCTTCCATGGTGCTGAGGCGTGAGGTGGGGGTGGTCAGAAGTCCGGCTGATGATGAGCGGAGGGAACGGGAGGGGGTGTACTCCTGAAGGAGGTCTGTGAGGTTGGAGGGGGGCAAGGTTGTGAAGGGCTTTATGGGTGAGCAGAAGGTTTTTGTAGTCGATCCGGGATTTAACAGGGAGCCAGTGCAGCTGGATGAGGACGGGGGTGATGTGGTCGGAGGATTTGGTGCGGGTGATGATCCGGGCGGCAGAGTTCTGAATGATTTGGAGTCTGTTGAGTAGTTTGATGGGGATGCCAGAGAGGACAGCGTTGCAGTAGTCGATCCGGGATGTGACAAATGCGTGAACTAGGATTTTAGTGCTGGAGTGGGACAGGGATGGGCGGAGTCTGGAGATGTTGCAGAGGCGGAAGAAGGCAGTCCGGGTGACGTTTTTTATGTGGGATGTAAAGGAGAGGGTACTATCCAGGGTGACCCCAAGGCTCTTGACATGGATGGAAAATGGTACTGAGAAGCCATCAATGGCGAGGTTTGGAGCAGTGGTGTGTTGAGATTTGGAGATGTTATTTTTGGAGCCGATTAGTTAGTTGTTTCATGCTGAGTCCAGTTATTGACATAAGTAGAAAAAGTGCTTGAAAAGATTGTTAATGTCCTGCTACATGAAGTGTGAAATAAATGTGAAATAATTCCACCAATGGAAATGTAATTAAAAACCACATTCATTCATTGGAATAAACTTGGTTACAATCCAAGCTATGTTGAGGAAAACAACCTTCATGTTTTCCCCAACAAGGAGCAGTTTTATCTAGTTATCATTGCATAATTGTCAAACATCCAGCCACCTTGTTGTGTATAAATAGGTTGTGCTCTTAACCATTGTGTAAAACCCCCTGAAGGGACATTGGTTGAATAATGAGCAGATTCTTCCTGTCAGTCAGGTTAGTCAAGTCTTTTTTTCACATTTCAGTAGTAGTTGCAGGTGGAAGCTATCAAGCCCTTTCCTGTATGTAAAGAAAAACGTTTACGCTTTTGTAAAAGAAAATCCAATTGCACAGTGCAACTTGTTTCTCTGGTTCTATGACCATTGAAGGTGAGATGGCTATGCCACAAATGATCCATTCTTACTCAATAGCTCTGAAACGAGAGCAAGCACAGCCAAAATGTTTACTGTATTGCATTAGAAATGAAAGCATCTGCACGGTTTGTGACTCAGCCTGGTAATAGGTACATTGTCTTTGTAGCTTATATCCCTCTGCATTGGAGCGCCATTGTCCAAAAGCTATTAAAAACACACCAGAGAGCCATACCAAATCCTCTGACTTCTTCCTTCATTATCATGGACTTGGTTACTGTAGTTTATTTTGACTCAATCAAACTTGCGCTGTCTTGCCATCGTAAACTCACTAGAGCACCAAATGTGTATACATCCACGGCTGAAAATAGCCCCTAACAACAGCACCATTTACTCTTCTTTTTTGGTAACATTTGCTAGAAACTACGGTGCCCAGCTGTTTTGAGAAACTACAAAACTTTCTGTGAAAAACTCTAATTATATATTTTTCACCTTTTTGTAATGATATATGTCTTCAGTAGGGAGGGGTAGGGAAAATCACAACATACTTTTGACTTGCTTTTGGTCAATAATAACATAGGGCCATGTTAAAGGGCCGCAGGGAAGGGAAGGAAAGTGTGATCATATCAGCCGGCTATTGTTGGTTCTGTCATTTTTAGGGTTTGGGTCATGTGAATATGGGTGTGCCTGACCGTGAGAGTGTATGAAAAGGCAGGCATGCTGTGGTTCTCCATTTTTTTGTTTAAATCTGTCTTTGCCTTGGTCTCTTTAAAGCTGGACATACATTGTACGATTTTAGAAAATGTCGTTGTGTAATTCCTACTCCTACTGTAGGAGTAGATCGTTTGCAATGTAAAGCCAAAGCTCAATAAAGATTTGTTCGAAAGCTCCGAGAGAGGTTAAGTCTGTTTGTTAGCAGTGGTCTGTACGGGTCACAATGCTAACAAGGCAAGAAACTTGCTGCCTTGATCATCTGTGCCATCTTGTCTGCCGAAACGTCTAAAAAAAGAGGCAGCGGCGTAACGTTATATGGACTCGCAGGTGCCTAGGAAAACGTGGACAGTATGGCTTGTCCATTTTGCAGAGAGAATTGGAGGTAAGCTAGCTACATTTTACCAGCTATATCTATTGTTATCTTGATAGCTACGCTCTGATTACTGTAAAAAGAGGAGAAAAAAGCACTGACTGCTTCAACTGTGCGAGAGTCTGTGGACGGCCGACCAAAATTTCTGACATGTTAGACGGGATGAGTTAATCGTTCCTCGGTCCCCCGTGCACACTGCACGGCAAACGATGCCCAACGAAGCTGAAATTCGGTGAAACAACTCTAAATGAGTTGTACTGCTCAATATTCGGGCCAGAAACTTGCTAAAATCGTACAGTGAATGCCCAGTTTAGGACTGATTGACTTATTCTACAACACTAGTCCAGGTATTTGTTCTATAATTTCTTCATTAACATATCTGAATTCATCACTTTTATTCAGATTTAACTGTAATTGCTTTCTATCTACTGTATCGTCATGTAGAGTTTCTCCAAGTTAAAACAGGACACTGTGGGAATACAGTTAGCATTCTGCTCTTAATTCAGTTGAGAGTCATGTTACCCGTTTTGACTTGTTGGACTTCCTTCTTCTTTTCCTTCTCTGCCTGCAGCTTTAGGAGTTCCTCCAGGTGAGCCACTTGTTGCTGCAGTTGGAGTTTATCCGAACGCATGTCTTTGATCACATCATCCCTCAGTTGTCCTTTCTCTTTTTCTGCCTGCATATTAATCTGAAGGAACTGTAATTCATCTTTGTAGTTCTTCAAGGGAGGTGGGGGAGAGACTGAAAGAGAGAGTTTTCAGTGTTCATTTGAGTAATTTACCCTCTGCTTTTAACATATTTGCATGAAACTTACATCTGAAAAGAGCTGTTGAAGCAGTCAGACATTCTATACAATCGTTACTCATATAATATACAGTTAGCAAATATTAGCAGGGAATTCCTATTTTAATAAGACTGCTTAACTGAAAATTAATTTTAGATATAGTAAGTTTATGATATGAACTGAGACATAAGTATGGATTTGCGTGGCAGAAAAAAAAAATGAAAGGACCAAGGCAACAGGTATTGTCTTTGTAGCCTATTCCTCTGCATAGAGCTCCAAAGTTCCATAAACTTTTCATATCAACATTGAATTAATCACTTTTTGTGCTGATATAACTGTAATTGCTTTAGACTATAATGTATCGCTGTGAGTTTATCCAAGTTAAAACTGGCCACTCTAGAAATAGAGTTAGCATTCTGCTCCTAATTTAGTCAAGAGTCATTTTACCAGTTTTGACTTGTTGGAGTTCCTTCTCTGCCTGTAGCTTTAGGAGTTCCTCCAGGTGAGCCACTTGTAGCTGCAGTTGGAGTTTATCTGAATGCAGGCCCGTGATCATCTTATTCCTCAGTTGTCCCATCTCTTTTTCTGCCTCCATTTTCATCTGGAGGGACCTTAATTCTTCTTTGTAGTTCTTCAGGGGAGGCGGGTGAGAGACTGACAAGAGTGGAGTTAATTTGAGTAATCATCCCTCTGTTTTGAACATATTTTTAAGAAACTTGCATCTAAAAAGAGCTGTTGAAGCAGTCATCCTTACTATATAATTATTACTCATAGAATATTCAGCTGTGACATAAAAGTGTAATTGTGTGGCAGAATAAAAAAAATCTTGTCTATAGAGTTTGCTCACTGTTATCAGAGGATTCCATGATGTTCAGGAGATCATCCACAACCTTGACAATACTCCTCATTATTTCTAGGAGAGAAAAGGGGGAATGTAAAAAAGAAAAGGAGAGAGAAGGCAG
Organism: Sebastes umbrosus; assembly: GCF_015220745.1. Taxonomy (NCBI): domain Eukaryota; kingdom Metazoa; phylum Chordata; class Actinopteri; order Perciformes; family Sebastidae; genus Sebastes; species Sebastes umbrosus. The sequence continues at coordinate 29,145,653 of NC_051281.1, read as the reverse complement.
ATCGAGTTAAGCAGGAAAGTCTTGTAGAATTAAGAGAGAGAGGGGGGCAGAGGTTGTGATGTCTATTGACAAGAAATCTCTTAAAAAAACAATAATTAAGGATGCAAAAGATAAATTAGTTCTGACATATACGTAAAATCATTTACCAAAAAAGGACTTCATTCCACCTCATCATTTGACCCACTATTACCTTAATCTCATCCTCCATTTTACATCCTGTATCCCAGTGATTCCTAACCAGGTGTCCGTCCCCTTAGAGGGGGCACCAAAGATCACAGGGAGTGCGCCAGGATTTGTCTGCTCTGAGGTTGTCAGAATCTAAAATCATAATAACACACTTACTGGATGATTTATACAAAAGTTTGTATATAAAACAATTTTAAAAGATTTTTGATACTTAGTAGCAAAATTTTACGAAATATTCAGCTCCATTTGTTGCCGTTTAGCCTTTCAAAGACAATATTTTCACTCATTTGCTCTCCCACTTGACACACACAAAGGGAGGCTCTAAAACTTGTTGAAAGTTGCTAAAAAAAAAAGATCATATGAATCTGCATACGTCATCAATTTATTTATGTTGACGAAACTGATGAGTTATATTCATTAAAGAAAGTTGATTTAATAAAAAGACTAACTCATCTAATACACTGAATTATCTTATTTTAGGATATTGTTTGAGGATTTGTAATCTTTTTTTAGGGAGATAATGTCGACGCTATAGCGTCACAGAGTAGTGAGACTCAGAACGTGAATCAGATGTACTTAATGCAACCCATTTGCCTTCATTTCTACAAAATGCAATTTAAAAAGGAGGAGGCTTGATTAACCTCTATTCACCATTCATTATACTCCCAACCTCTCAGTATCCCTGTGCTCTCTTCTCACCTTCAGACTTGCCTTTTTCCATCCACACTTTGTCATGCTGCCTCACTCTGTTGTTATCTTTGGTCATGACGATGCCCTCCTGGTTAAAGTTGCTCTAAAACCAGTTGAGACAGACACAACAAAAACCTTGTAAAAAAAAAAAATGCATTTTTGTCCATTCTGCATTTAATAAAACGTGTGTATAAGGCAAACAGTTGTGACCTGAATTAAGTTTATGTTAGGTGAATTAATGAATGAATGAAGTTACAGACCAGGATGAAATATGGCATACTCAGACACCAGATGAAAGCAATGCCTAGTAGCAAATACAGGGTTCTCTGCAGGGTGTCTGTCTGTTGTCCCATGATGGGTCTCTTCTGGGTTAACACATATAATTCTGCATGTTCAGCGGTGAGACATGAGAGAAGGAACGTGTCTTTCAAACAGAGAGAGAGAGACGGGAATTATTTAGCAACTTCATGACTGATGTTCTTGGCTTCCCGACAAAACAAATAATAAAGATACGAGAAACATAAAAAGTTACGATGACGTGATGATAAATAGCATGAATTTTCTCTACCCACTACACAGTTCATTTAGAATAATTTGCTTTTCTGGGTGGTTTTCCATAGCACCTATTCTTATTCATTGTAATGCACATGTTACAATTATATTCTTTTTCAAACGCAGACAGCTGCACACTAACCATACAAAGACTAACACTCACCTTTGGATTGCTGGCCTATCCTTCCAGTGTAACCAAATGAACAGTGTGACTATACTTTGTTCTGCCAGTATCTCTCAGATGCAAATTATCTGCCTTTCCTGTTTGGCTGCATAACTGCATAGCCCCTAACAGTAATACGCATGCCTTTGCAGCCTCCAAAGGAAGTTTGGTTTATTGACATTTTTTTCAGTGTCACTTCCCTGTTTGTTTTTTTATTGGTCCATGTAAAATATACAGTACGTCATCAGTGCATGAGTGCTCCAATGCCATGCTGTGTGTCCTTTGATCAGCTGGGTACATGGTTGCTTTCATTCTACTACCACTGTTTTTTAACTTAACTTAATGCTTTGCTACATCCATGTGACTTCTCTTGAACTGCACACATTAAAGTTTGATTCCGTATATGTTGGTAAATAGCCCTGTGATAGTCTGGCGACCTGTCCAGGGTGTACCCCGCCTTCGCCCAATGTCAGCTGGGATCAGATCCAGGAACTAAAAGTCACAGGAACTTTTGGTGGAAACCAGGCTTTTTTTTAAGATAATCACAAAATGTTTTAGATTTCAGTATATTGCTTAGATGTGAAAATAAGCAAATGGCACAACTCACATATTTCCTGAATACCAAAGCAAGCAATTTTGTATACATTTGATTAATTTGGGCCTGAGCACGAAAGTGCCAGGGACCCAACTGTGTCCCTGGCACGAAAGTGCAAGGAAACCTATTGTTTTTCTAAGGATTATTATTTGTCCACTGCGAGATCGCATTTTTGAGGTGCTTAGGATGCACGAAAACTCACGAAAATTGGAATACGAATCAGAACTGGCGAAAATTGCAAAGTTCTGTAGTGATTGGGCTCAGGCGTCGCCAGCAGGCTCCACAGCGCCCCCAAATGCAGGCAGGTGTTCAGAAAACGTTACTTCGATCTTCACGAAATTTGAGTAGCTGCAGTTTTGACTTCATGAATGTAACGGGGTACCAAATGACATACTGATATGCTTTTAGTCATGATTATCGGTGATGACATTACAATATCTGAAATTACAGGCACCAGAAGCTAATAAAAAAAGTGCAGTGCATTTATTTTACCTATAGTCTCTACACCACAAATGCCTACACCTCAGTCTGGGTGTAGGAATGCCACTGACAACAGAGAGGTGACAGTGGAGGAGGTTCAGAGGGTTCTGCACCCTGCGTTAAAAGCTATGAACACCCACACAGGTGTGTCCAGTTTATCTGGTTGATTAGACCTCTGCTCACTGTAATCTATTGACATCTTCCTGAGTCTCCTGTCAGCTTTCATTGCACCTGTTTGGGCATTCTTATCATTCTTGTTGGTAGATGGAGATTTGTGACCCCCTGAATTCCACCTTCAGCCTGAGCAGAGATCTAATCAGCCAGAATAACTGAAAACACTCGTATGGGTGTTCAGAGGACAAACAGGTTCAGCTTATACAGAGTTTGAACAAAGTGTTCAGATGTACAACGAAAAACAACAAATGAGTATAGATCTTCCAGTCCCTTCGAGTTGGTACTAAATGTGATTATTACATTATGAAAATGCCCAGTGATTGTCAGTTTGGTTATAGCGAGTTCACTCTACTCGACTTTAGCCCTGATTTTCCGCTTCCCGACCAGCGACTAGAAGGGAGCCTGTAAATTGCGAAATTTGATCTGAGATCTGCAAAAACTCTTGTGAGACTCGCTGCCAGACGACCTATCCTAACCTCAACCATTCGAGGCATACGACATGACACAGGAGGCTGTTGTAACTTGACTCTACATATTCCAATCTGCCCCAAACTTCCCAAGCTGGATAAGAGTCCCGGCCTGAAGACATATACGTTCCATTATTGAGTTATGGTGATAGTGCCACCTACTGGCAACAATAAATGGTTGTATACGGCCACCCACCCTCATAGAAGTGCCTTTTAAGGATGTCCCACAGGTTCTCAACAGGTCATTTACAGTGCCACGTGCTCCACGCAGAAAATACCCTCTAACTGTTGCGTGCAGTGTCCGACTTTCATGGAAATGCACGGCAGCGGGTACCCTCGATGTGCGCAAAGGGGCGAGGGCCCGTTCAGCGCTGCTTGCAGCTTTAATTGCATATTGTATTTTGTCTCAGTTCTCTTGAACTCACTCATATACTGTACACGCCTCTGCAAATCTCAGATTGCAGATCAGATTTCTCACTTTTGCTCTGTCACTCCTAAAAGTTTGTGTGCACTATTGTCTTCAGGAATAAGTCAATAGAAAGTGAAAGGGCCTCTGTTTCTCTTGTTGTTTGTGTTTCTATGCATGTAAGGTGTTCATGTACTTTACTCTGCGTCCACTAGAGGACAGTGTGTAACGTTTGTGGCAGACAGTGAAGGCAGTGGTATGGAAGCATGTGGAAAAGCTTCTTTGAAGGTTTGCATGTGATCAGTTTACATGGAAATACATATTGCCATCGACTCATAATGTAAAGATGGCAACTTTTATTTCCCTGTTTTATTAATGATATTAAACACTATAATGTTACATTTGGGATTCTGAGCAATAGGCCTTCAGCATTATTTTTGATTCACATGAAATGTATGAGTTGTCTTCTTGTGTATTTTAACATCAACCTGTCCTTTTTCAAACGGTGATTTCAACCAGTTTTCATTCCCAGGGCGTTAAACTTCCCATGCTTTGTCACGCCCCTAGTCTGTATGAGATGCACTGGGCTTTCAATCAATTACAATGTAAACCCATCCGCGTCACAATCAGAAGCTCAGAGAAAATGGTCCAGGGGCAGGGTTGGTGAATGGGTCAAACAGGTCTTTCATCCAGGAGACTGCTGTTCGTGTCCCGTGTGAAACCAACAACACGTTAGTGTCGGTGTGTTCTCAATGTTAAAAGTGCTAATGTTGATAACATTTATAACATTCAGCCGCTAGATGTCGCATTCTCCCCTGTTCTATTGCATTTACTTCACAACAAGTCGTTGCCAGGCACTTGCCATCAATCTCAGCCATTTATCTATTTTGTTTCACACTAACTCACAACCCAGAGATAACATGTGATACCAATGTTGTTTTATTATTGACTCACAAGCCTTGTTAAAAGTGGGAACCAGATGTCAGATATCTTCCACAGACATAAACAAATTATTAATTCACAATCATAATATATATATATATATATATATATATATATATATATTAATTTTAAAGAAAAGCCATACTTTTATTTGGTGTCTTTCTAAAGGCTCTGTAGATTTTTTACTAGTAAACCCTAACCTCAAGCTACCTTGCCATCTGGTTGAAGCTACTCTCTTAGGTTTCCTTTGTCTTTGTGTTCAAACGTAATGCATTCATTGGTTTTTGAGAGAGATGGCTGTTAGGTAAACAATGTTCCACTGAACCCAGAACAAAGTGAGTGAGAGAGGCTCATGCCAGACCCATTTAAAAGTAGGATGTGACCAGGGTGTATGTGTGCATGAGAATATTAGATGAAAGAGTGAAACAGGGATACCTTTTCTACTGCACTATTTGCAGCAAATTGAAAAGAGTAATGTGAGAGACCAACTTTTGATTTTTGAAGTGCAAACAGAAAGGATGTGCCGGACAATTGTTCACCTGCTGATCCCGATGGCACTCAGCTGTCTGTCTTGCGCTGAAGATGAGACAACGATTCCTGTTTCCTGTCTGGACCACCAGAAGGCCTTGGGAGGCTCCTGCTATGAGTTTGTGGATCTCCAGCGTACTTTTTTCAGTGCGCAGGCTTGGTGTGAGCAGCGTGGTGGACACCTTGCCTTTATCCCAGATGAAGAAACTCAATATTTCCTTCAAAGACTCTTGGACCCCAAGAAGGATGCGTGGCTCGGTCTAGCACCCTCTGCCTCTTCAAAACCGCGACATTCTCTAAGCGTTGAAGGTAAGTAGGCCGAAATATAATTGCCGAAATACTGAATGTAGACAACTGCTGCGCTAAAATATAAACTGTGAAAATTTGCTCTCATGCAGATGCCCATAGATTTCTATCCATGTTCGACGGATGAGTTTAATTCTACAAAAATATGCAACAAAATGCTCATGAGCAAATCTCTGGCAGGGGCTGACCACTAAATAAAAAAAAAATGCTGTCCGTAATTTGCACAATTGGATTCAATCCATCAAATAAATTAGAAGACAATTGTTAAACTTGTGATCAATAGCAATAGTCTTGTAAATTATGGTAAATTTGGTGCAACTGCAACCAATTTATTCTCTGTTTGGCCTGTGTCTAAAAACAAATGATGTTCATAAAATAAGGATGTCATTGTCACTTTCTTTCTGTTCAATAATCACAGCCTTTTCTTTCCCCTCAGTAAAATGAGAATTGAATTCACACAGATATTTTTGCAAGACGTGAAAAACAAACATTCCAAGATTTTAAAAATGGTTTGTACCAGGTTCTGTCTACAACAGAGGTTTTCGCGACCAAATGACCCATTTATCCAATATATGGAATATTCTCCCAATCTCAAACTGTAGAAATAAAAAAAAAATATTTACAAATTATTGTTGAACAATTATTAGTTGGCACAGTAGAGTAAGGATATACTATACGGCCTCTTAATACTTCCATTATTAAGTTAATAATAATAATTAAACTTTAATCTGGAGATACAGATCATATGGAGCAAATATACAGTATAATTTAGGGCTGTCAATAGACTAAAATATTTAATTGTGATCAATTGCATCATTGTCCATAGTTAATCACGATAATCGTAAATTAATCACACATCTTTTATTTGTTCAAAATGTACCTTAAAGGGAGCTTTGTCAAGTATTTAATACTCGTATCAACATGGGAGTGGCTTGCTTTGTGCAAATGTATGTATATATTTATTATTGGAAATCAATTAAAAAGACAAAACAATGACAAATATTGTCCAGAAACCCTCACAGGTACTGTATTTAGCATAAACAATATGCTCAAATCATGTCAAACTGCAGCCCAACAGGCAACAACAGCTGTCAGTGTGTCAGTGTGCTGACTTGACTATGACTTGCCCCAAACTGCATGTGATTATCATAAAGTGGGCATGTATGTAAAGGGGAGACTCGTGGGTACCCATAGAACCAATTTACATTCACATATCTTGAGGTCAGAGGTCAAGGGGACCCCTTTGAAAATGGCCAGGCCAGTTTTTCCTCTACAAAATTTAGCGTAGGTTTGGAGAGTTATTTAGTCTCCTTCACGACAAGTTAGTATGACATGGTTGGTACCAATAGATTCCTTATCCATTTTCTGGTTACATCTGATATCAGTATTTTCACTCTAGCTTTAACTTCATTCGCTACAACCTAAGAAATCCCAAGTTGCGTTAATGCCTTAAATAAATTTGTGGCGTTAAAACAAATTTGCGTTACTTGCGTTACCTACTTTGACAGCTCTAATATAAATGGTGATGTGTTTTTGATACTATGATAGTTTTCCTAAAATTTGATTAAAAAAAATATATCGCCTTGCTTACAGTATCGCAATATATCGCGATTTATGGATTCCAGATTCTTGCCAATACACAGCCCTAATACTATGTTCAGCAGTGGCTTGTTACATCCTCAGGTGCTCTCTCTTGGCTGGATGGTTCACATATCACCTATTCAAACTGGGTGAGCAGCCCACAGCCAGGAGCAGCTTGTGGACACATACTGAGAGACTCAGACTTCCAATGGAAAGCCACAAGAGACTGCAACGAGAAACTGCACTTTATCTGCCAGTTTGGTACGTATTCCGACTCACACTTTGGAAAAAAAACAAAAAAACAGCATACTGAATAACTCAGTGATGAATTACCACTTTGTATTGCTTTTGTATTCTTCTTAGATTCTGGGAGATCTATTGTGTGTGCAGGTCGCGACACAACTCTGCAGTGTGGTTCAGGTCAATTCTTAATGATAGATGGCGGCTTCTACGGTCGTAAGAACATCAATTATTGTCGACCCGCCCTCTCCCCACCTTCATCTACTGGACATCAGTGCGGTTGGGTGGATATTGTAGAATCACTAACAGGTAGTCAAATAGTTTTTTTTGTATGCAACACAAACATGTATTGTTTCCATATCATTGAGTTGTTCATTTTGTTATGATGTTATCCAATCATATGTTATACAATTACCTAATCTAAAGGACCTCAATAACCACTCTCAGCTTCGTAATAGTCCTCTCATTTGATCTGCTGAACTCAATAGGAAAACCATGTGAATAGGAAAACAAACACCTCATAAGGTTCTGCATGGATGGAAACTATGATGAAACTCAATCCACCTTTGAAGGAAATGATTGCCGGATATCACAAAGCACATATTGTCTCACCCTAAGACCATTATTTGCAAAGAATGACTGCCCATCAGGACATTTATGGAAGGGAAAACACACAATAATAGCTTAATAGCCTTAATGATGTTCATCCATTCTTGAGTAAATATTGACTCATGCCTCTAACTGATGGCAAAAGCAGATTATCCATCCATTCATTCATTTTTTCGGAAAACTTGCTCATCCTGTTCAGGGTCTAGGGGCACTGTAGCCCTTTCCCAGCATGCATTGGGGTAAGAGGGAGTGCACATCCCGTACAATTCAGAAGTCTATCACAGTGCTAACACACATAGAAAAACACATTTTAAATTCCCCTGACTTCCATGTCCTTAAACAAGCAGGAAACCCTCTCAGGCTTAGAATGAAATGCTCGGTCCATTATCATAATTGTCAGCAACACTGTTGATATATTTTTCTTTCAGTTTGGGACTTGGTGACAGCTGATAAGAGATGCATACTGATGACTTTGAATGGAAAATGCATCACGTTGTTATGCTTGGCCAGTGTGTACCATTTAGGGGATACTGTATATAGGCAGACATGGAATATAATATTAATAAGTTGTTGTGTTTGGCCTAGAACCTTGGACTTCAAAAACTCACTAAATACCACTTCTGTGTTATTTAGGGTTCCTTTACCCCCTGTAGCCCAATTTTACTTAGGCTGCCCTTGGAGGCGGGTAACAGGAAACCTAGCTGACTCCCACAAACTATTGTTCGTGCCCCAACTAATGGGGCCAAGGTGGGTGGTATGGTCTTCTCCTCGTGTTAACTGGTAGAACTCGAAATACGGGCTCTGGCCAGGCCAAGAATTGAGGGGTATCCTGCGTTCCTGTGGACTCTTAGTGATGGCTCCAAAGAGGGTAACTCAACCTGATAGCCTTTTAGAAGGGAAAAGGTCCTCGATCACCATCCTAAGAGACCACATTCCTTGTCTAGAATTTAATCAAGAGTTTAGAGCGGAAGTGGCCTCCCGAAAAGAGCCACTTTCAACCTCTTCTATTAAGAGCGCTGAGAGACTATGAGACAAAATATATACAGGATCCTATTAGATGTTGGCTATCTTGTTTTTTTTCTAATTACCCTTATGACCTGAGGCCTGTACTACAAAGCGAGTTCAACATACCCAGGGTATCTTCTCGTTATCTGGCTTCACTAACCCTAACAAACGAGATCACGCTAAGCGGTCCTACGACGCTGGTTATCATCTCGGTAAATCAACCTAGGGTTTCTCAATCTGGCTGGGAGCGCGTTCACATGAACGGGGCGGTGTTTGCAGTTTATGACCAATCACAGACATGGACAAGTCTACTGACTTGCAGACAGACAGGCAGAGCGGCACATTTTACAAAGGAAGAGTAAACTATATAAGACAAATACGAAGAAGTTAAACACATAATCCAGGCTAAAATTAACACAGTTGAAGCTGTCAAATGCAGGAAGGAAAGCTGGTAAATGAAAAAACTCCCGATGTGTGAATGCGTAAATTAACAGACTTATTAATTTGACGGAATGCTCAAAAATCAGATATAGTCGTCTAGATATAAATAGCTTTTTCGAATTGTAATGGATGAATGGATTACACTTCTTCATATCCTGTGGCCAGTAGCGGCTGGTGGAATTTTTTCTTGGTGGGGCTTTGCCATATCCAATCAATTTCAGCAAACATCCCGGTATGATTTAATGCAAAAAAAAAAGTGAAGGTATCAAAAACCAATTACTACTTTGCAGTTAAATAATTCACAATTACTTTATTCCAACAGGAAGAGTAAATAATGCTTTGAAAAACACAACAGTATAAAATGTACACAGTGGGGGAATGTAACTAATTACTTAAATACAATTTTGAGGTACTTCTACTTTACTTGAGTATTTCAATGTTCTGCTACTTTATACTTCTACTCCACTACATCTATTTTGCACAGAACATTTTCTATCATATTTAACACATATTACTGGGTGAATTCCATATTTAAAACACAAATATTGACAATTTCCATTATTATTATTAATAGTAGTAATGTTTATTGTGTGTGACTCTAGCGCCCTCTATTAGCCGGCCGCCTCTGCCTGTGGCTAAATCGAGGCTTGTGTGAGTATTTGAACCTTCTTTCAGCTGCGCCTCCCCCCTCAGGTGGTGTGAAACGGACTCAAGAGCAAGTAAAAAAAATAATATAAAAACATAATTCAAAGAGGTAAACACCCCCAACATAAATCCAGCTGTCCTTCCTGCATTTCTCAGTTTAAACTGTGTGGTTTTTAGTCGGATTATGACTTAAACTTCTTCATATGTGTGTAATATTACCATAAAATCCTCGCACCGAGCTCTGATTGGTCAGTAGGAGGTGCTTTTATACGAGTTGATCTCTTATCTGGAACAAGACCTGCTCCGGAGCAGGTCAGCTGTTCAGCATCAGTTACCGGGTGATCTACTCCGGTAAAAAGTGATCCAGCTTCGTAGGACAGAAAACCCTGAAGTTACCTCGCTATAACGCCAAATCCTGCTTCGTAGTCCAGACCTCTGCGCTGTTAGACGTTTGTACACGTTTTTTCCAGAAAACACGATTTAAAAATGTCTTGTACATCTGGGATCTCCACTGAATGGAGAGGGTCTTACCTTCAGATTGGTTTTGAGGACCATACAGCCAAAGGAGATGAGGATTGTTAGGACTTGTCTTTAGATTAAATTCATTTGAGCATAATTATAACTGGTTACTGTAAATCTATCCTATCAAGCTCTTAAAACACAGCCGTGTCATGAAATATAATTACAGTGTAAAGATAGCGGTTTATCTTCTTTCCCGTCCGTTTTTGTGTTCTTCTGTGTCTCTTTCTTCCAGTATTTATACAGTTTATTAAACGCGTCAGAGGTAGGTAACCGTCATGTTGTGCCAATGTGGTTAAACACACGTCAGTGTGACTAACTATCAGTCTGAATCACAACATGCAATGATCATATGAACACCGACTACAGACAGACTTCAATGATTGTCTCATTACATCCGGTAAACTGGTAGAAAGTCCAATTTTTGGTCATTTTTTGGTTTTTGGTGCGACAATGTGCATCATAAAAGATGCACATTGTCGCACACTTTATTGATTTATTAAATTGTAGTTTCTCATCAGATTGCATTGTATGCCAGCAGTCAGAAGATAACAGTGGCAGCAACCACACACACATCATTCAGGGGAAATCCCCTATCTATTTTCCGTTCTGTGGCTGACGCACAGATATGAGCAGAGAAGAAAAATGCAATCACTCTACCCAACAATAGTACACAAAATGACAACGCATAAGTTTACAAAGTTAACTGACTGCATAAAACACACTGGTTATATGAATGCTGCATAAGCATAGCAAGTATAAGGCACGAGACATGAGTTTATATTATTAAGGTACAGGAGCACCTAAAGCTTATTAATGATTACATGATTCTGAGTCCATCTAAATACACTGATATTTTCACTCAGTAAAAGCTATTAGCATCTGTATGGCTCTGATATAGTGAGCTCTGATACAATAATTATAACACATTTGGTCTTTTATGAATTTTAAAGAGGGAGAAGATTACATTTCAGAACCCTCTTGTAATTTTTAAACTCTTTAACACAGGGTTCAGCAACCTGCGGATCCGGAGCCACATGCAGATCTTTAGCCCCTCTCCAGTGAAAAAATAAGTAAAAATGGAAATGAATAACTGCTTTTTTTGTTTACATTTTCTTTTTTATTTATCATTGTTGTAGGTCTATGGTACAACGGTACGACGGAGTATTAGGGCCACATTAAGGATAAAAAATAAATCTGAGATTTCGAGAATAAAGTCATAGGTTTACGAGAAAAAAAGTCATAGTATTTTGTAGTATTTTTTCTTGTTAAGTTATGACTTTATTCTCGTAATATTATAACTTTTTTCTCGTAAAGTTATGACTTTATTCTTGTAATATTATGACTTTTTTTCTCGTTAAATTATGATTTTATTCTCGTAATATTAGGATTTTTTTTGGCTTCCTGTGTTCTGATTCTGAGTGTTGAGGCGGGCAGTTCACTTTCTGTAGCCTTGTTCACTATTTCCTGCATGGCTGCATATAATTGGATACCTAGGTAGCTGATATCCACCTCTGTCTCTCTGGGGTGTTCCCCCAGGTAGGTGAAACAGTGTGAGAAAGAGTTACAGAGGTGAAAAGTGTATTTCTTTTTTTTCCTTCTTTCTTTATTTCTTTATTTGTTACCTTGATGCAGAAAATGAAAATTATTATTATTTTATTTATGTTTTTTAGAGAGCGATCAGCGCCCCCCAGAAGGTGGCGCCCTAGGCGATCGCCTATATGGCCTATGTATTGAACCGGCCCTGGTTAGTTGAGTACCATAATGTTGTTACAGTAGAGCACAAACCATTCTCACAATAAACTTGACTTGACTTGACAGAATCACCAGTACTACTAAATATCAAGAAGCAATTTGTAAAACGTCCATAATGTCATCATCATCATTGCCGTGTGTTATCAGTAGCTGATAATGTTCTCCGTGTGTTACCCAGCTCACTGCAACGGTCGTCAGGTCTGCCAGATTTCTGAAGTTGTGGACTCCTTTAGTGAACCCTGTCCTCAGCTGGGGAGCTACCTGTCTGTGGACTACCACTGCAAAGATGGTAGGTGTCAGTAATTCTGGGCAATCATAAATGTTCCTAGGGGGAATCACACGTTCCTCATCCAGTAGAGGCAGGTCTGTTTGTTTCCCATCCCACCCTTCACTTTTTTTTTTCTCCAATTAGACACTTCAGTGGTAAAAAGCTAAAACCAAAAGGGTTTCAAAAACCACTTGTGGCTTCATAGAGATCCACACAAAAAGTGTCAACCTCTCTCTAAAAGTTATTTTCACTTCTAACATAATGTCTCGATTGAGTTTCAAAGATATTAAGGCTGTTTTGGATCTTGTTTATTTGATTGACTGGAGTCCAGCCATGGGGGGACAGCTACCTTGTCCACCAGCAGATTCAATTCAATTCAATTTATTTTTATATAGCGTCAAATCATAACAGAAGTTATCTCGAGACACTTTTTATAGAGAGCAGGTCTAGACCGTACTCTATAGTTTAGAGACCCAACAAGAGATCCCACCAAGAGCATTGCATTGGAATGCGCTGTGGCCAGGAAAAACTCACCTTTAAGCAGGTAGAAACCTCGAGCAGAACCGGGCTCAGGGTGGGCAGCCTTCTGCCTCGACCGGTTGGGTTTAGAGAGAGAGAGAGAGAGAGAGAGAAAGAAAGAAAATCACAATAAATAATAAAATTAATGTTGGCTGAATTCCATTTAGCTGGTATTTGGCATGCCGGCTCACTGTCACACTGTCATGATGACTTACTGGGACTACTTGAGTAGAACAGAGCCATCGTCAATGTCATGAGTAACACCTGTGCTTCTCCTACTATGACAAGTCAAAATGTCTGCGGTGAAAAAGGCCAATTTTGCCTCTTTTAGCTTTGCAGGCCCCAGTAACTGTTACGTTAGTGTCAATGTTTCTTTTCATTTTTTTGGAAACCCGGTTGATTACACGCACTTTACTACATTTCTGGTCATTATCTCCCCCCCCGACAGGGCTCACACTGTCTGTGAGCACTGTGGCTGCTGTTTTTGATGACATCACCATCAGCGTGAAGTGGCTGATGGTACATTTGCCACAGGAAAACCTCAGCTGCAAGCTGAGTACCGGAGATGGCCATGTTATTTCTCTGCATAGACCAGAGGGGTGAGTAGGAACTTTCACAGACTGCCTGAGTCTACGTGCATGGGTTTAAAATAAATACTACTCAGCCTGTGGAAACAGTTGTAGCCTGTAATGTCTTCTGTGGCTCTGGAGGTTTGTTCCTCAGAATCATATGAAAAGCTGTCATTGGAAACTGTTTGGAAAAGGGCAGGCACTTTCCAAAAAATACTTGGTGACAGGTGATTGAATGAACCATTTGTCATCGATCAAACTAACGAAAGCGAGTAGTGCCGTACTTTGCTCTTCTTTCAATTAAGAAATACTCTCCAGTTCTGATATAACTGATGCTATATTGCAACATCTACGCTAGCCTCTTAAGAAGCCGCCATTAGTTGTTTAGAATGAACACTTGTCACCTGTGGGTGTCATCTCACACTGTGGTCTCACTTGGTCTCACACACACACACACACACACACACCTAAACCACACTCGGAGCTGCAGTAGCTCCACAGAGGATGCTAATTGGTCCGTGCTCTGACTTGCCAGACACAAACCAAGCCCTGCAGGAGGAGCGCCGGGCTTTGAAGCAAAATTTTGCAGTGGCCAAAAGGTGCAGTACAACTTCCGGGTCCGTCACATGATGCCATTGGGACCAAAAATACTTTTTCCCATAGACTTACATTGGGAAAGAGATGTCTGTAAATCAGTGGATAATATTCAAGAACACTTATTTAAATCATTAGGTCCTAAAAGTAGTAAAATGCACTATTAAAGGGACTGTTTGTAACTTTCAGAAATGCTTGTTAACAGTGACACCTGTGGCCGTTAAGTCAACGAAAGTCAACGTCGGGCTGGCGCTTGCTCGCTCTAAATAGACATGAATGAGCATCGCTCAAAACAGTGAGGTGACACACGTCAGCTAAAACCACAATATCACTCTATATTTCAGCTGCTTGGCAGTAATGTTAGCTGACCAGACGAAGATCTCTCCATGAATCAATGCTGATCCTAGTGTTAACTTTTCGTCTCCGACCACAGCCGCAGGGAGACACCGGCACCCGGTCGGAGACGATAACGTTTCTCTCTGCGGAGCCCCGTCACTTCACAGGACACGAGAAACCTCTGTTGGTCTGGAGGAGCTGCAGCAGTTATTTCTGCACAAATGTCCAACTGTACATTCACTAGATATTCTCAGAGCTAAACTAACTCTTCTGCAGTGTGGAGTGAGCGCACATGAACGTGAGGTGGAGCGAGAACGAGTACAGTGTGTGAGTGAAGTCAAGCAGGCAGAGGAGCAGAGAAGCAGAGGACAACAGAGACTCCGGCCCTGGAGACCAAAGCTACGGTCTCCCCCGCGTCCTCTGTCCGCGGCCAACACTGTTTTGCAAGACGGGCTTCACTAGATAGAACTTTGCGGTTTTGGTGCTTCCGTGTAGTTTGTTTTGGAGTCTGAGTCTGATCAGCGTAGCCACACGCGAGCGCGCATGGGACACTCTTATAAATCATTGGGGGTCGGTGTTCCATGCGCGCTCGCGTTTGGCTACGCTGTTCCAACACAAACTACACGGAAGCACCAAAACCGCGTTACCCAAGTTATATCTAGTCAAGCCCGTCTTGCAAAACAATGTCAACTAATCCTGCTCCAGCCCCCCAACCGCGGCCAGAAGACACAGGGGAGACCTTAGCCCTGGTCTCCAGGGCCGGAGTCTCTGCTGCACTCTGCTCCTCTGCCTGCTTGCCTTCACTCACACACTCGTTCTCACTCGCTATCTTGCTCCACCTCTCACGTGCATGCGCGCACACTACAGAAGAGTTAGTTTAGCTCTGAGAATATCTAGTGAATGTACAGTGGACGTTTGTGCAGAAATAACTGCTGCAGCTCCTCCAGACCAACAGAGGTTTCCCGTGTCATTTCCTGCTGCTGAGTGAATAGATGAGGCTCCGGAGCGAGTTACGTTATCGTCTCCGACCAAAACCCTGGTGTCTCCCCTGTTCCCTCTGACCACGTGTGGAGGTTGAAGCAGGAAGCATTGATTCATGGAGAGACCTTCGTCTGGTCAGCTAACATTACTGCCAAGCAGCTGAAATATAGAGTGATATTGTGCTTTTAGCTGACATGTGTCGCCTCACTGTTTTGAGCGATGCTCGTTCATGTCTATGTAGAGCGAGCACAAGTGCGAGCAACAGGGCGCTGACTTTAGTTGACTTAACGGCCACAGGTGTCGCTGTTAACAAACACTTTCTGATTCTTACATGGAGTCCCTTTAACCGAATCCAGCGTTATTTCCCTTCCTCCGTTCATGTGAATGAGCCCCAGATTGAGGCTGGACCGAAGGCTGGGAGGCGGAGTAAAAGGACACGCTACTGTGCCTGCTCTACGGGCCCAATGACTGCAGATGATCGCCGGAAGATCCGGGTACTTTATCACTCGGCAGTCGAGCCATTTTAACTTCATGCGCCACTGAGCAACTCTTAATGCTGTATACAGTTCTCTTTATACGTCGCTGTCAAAAAAGCATGACTTGAAGCCTGCCAAGATGGATTTTCGGGTGACATTTGATACCGCGATTCTCACGTGATCTCGTGACATCGTGAGCATCCAGCTGCCATGCAAGGTTACCCAAGTCCCCCAATTTCATGGTACTATGGAGCGATATTAAATCATTGGGATACCCCTTTAACTCTACCTGGATGCTTTAAGGGATAGACAAAATGACAAGAAAGACTTTGGAAGAAAATTACTATTAGACATTATATTATTCTGCCAATTAGAAGCTTTACTACTGTACTTACTGTGTAAGTCCATCAGATCCTTCTGTTTTACATTATTGGGGTTTTGCATTTACGTTACAGTCCTATCCAGAGGTCTTATGAACAGCAAGTTCACACAAGCGTTCATGCAGATTAATTACATCACAAGAGTCCAAGTAGCCTATGCTAAGCTAAGCTCTAAAGTACTAAACCCTATCAGATATGTTTGGAGTCATTTTTTTGTTTTTTCAGCACTTGGTGATAGTGTTACAAGACTGAATGCTTTTGTTTTTTCATGCTGAATAATATGCTATAACACACCTCCTAGCTGTTTTCATTAAGTATATTAGGTATAATCAATAATAAATACATATATTTCAAGTTCTTTTTTAAATTTATTTTACATATAAACTTCTATTAAATTATATCAGCGTGTTATCTTTAATTAGCTCATATTGTCAACCTATACTGCCATGAAATTAGACCAAAGCCTTTAGTTATTTATGTGAATATATCTCCACTTTTTATGGTAAGAAAATGACTGATTTGATTAAGTTGCTTGTGACCCATGTAACCTCAATTATTTATTTTTCTCCAGGAAGCAAGAGGGACATACTGTTAACTGTTTCTACGTGTGCTTTTTTCTCAGGTTGGAGAGCAGCGTGGTGCACAAATACACTCACCCAAACACATTTGTTGTGGCAGTTGAATGCACCAGCGGGGACACACTCATTACAGCTCACAACATAATAACCATTCAAGAACCCATCACAGAGTTTGGTGTCATCAGGTGCTATGCTGGGAAACTGTCTTTTCATGCAACCGACTGCAAAGCCCTTTACGGAGAGCCATTTCAAATTCAATTGGAGGTAGAAGCAGGTAAGTGCCAACATGACCCCTAATATATCATGATTTATCCTGTCCAATTTCATATCACTGCTTCAGGTTTTGGTGTCATTTACTTTGCTTTCTTTTCATTTAAAGGGACTGTTTGTAAGAATCAGAAATTGCTTGTTAACAGCGACACATGTGGCCCTTAAGTTAACGAAAGTCAGCGTCCTGTTGCTCGCGCTTGTGCTCGCTCTACATAGACATGAACGAGCATCGATCAAAACAGTGAGGCGACACACGTCAGCTAAAAGCACAATATCACTCCATATTTCAGCTGCTTGGCAGTAATGTTAGCTGACCAGACGAAGGTCTCTCCATGAATCAATGCTGATCCTAGTGTTGGTTTTTCCTGCCACAGCCTCCCGACCGCGGCCAACTTGTTTAACAGACGGGCTTCACTAGATATAACTTTGCAGTTTTGGTGCTTCCGTGTAGTTTGTGTTGGAGTCTGAGTCTGAACAGCGTAGCCCCACGAGCGCGCATGGGACACCGACCCCCGTAATGATTTACACGTGTAAGAAGTTACAAACAGTCCCTTTATAATGTAAATGTTTAAATGCATTTTTTCTCTTTTCTTTCTGCAGGTACAAATGTGACCTACAGAATCCAGAGCGATGAAATGTTGTTGTCAGGACTATCTGTGTTCAGAGGAAATGTTCCCCAGAACGTCACAGTGACTCCAGAAATGATGAAGCAGCCTGGGCTTGGCTGCCACCAGCTGACGCTTTATGCATCTAACACGGTCACTTTCCCTGAAGTGTCCACAGTCCTGCAGGTCTGAGCAAAAGCATCATGAGCACAGCTCAGACACCACAAGTGATGTGAATGGGAAGTTGATGTGTTTCTCTGTTTTTGTAATTCTTCATATTCTGCAGATGTGTGTGTTGGAGGAAGTAGCCGGGCTTCAGGCCTCTGTGTTGACGGAGAGGAACGATTGTCCGGACTCTCCAGGTATTACAGTCGGTGTTTCCCTCGAACGGGGTGTGCCTGTGCTGCTCCTCTTCTCTCTGACTGGAGACAACAGCTCGTACTCTGAGACCAGAGAAATGACTATAAGCAAGAGCATTTTTCATATTGGACACCCGATTCAAGGTATGGAAGATATATATAAAAAAAACTGGGACCACATTTGAGGCAAACTGTGAAATAATGATTTATGAAACACTTGACCGTTATGGATATTTACTCTACTTATGATTCAGCTGTGTATATGTGCAGATTTTTATTGATATGAGCTGAATATTATTTGTTTTCATAAGTCAATTTTTTTGCTACAGGATCTGTACAAGTGAAACTCAGAGCGTGGAACGTGTTCTCCTCTTTGGAAGTGGATATGGATATGTTTGCTTTCTGTGGCAAGGATTCAGTCGTTAAACTAAATGGTCATAATGACTATTTGTTGAGACCGGTAATTTTTTTTTTTTTCTTCTTACATTCAACAGTAGTAGTATTTTATATTTAAGACAAAGTTATACTTACCCCTCCAGCTCTCGTCATTGTGTTCATAATTGTTGATGCCTGTTTTATAGTGTATATACTGCATTATTTATAAATCCTTTTGTCAATTTTCTTTTTCAGAGAAAGAAACATATTCGAGTTGCCAGATCTCCAAAGCTGAAAGTTATTGCAACACCTTCTGATTCAATACCTACCAGAGCTCTAAATATCACACTTTCAGTAAAAGATGCATCCAAACTAAATGACCCGAAGAAACTATACGAGTGGTCGTGCAGTAAGACTTTTGTTTTCTACTCTTTTTCTACTCCCAACAATAAGTACTGAATTAAATGTTTTATTATAAATTTCACAATATATATAATAACATATTTTGATATTTATGTTATATATGTCAGAACATTACATGTAAAGGAGTTTGTTAGATCCCACTACCCTTGTTAGTGTTGCTACGCATGTCACGCTTTCAGATCTCACAGTGATGATAGCTAGTTTTTTAAACTTTACTGAGTTAGACTTAGGAAAAGATTGACTTGGTTAGGATTAGGCATTATTCTTAGCCACAAAAGACAAACTCATCCTAGGCCAACGTGTATAGGTAGAGATGGGATGTTCAGAATGCCTTTTTACAATATTGTTAAAGAGATTTTTTGTTTTTGACAGAGTATTAAAATGTTAACATGAGAGGTATGTCAGACCTTTTGAGTTTGCCAAATAAGGAGGGATGTATATTTGTCACTCTCAGACGAACCAATATGGTACATATTTAGATATATGGTCCAAATGTGATGCAATTCATTAATTACAATAATGTACAGTGTATATATATACACACACATAACTATCAGAATTGCTCTTAAATGATTTGTATCAGCATGACAATTGTTATTGCAGTATAATGATGACTTTCCTTGTTAATTCACAGAGAATCCATGTGGATGCCAAGGGAAGTTCGAGGGACTGACATACACCATTGAAGGAGGTTGCCTACCAGGTCCACTTCAATATAACAAGTATTATTTGAATGTGATAAAAAGAAAAGATAATAAAGTGGAGAAAACTGGATCCATATGCATCACCCTTACCCCTAAGAAGAACGCGCCAACTTGGCTAAGGTACTTGAAACTGATCTGCTCTGATGACTAAGAGCAGTGAATCTAAATCTGAAGAATGTCACGTGTGACTGTAATTTTCTGAGGCCTACAACAGAAATCTGCCAAAGTGGTGAACTTGAATTAACATTTATGACACCATTGACTTCAGAAAATTATTGGAACAAATGCAACTGCTTTGTAAAGGAGTTCACATACCTCACTTGTTTTAGAGCAAAAACTGTTTTCAACTGCGCTTTCACAAGCCATAGTCTGTTTGACAGAGTGAAATTGATACTTGCTGTTTGTTTTCTATTTAGTTTGGTTTGGTTTCACAGTGCAAAAATTAAAGCGGACCATATATATATTTATATATATTTTATAATTTTTTTTATTTTGTTGTTGTTAGGGCCAGGTAATGTCTCAGCATTATGTAGCTACATATACGTATGAAATACATGGTTGGATGGCCATAATGTTTAATGTTTAATCTTTGCGCTACTTTAGTGAAGCAGTTGTGGCATAGTGTCATCTCCTGGAATGTCAAGTCCGTTCAGTTTCTGCGGGTCAGTGTCACGAGAGTTGATGGACATTCCTGCAGTCTCCTTTTTTCAGTAGTGATATAAATTATGAGAGCTGAAAAATTAAAACTGAAATGAATTCACTTTTGTATTTTATTGTTTTAACACAGACAATATAGTTTCAGTTTAGTTGTAGTTTTTCTAAAAGGATAAAGTTTTTATTTAGTTTCAGTTTATTAAAAATATTTTTCACTGCTTATTTTTGTTTTAGTTTAGTTAACTATAATAACCCTGGTATGAAGGAGTGGATATATCTTTTTTTGTCTCTCGAGCTGCCACATGCAGGGAATTGCGGACTTTGAAATATTGCTGTTGAAGTTTTTCACTTTGACTCAGCAGTGTGCGCACAAATCCCAAAGGACCTACGTCACTATTTTTGTGGACTTTATTTGGCATATTGTGTATGTTATCTTCAGCCCTCCAGAAGCAAAAAATTGCACTTCTGCAGAAGTCCAGGTCATCTCCCACTCATGTTAACCTGTTGGTTACCTGTGTCCATCTTAAGAAATGCCCGCGCAGATAGCCAAGAATGCCCAAACGAACCACACCAGGGGTTGAAGCGCACCAGAGTTCAATTAATGTGGCATAATGTGGGCTTGTGAATGTGTCCTAAAAGATAGACCTTTTTCATAACATGACTTTGTCATTGTAGGAAAAACACAGGTGAAACTTTTTTTGTTAACGATGTCTCGCTTCCATCAAGTGTCCCTGTAAGCAGTGAGTAAGCAGGCACAAACCCTCAGCCTCACCCTCAGGGCGGCTGTGGCTCAGAAGGTAGAGCAGGTTGTCCACCAATCGGAAGGTCGGTAGTTTGATCCCCGGCTGCTCCGGGTCACATGTCGATGTGTCCTTGAGCAAGACACTTAACCCCAAATTGCCATCGTTGTGTGAATGAGTATTTAGATTAAATCCTGATGGGCAAAGTTGGCACCTTAGTAGCCTCTGCCATCAGTGTATGAATGTGTGTGTGAATGGGTGAATACTGACATGTAGTGTAAAGCGCTTTGAGTGGTCGGAAGACTAGAAAAGCGCTATATAAGTCCAAGTCCATTTACCATTTACCCTGGAATAAGCTCACCTAGATGGAACGCAGTTGTTTTTGATATCATCAGTAACACCTGTGCTTTTCCCTCTATGACAAGCCAAAATGTCTGCTGTGAAAATGGTCTATTATGTTTGAGATTTTTAACATTCTAGTTGTGTGTTAACCAAATTATCTATGTATTTGTTGCTTCATAGTCTCACTTGTACTGAAGGCTGTAACCCAGTAAAGGGGAACAAGGATGCAAAAATTAAAATGGAGTGTAAAGGACAAGCACAGTGTCCAAAAATTGTGTGGAACATTAAGGACCCAGGAGACCACAAGGACTGGCCAGTAAGTCTGATGAATTAATAATGAATTGTTTGGGACTGAAATATCAGGTACTGTTAAATGGTGTAGAAAAAAAAATAATAATGATGAATTTGAATGTTAAAGCTGAAGTAGGCGAGATTGGAGCAAATATGATTATACCTTTACAGTAGTACATGAAACAGGTATCCTGAAAAAAATCATGTTCCTGTGTCCTCCGGTGCTCCTAACGGCATTTGCAAGATTTCACAGACTGGAGGAAAACAACCAATCAGAACTGATCTGAGGTCTGCTGTCTATGAAAGCCGGCTGTCAATCACTTGCGAACTCCGACCAAACGGTCAAACTAGGCAGCTCTGATCAAATATGAATTAATATTATGTTACGTTAATGCCTATTTCTTTCCTCAGATGTTTTCATAATCATCTTGTAGTGCACGGTTTAGCTGTAAAATGAGAAAGTTTGTGACGCGTCCGCCATTGTAACACATGTTGGAGGACCGCCAAGTTCTGGTCACATGACCAGAGCACAGCCAATAGGAACGCTCTCTCAATGAAATGACCTGTGATTGGTACAAAGTCTCCCATCACAAGCTAGATTTTTTAAAGCCTGAAAACAGAGCCATGAGGAGGAGCAGAAGTCTAGTTATCTCTCAGAACACTTGGATTACAATATGCTGAAAGGTTATTATGGAATTTTTGCCCAATGATGCCAAAAATATACTGCCATTTTATTTTATTTACAGAATGAGACAGAAAGAGACTGCTACAAGCAGGCAAAGACAAGACCACTTGTAAACAAACAGGACGGTGGGACTCAATACACTGTAAATCATAAATTTCTTGCATCTGCCAAATCTAAAGGTCGGGATGTCACCGTGGTGATAACGTCTGGTACGTATACATTAGTCAGCAAAAGCATGTTAAAGCTGCTCTGTGAATTGTCTTGCGTTGTTCTGTGCATAATTGTTGGGTTCAGACCAAATGGTAATTTGTGCAAATGTATAGAAAACACAGAGGTATTAAACGCAGGGTTAATAATGAGAGTAGTTTTCTCATGTATATCCTTGGTTAAAGGGACTGTTGGTAACTTCTCACACGTATAAATCACCCGGGTCGGTGTCCCATGTGCGCTCGCATATGCCCGCTCGCGTGTGGCTACGCTATTCAGACAAGACTCCAACACAAACTACACGGAAGCACCAAAGTTCTATCTAGTGAAGCCCGTCTTGCAAAACAGTGTTGGCCAAGGACAGAGGACGCGGGGGAGACCGTAGCTTTGGTCTCCAGGGCCGGAGTCTCTGCTGTCCTCTGCTCCTCTGCTCCTCTGCCTGCCTGCCTGCCTTCACTCAGCTCGCTCCACCTCACGTGAACGCGCGCACACTCCACATTGCAGCAGAGTTAGTTTAGCTCTGAGAATATCTAGTGAATGTACAGTGGACGTTTGTGCAGCTATGCTCGTTCATGTCTATTTAGAGCAAGCAAGCGCGAACCCGACGCTGACTTTCGTTGACTTAACGGCCACAGGTGTCGCTGTTAACAAGCATTTCTGATTCTTAAAAACAGTCCCTTTAACTGAGAGACAATGTTTAATTCATGCACACAAATGAACTCCAGACAATGGCAGAACCACCAGCACTATTTCAATTCAAAGGATTTTATTGTTGCTGGTCTTTCACCTTTTTTACCTTTTTTTCCAAGTTTAACAAACTTGTTTTTTTACAGAATAGCACCTTTTTTATTATAAATAATAAATTACAGATTGTCCTTTTCCTTTTATACCAAAGCGGATGTCGTACCTCTTTACAAAACATACACTATAAAGACATCATCATCTGGCAAAAATTCAAAAGAAGATAAAGATGGAGACAGTAAAGAAAAAACAACCACATCTGGTCCTGCCTCCACATCCCCTGGCACTAATAGTGTCACCACTACTACACCTACCACTGCTGGTCCTGCCTCCACATCCCCTGGCACTAATAGTGTCACCACTACCACACCTACCACCGCGGGTCCTGCCTCTACATCCCCTGGCTCTATTAGTGACAGCACTACCACACCTACCACATCTGGTCCTGCCTCCACATCCCCTGGCACTAATAGTGTCACCACTACTACACCTACCACTGCTGGTCCTGCCTCTACATCAGCTGGCTCTATTAGTGACACCACTATCAGCCCTACGACCGTTGGTCCTGCCTCTACATCACCTGGCTCTGTTAGCGACACCACTATCACACCTACCAGCGCTAACACCGGTGATACATCTCTACCAGCAACCACTGACAATTTTGATAGCCTTAAGTGTAGCATATCACCGCAGAGTGGAACAATCCTTGATGCTTTCACCATAACGTGCAATACTGAAATACCTTGTTCTAACTGCAAGTATTGTTTAAAGACTTCTAAAGGTAAGTAATCCAGGTTAGCAAATGTTTCTGTGATAAGAGAACTGATTTATCTTAACTTAGTTATCACATAATAACTCTTATGCCCGGTTCAGACTACACAATATCAGCCCGATTATAGCCCAACACGGCCGTCGTAGGGGATCGGGAACGAAAAATGAGTGTCGTGTGCGAAAATCGATCCTCTTATCTCGTGTAGTGTGTCATAGTACACGACAACCGACGCCACATCTGGGACGCCCCACGACACCCTGAGGAAAAGTCTAGCCTGTCAGAATTTTTCGTCTTGACACGCCTAGTGTGACATCTCCAACGACGTGTTCCTTTGCGTTGACCAATCAGGTGCTCTCTCCAGCGCGCAGTCACGTCACTTGGTAATAAACAAACATGGCAAAAAGGAGGAAGGATGCCGAGTTTGCTGCTGTCAGGTGGGACAATGAAACTGACGAAAAATTCATTGCGTTGTACTTACTAACTCTCTGTGCCACCCAGGAGCGCATTCACAACCGTTTTTTCTTTCTTTTCTTTTTCATTCCGAACACAAGACCGCCAGCATCACACACAACGCTTCTGTCGCCATGATTGACAGTTGCTTCAACTGCCTCCCCGATTAACGTCTGAACTCGGGCATGATCATGGAATACGACGTGCCGTGATTGGTCGTGATCATACTTGTAGTCTTGCCAGTCACCCGACCAAGACACTGCGAGAGTTTATGGCGCTATGATCGTTAGATCTGACATGGTGACCATCGTCAAAGACAAAAATATCCTGTAGTCTGATCCCAGCATTAGAATAGCCCAGAAATCGATTAATATATAACCTATTTTCTTGTTTGAAAATTGTCAGGTAAGCATCTGCGTTGCAGTCATAACACTGAGGTGAAGTCCGTCTTCCTTCCTCTTGGAGACAGCAGTTCCAACTACAACCTGGTTATCAGAGCAACTGCGAAAAATAGCAGTTTTGTAGCTAGAACCACTATAACAGCAAAGGTTTGTCAAAAAATATGCTGATTAAAAGATGGGGGTACTAACAGAAAAATACCTATATGGAAATGCTCAAATCTTCCTGTACGCAGCAGTAAAGAACATGGCTTTTTCTTCCTCAGGTGTTGGATTCCACAGCGGCCGGCAGCTCTTCAGTAAAAGATCTTAAGGCAACAGTGGAGAATGCTGTGGTTCGGCTAAAGGAACAAGGCCTATTGTCGGGAGAAACTGTGGGACAAATCTTCAATTCTGTGTCCAACAAACTGAACGGTCAATCTGATGAATCGAAAAAAGCCGATAGGCAAAAGGTAAATGCACTCTCAGACTGCGGATAAACGTTGGTGAAGATTGTTATACTGCATCCTAACAAGTAGGTGGCACAGATCGATCCAAGACGGGTTCACTGATTTGCACCGGTGTACTGGAAATTCTAACTTGTTTCTGATCATTTGTGTGCAGTCGTGTATCGATTTCTCACCAAATCAGCCACTAAGTTACCAACCAATAATGTCCTGAAACCTGAATAAGGTGTTTACATGTCACAATATCCTGGTTTCTATCAGAGTACTCCAGGGAGCATATCCAGGTTTCTCAAAAACCAGGATAGATAGTTTACATGCACACATAACCAGGATACTCCAAACACCTGATCATAACCAGGATACTAATGTTGTTAAAACACAAACAACAGCTCTTTCTAACCACAGTAAGGTAGACCACGAGCTACAACCTCATTTTAATCAACACATAACACATAACATTGGTCTCTATGCGCAGCCGTCGGTGAGACGAGTGGTCAGAGACTGTCTACAAAGGCAACGCCGAAAAGAGAAAAATATTCAATAAATTCAGTATTATGCAGTGTAGTACCACCAAAATTACTTCACACATCAATGATCTCTTCATGATTGTACTACAACATTTAATTTGGAAAATATGATTTTGCAATGATTCTTTTGAATTTCTAATGGAAAGATATTCAATAACGTCAGTATTATGCAGTGTAGTACCATCAAAATCACTTCACACATCAATGGTCTCTTCCTGATTGTACTTATTAAACTAATTGAGACATTTTGATGGCACTACACTTTATAAAAGTGAAGTTATTGAATATTTTTCCCATTACAAACTCACCAAGATTATGCAAAAGCATATTTTTCCAAACTAAGTGTTGTAGTACAACTATGAGGAGATCATTTTATAAAATACTGAAGTTATTGAATATTATTTCTCTTTTCGACGTTGCCTTTGTAGATGATCCCTGACCAGTCGTCTCACCGCCGGCTGCGCAGAGAGACCAATGTTATGTGTTATATGTTGATTAAAATGAGGTTGTAGCTCGTTGTCTACCTTACTATGGTTAGAAAGAGCCGTTGTTTGTGTTTTAACAACGTTTTTGTTATGAGTTATTGATCCAGGAAGTTTGAATCTGTCAATTTCTTTTCAAAATTTACCGAAGTACATCATCTAGGGAGACTCTGAACATCAGCAATGCGTGGACTGTCAGGAATGATTGTAAGAAGTGCTCTATGAGGTAACTCGAGGAAATGAGATACCTAACTTGTGGGAACGAGTTACAAACTCGAGGGAACGAGATAATAAAATTTTTCTCCTAGGGGTCTAGGGGGGCTCAGTAGGTTTGCTACCACCTCGAACAATACCATCCCTTAAGGTTCCTATGCAATGGAAACATTGTTCTCTACTCCAGCAAATAGGATGAACCTTAACTACAACTTGGCAACGGGAGATATTTATTCTTGCACTCGTTACCGCAGTCTTGGAAATGGAGGAGTGAGTGGAGGGGTACTCAGTTGGTTGCAATCTACCGCCACACCACTAGATATCACCAAATCTTACACACTATACCTTTAATGCTTTTGTGTCTTGAAGCTTCGTGAGAAGATGGTGGACCTAATGATTGACACAGTAAAAGAAGTTCCCACCAACACGCCAGAAGAAGTTCAGGTGATAGCCAGAGGACTTGCTGCCATCGTCCAGAAAGGCACTGAGCTCAGCTCCTCTGCTCAGGTACTGTCCAGTGAACCCCACGCTGAGTTTAAAAAAAAAAAAAGACATTATAAGATGCCATTGGAAGGACAAGGGTGCCTTAGTTCAGCCTTGTAATTTGTATGTGTATTTGAGGCAGGATATTAGAGGGTGAGATAACAAAAAGAGATGGTTACTTCTGGCATAATTCTCCCAAAAATGTGTCTGTGATTGCGAGAATTCATTCCCACCTCCAGGAAGAGGCTTCGGTATTGTTTGCAAACCTCAGCTCATCTCTCCTCCACATGGATGTGAACAAAAGTGAAGAAAACATCAATGAAATACACGCCGCAGCCGACACCATTGTGGAAGGAGCAAGCAATATCCTGCACTATTCTTCCAATGTGAGTATTTACCTTAAGGCCTGTGCTAATGGATTTACTTCTCTAACCCTTCAAGAGTTACCATATGTATAAAAAAAAGGGAACTGGAGTGCACTGATTAATTTGTAGCCTCCAATAGTGCAAACAGGCCATATCCCTGCAAAATGTTTGTCTATTACAAACCGCTTGGGCTAAACTTTTGTCAGTAAAGATGAGTTCAGGGACCAGGAGCACGGCCAGTCCTCACTCATCCTGGGATATCCATCTTGTCTGAATGGCAGTCTAAATTTGCAGACGACTGAGCAAAATGAAACAACCTGTCTCTCGTCATAAATGCTTTGTGTTATCCTTTTGCAGAAAAACATCTCTGAGGCCCTTCTCCTTGCTCTGAGCAATATACAGAGTGCACTATTAGCATTTAAAGATACTAACGATGGGCCAACTATCATCCAACAAGCTCATATTGGTGTGTTTGTTAACAGGTAAGTTCCTCTTCAGCCACAACCTGTAGATAGACTATCAATTGTTCAAAATGTCTAACTTGGCTCTGTCTGATGGTTAGCAAAATCCTGCCAGCACCTCTAAAGCACCAATTAACACTTTATACCTTAAAACAAGTGTTTATATGCTGGACTATTTATTGGTCTGGGGCAGTGATGGTACGTGTCCACAGGGGCTTTTTTTAAGCGCGAGGGGACGCTATGCTTCCCAACATTGGACACTTGTTGGGCTGTCACTAGAAATAAGGTACTAGGCTCCTGATTGGACGAATGCTTTCTCTCCATGGGCTGCTGCTCCCAGCTTTCAAACCGGAAACATTATGGAGGCTCGTTTGGAAACTTTCTTCTTTTATTTCACGAAAATAGTTCACCAAAATGTGTTTCAGAGAAAATTTGAGGCGAGAAATAATCCACGCAGTTGCTGAATCTGTCTTTATTTTGGATTGACAATGTTGATTTTGAAAGATTCTCGAGAGTTTCAAGAGGCGGCGAGCCGCATCGGACGTCCGTGATATACATAAAGTAGACTAGCCCTCAACTTTATGCAAATAAGGAGCAGGCGTTGTGACGCTCAGTTTCTCGAATCGCGCCGCCACGCTACCAGAATGCATTGCACGGCTGCTTACATAGACAATGAATGGGAAGCGTGGAAAGGGTGGAGGCTGTGGACACGTACCATAACTTCCTGGAATCTCTTCGTCACGCCCCTTGGCGTCACGCCCCTATAGTTACCCTTGGCGTCAGCTTAGAATTAGGCAACAAAACCACTATAGTTAGGTTTACGAAAGAAATACCTGGTTGGGCTTAAAACTACTACGTTTGTATAGTGAAAATGACACATAATGTTGTGTACACACACAATGAAAGTGTTTGTTGGACTCATCCAACTTCCCTCCCACCCACCCAGTGTGTGTCTTTTCGCTCTTAAAACTACGTCACCACACTCCCGGCCCACTTTCTTGGAGCATTTGCTGTTGCCATGGATGGGTATACAGTATATTATAGTAAATGGAATGCTTGGTGCGTTTCATACTGGCGCTAAAGGGTGCTTTGTGCAGCGGTACCGAACGCCGACAGCCACGACAAAGCCTTGGCATAAGCCTAAGCAAACTAAAATTGAAAACAAAAATTACAACTGACTAATAACCAACAAACTAACCAACTAACTTATATAAGTCTCTTTATGTCTCTTCCCTCAGAGTGAAACCGGGAAGTTTGCACACAGAGGTAATACGTATTCCCAACAGTTCCAGCCCCACATTTTCTCTCCCAACACTTCTCTCCAATACATTACCTTCAGATGAACCAGTGGATGTACGAGTAAGTGTTGGGGATTGAGATTCTCTGAATGTGTATGTTTGTGTTTAAAACCAATTCCCAGTTTATGTATGTGATCGTAATGTGCGTCGGGTAAGGCAGAGGGTTAGAAAAGATGGTTAGTTTGCATGCAAGATCCTTTTGTCTAAATGGCATAACTTAACACATCCAATATGGCAAAGCCAGTTACCCAAATCCTTGACTACAACAATATCACAACAGTAAACTCAATGAATAACATTAAACCAAATCAATACATGTATATTCACAGAAGTTGAACAGTCTTGCTTAGCCATGTGCAACTACTAATGCTAAGGTAGGCCCAGTACGTTACCAATCCATTGAAGAAAAGGTTGCAATTCCATGTGTTGAAGTTGTGGTTCCAAGTCAAAGATGCAGTCTTTGCTGTGTTGAGATCCAATTGTGCAGTTCGGAGGGAAACTGGTCCAGTCCTGTTTCTGCAGCTTGGTAGCTTGGTGCTAGCTTCATTGCTCTTGTTGCTTGAAGTTAGCTGGTCAAAAGGCAAGCCTTCGCGCCATCTGCCTTAGAAGGAAGTTCCTTGTGTTTCTATGTCTGTTTGCTAACAAACCATAGATCAGAGCAGCTTAGGTGAGGAGAGCAGCAGCTCCCCTGCCTTCTGCAGCAGGGCAAAAAGAGAAAGAGAGCCAAAGGGAAATAGAAAGAACAAAGGAGAGTCCTTTGGGTTTGTCCTTGGGATAGACTTCACAAGTAGGTGGGAATGAGTCATCATGCTACATTAGCCAATGGTTACTGAGTCCATGGGTCAAGGATCATGTGACTGTGTTCATGTGGTCTCTACCACCATCTTGATGGTGGGTCCCAATATAAGTAATTAGTATATTTATTTGTCATGTGCTTGTAGTCAAGTCATGTCAATTTTATTTATACAGCCCAATATCACAAATCACAAATTTGCCTCAAGGGTTCATAATTGGTTCATGATTTTGCTTATCTGTATTTTTCGTTTTTATAAACATTCAACATTATTACTGATGTATTTTCTTGTCAATGCAGACCTGCAGATATGAGAAATATGTTATTCACTCCCTGCTCAGTTAGTATCAGTTCAGCTCCCCTGCAGAGCTGCAACCCCACACACTAAACTCCAACCCCACATTTTGATGCCTTTGTTCATCATCTTTGATGTGCACACATTCGATTTCAACACAGGCAGAGAAAGTAAAACACCAGGTAATTTTGCTGTTGCTCTTGCTTTGCTCCATGTACAATGAAGCAGCTCAAAAGTGACTTGAATGGCAAGATGGTGGTCTTCTCGACTGATGACTTGAATCATCGACTTGTGTGTGCAGGTTCCAGTGTTTTTCAGAGAATGGTGTGCATGATAGACCCTGTGTTTTTCTCTATTTCCCAAAGTGTCTGACCTGCTAATCGGCTTCTGCTCTTTAAATGTATTTACAGATGCTTAGTGTAGACAAAAACCCATTTTCATGGAATGAGAGAGGGAACATCAGTGGCCAAATAAGTGGTCTATCCCTCACAGGAAAGGATGGCTCCAGTATCCCGGTGGAGAATTTGAGTGAGGATATTAAGGTCAGTGCAGCATCTAAGAACTGTGCTCTCCTGTTGAAAGCATGTTTACTGTGGGGACAAATCTATTCCTTCTTTTAAGAAATACTTGATCAGAATATACTTTAAGCATCAAAAGTAAAACTATTCATTATGCAAGATGGCCAATTTCAGGATGGAGGAAAAAAAAATACAATATTGAAATGATGACCCTAGAAAGCACACTCTGTTTATTATAATACATGCTTGTTAAAACATTTTATTAGATTACAAACTGCAGATGGCAAGGAGAAACATTTTACATTTGTTTGCAAATATGCTATTTGGATCTATTTTCTGACATTTTTGGCTGGTCCGAAGATTCTGTTGCCAAGGCCTGTTGGAGAGCAGGTTAACACCTCTGTTTTGGACCTGGGGAACTACAGCACAACGGTCATAGACATTCCTTCAGCCGACACCACGCTGGTGTTAAAGGTAAGATGTTTTAATCTTCAATTTGGAGATGTGTAATCAGCACTTTAAATTTGACACTTTTCTAATTTCACATCAGCTTTGGTCTACTTTGACAGTATGGACAGTTGTATCAAATGTATTTCTAGCAGTCCAAGCACAGCCACTACAATTGCTATCATAAACTATTCAACTGTTAATGATTATATTTAGGCTATAAGTTTATCTTCATGTTTTTTTCTTTAATCTTGATCTTGAGCTATTCTACTGCATTCAAATTATAATCGCTGTCTTTGATTTATTGAGAATTTTGCAGCAACTGTGTCGAAATATCTTTCAAAGATGGTGCCTACGGATGATCCCTTACCCTTCAAACTGTTCCTTGGTTATATGGACTACCCCACTGAAACAAATAATGTAGCAATGACAGAGATGCCTCACCAGGGAAAAACACAAGGTAATAAATTGAGTTGTTCCGATGCCAGTATCGGAAATGCTACTGCCCGAAATTCGTGATCGGATATCGGCGAGTACACCAGCCTATGCATCGATCCGATACCATAATTTATTAATCCAGAAAAAAAGTCCACGTTTAACCAGAAATCAATTATTTGTCGCCACTCCAAAACAGTAGCCTTCACTGTGCTGTCACGATGGATGTATCATGGCTGCCACTGGCAACTACTGTTATAGAGCAGCGAAGAAGAACTGATTGCAGGTAGTTTGTCATGTGACGATAGCAAACAACAATATCGGGGTGCTAGTGGAGAGTGTAACGGTAACGTTAGTCTGAGCGAGGAAAATGCAGTAGTGTAATAATAATAACTATATATTTTTTTTCATCACGCTGGTATCGGATCGGTACTCGGTATCGGCCAATACTGTAAGTTCAGGTATCGGAATCGGTATCAGGAGAAGGAAAAAATTGTATTTGGAACATCTCTAGTAATAAATAGCTTTGCTTAGTGGTGGAGACAGTATGTTTTTAACTCTAATGCCTTCTAAATTTCATTTTGATAGACTACATTATTTGAGTACTTGTGTGTTTGTCTTATAGAAGAGAGATACACTTGGCTACTTGACCCTAAGGATTTAAAGGGAAACACTGGAGTGCACTATCTTGTAGTGAGGCCCATTGTAGGTCCGGGTATAAAATCCATCAATGTCAGTTTATCAATCACCCCCATCACTGCTGCATGTAAATTTTGGGATGAATCAAAATTGGAGTGGAGGACTTATGGATGCAGGGTAAGTACTGTAATTTAATCTGCCTGTCATGTGTAACATGTTTCCAAAAACTTTAATGACAGTAAATGTTGTTGTCTTCAAAGGTAGGTGTTAATACCACACATTTAGTCACCCAGTGCCTCTGCAACCACCTCACCTTCTTTGGGAGCTCTTTCTTTGTCACTCCCAACCTTGTTGACCCGTCGCGCACCGCTGAGCTGTTTGCATCTTTTGGTGAGAACCCTGTGGTTGTCTGCTTCGTGGTGTCACTCTTTGGGGCCTATCTCTTGGTCGTTGTATGGGCACGACGAAAAGACGTTCAAGACACGGCCAAGGTATGGTATATATCTCCAGCAACAGAGTACAATTCCAAAATGCAATCCCACTTGCAAAATTTTTCTTAAAAGAAACATATGTTATGTTGTTGGCTGATTGGCAGGTGAAGGTGACCGTGCTTGAGGACAACGACCCCATGGACGAGTACCGCTACCTGTTGAGTGTCAGCACTGGGCACCGGAGAGGAGCCTCCACTTCCTCTCAGGTAAATATGTTAATTAGTTCATAGCAAATAGTTAGACGATTAGATTTTGAAGAAAATGCTCTTCTCTTTGAGGGAGCCTGCAAAGAATCTGCACAGCAACAAGGATTCTGCTAAAATAGGTTAACTCTTCCCTATTTGACGTCTGAACTGCAGAACGGTACCAAACACCTATATGATATAAACCACTGAATAAAACCTGATCAATTGAATTAAAATTAATATAAATTACGCCATAAACTCCCTCAATTATATCTTTTTAGGACATGGCAGGGGAACAAATTGGAGATCAGCGATTTTGGATTTATTTTTGGTGCAACCAACTACACAGCAACCCTTCGGCATAGCGTTATTACTGTTACTAGTTTATTTAAAGAAGAAGTTTGGAGACATGTTTCAACCTCTTCTCCTTACGTTGTTCCGGTTTACAATGGACACGGGATTGTTTTCCCCCAAAAGGGGGCGTGGTCATACAAGCCTACTCTGGATGATGCATTTCCGGTCTGATGTATAGGTTTCCACCATCATGTGACACAGGCTAGCTCAGGGCTGTTTTGGCACAAACATTACTTAGAAAACGTTTGGAAGTGATGCAGCCACTCATGTTTTATTTATATAATTTTATTACTGATATTTTTTAAAAGGAATCGATACCTATTGAAGGGCAGATTATAATATTAATTTGTCTGTGCACCACACACACACACACACACACACACACACACACACACACACACTCCTGAACTTTGCTGATGACATTTCATGCCACTTCATGAAATAATTATTCCTATTTTTTTTTTCCCATTCTGCCATTTCTAATTTAATTGCATTAAATAGCCAAATGATTGTGTCATAATATTTGTAGTGAGGGTCTTGCTGATTGCAGCCCTAGCCCCCACCCCACCCCATTACCCTATGTAAATACATGTAAGTTAAAGGTCCCATATTGTAAAAAATAAGATTTTCATATATTTTATATTATAAAGTAGGTTTTAGTGCTATATAAATGCTGTGAAAGTATCAAAATGCTTAATATACAGAGAAATACACAAAACTCGTTTTCAGAAATTGTGCATTTGAAACAAGCCGTTAGGATTTCTGTCTATTTGTGATGTCACAAATCCACAATATTTAGACCATTTCACAGTTTTAAATGTAAACATTCTAAATGTGTCCCAGTTTTTTTTTCATTTCCTGTTGCAGTGTATGCAAATGACATCAGCTGACAGGAAATAAACATGGACCCAAACTGATGATTAGCAACGCAATTCCGTTGCAGTGCACTAAAACGGAGCGTTTCAGACAGAGGGTAATACAGGTATATTCAGACAGACAGTATGAGGAAAATACAGGGTTTTTTTAACATTACAGCATTTAAACATGTTCTATTAGAAACACAAAATACAAGTATGAACCTGAAAATGAGCATGATGTGGGACCTTTATGTGGTTGTATTTCTGTTTGGGACTTTTCACTTTTAAAATACAGAGTACTGAACTGTTTTAGGTGGCAATCACTCTGCTGGGTGCAGAAGGAAACAGTGAACCACATCACCTGACGGATTCAAAGAAATGTGTGTTTGAGAGAGGTGCGGTGGATGTGTTCCTGTTAACTACACCTTTCTCCCTGGGAGACCTGCAGGGCATCAGACTGTGGCACAACAACTCAGGGAGCCATCCTGCCTGGTAGGCAAATACAGAAATGTTGTTCAAAAAATTTAAAAAAGCATCCTCAAAATGTATGTATAAGCCATGGAATTTCTTCCTATCCTGACCTTGCAGATGATTACTTTCTCTTCTCCTCATGTCATTTTCTTTGATGTCTGTTTTGCAAGTCATTTTAGTGTACTTTCTCAAGGTGGACATTTCTGTAGTTTAAAAGTTGTTACAGCCTTTACATTTTCAATAGTTTCCTTTTTTCAGGTATGTAGGCAATGTCATGGTGCAGGATTTACAGACAGAGCAAAAATGGCATTTTCTGTGCAACTCCTGGCTGGCCATAGACATTGGTGATTGTTCTCTCGATAAAGTTGTTCCTGTTTCGACAGAGATGGATTTGAAGAGGTTCAGGTAAGGTTAAAGCATTGAGGTACTGGGCAGCAATATTATACACTCAGACACATTATTGAAGTCTAGAGGCTGAATGTGAAAAGGTTAAAGTGGTTTTATATTTCACATTGTCATCACTTCCTGCTGTTATTTTTCCAGTAACTTGTTCTTTATGAAGACTACAAGGGATTTCAGTGACGGACACCTCTGGTACTCAGTGATCAGTCGACCCCCGAGCAGCACCTTCACTTGTGTTCAGAGAGTTTCCTGCTGTTTTACCCTGCTGCTCTGTACCATGCTGACCAGCATCATGTTTTATGGCATCCCAACAGATCCCTCTGAGCAGACCATGGACCTAGGTAGCCTACAACACATTTTCGTATCAGTTCAATTTATTGTTAAAAAAACAAACAAAAACATGTATTTGTCTGCTTTATGACCTTTAAAGTTGACGCTTGTTTGCTTTATTCATAGACTGTATATAAAGATGGACGCCATGACAGCTCCCCAAAAGTGAAGCCAAAACATCACGATCGCCCCCCTGGTGGCTGGCTGCAGTATAGGTCATAAATCCCGCCCCCTCCATGTAAGCGGATGGGACATGGTGGCAAACTAAAAATTCAGAATAAAGTACACGTCAAATCAATTTTTTCCAAAGATGGTTCCTGTCATTTTAGGTAGTTCTCATCACGCTGATGTATGTTCAAGTGTTCCTTTTTCTAACAAGTGACAAGCAAACCGCCCCATGAACGACTCTTTTGGTTCTGTATTTTTATAATAGCCTCGCCCTAGCTATGCAGTTCAGAGAATATTACAGATCCCCGGCCAAACTGACAGAAGGTTGGGACTCAGAGAAAAAAATCACAATTATAAATCTGTCTGCTACTTCAGCACCACGGACAGCGCTATGGATTTATCAATATACAGCACAGTTAGGCTACTGATATTTTTAGTCGGGGCCATAGATTCTAACTTGCACAAACCTCAGTCAGATAAAAGATCAATGAGTCAGGCAAACTAGATTAACATATTCAACTAATATATCAAGGTCTTTGTAGGAACATCTGTATATAAAGATCTTTGTACAGCCTGTGGTTCATACAGTCACCGACGGCACCGGTAACTAGCATAGCAACATTTCCGCTGACAGTAAGGTTAGCCAATGCTGTCGGACCGCCGTTTTTTTTTTTCATAGCAGACACGCAGATGACATTTCTGAGAAACAAATCACGAGTCTGTGTAATAAAACATGCCGTAAATTTGATCGTAAATGTAGTTATTGCGATATTATGGTTAGTTGTTGTGTCTTTCTAGCCAAACAGCCACCGTGGTGCTAACGCAGCAGCTATGGATCTCACGCTCTCAAGCTGCGGCCGTGCTTGGCTCGTGATTGGGTTGGGCGGGTGTGTGGGCGGAACCTCGATACCGGTGCTCCAGTCACCCGATCACTACTGCGCAGACTCTGGCTCCAAGTGACGTCAAAATGTCAAGATGGCAGCTCTCGTATCCGGGATATTTTGGCTTCACTTTTGTACAGTGGGAGGAAGTGGAGACATGTCATCCATCTTCATATAGTCTATGGCTGTACTCCTGTGTTCATAAAACCAACTATTACATGATAACCAATTATATAAGAAGCCCAAAAATAGTATTTTAAGATAAAATACATATTTATGAATTTGTGGGCGACAAAAAAACATCTAAAAATTGATGTGCACATACAGTACAATGTCTTTTATCTCTCTCTCTCTCTCTCTGATTTTTTTCAGGTCACTTTGAGTTTACCTGGCAACAGTTCATGGTTGGAGTTCAGAGTTCCCTCATTATGTTTCCTATGAATATCCTTATTGTTAGCATCTTTAGAAACACTCGTCCTCGGGAGACGTCTTGTTGCAAGCGCAAAACAAAAAAAACAGAACAGAATTCTCAATCCCAGACCACCACCACCACCAACATGAATGTCAATGTCACTTTAGACACCGTCATCAAGGTAGGTAGCTATTTGAAGTTTACCCTGATTTATTAAGCGCTGAATTAGCAGCATCCAAATGAAATGAATAACCTTTTTTATGCATGTACATGTTCAAGACAGTGATGAATATGTAAATAGTTCATCTCAAATTCAAATAGTGTATTTTAAAATTGCATTACATGTACATGTCATTTTATAAAGAAAAACAACTTTGTATTTGAACATTCTCTCTCTCAGGATATCACAAGAATTGCCCATTCATTGTCTAAGACTGTGAAAAGCAACTTACCATGCACAGAGTCTGAGTTTGGGCCTGGACAACAAGTTGATATCAATGCTGTCCTTTCTGTGGTGGAGGACTTCATCAAACACAACAACAAGACCAGCGACACCGCCCAGCCCAAAACCCAGAGCGTTCAGCCTCAGCT
This sequence comes from Sebastes umbrosus, assembly GCF_015220745.1. Taxonomy (NCBI): domain Eukaryota; kingdom Metazoa; phylum Chordata; class Actinopteri; order Perciformes; family Sebastidae; genus Sebastes; species Sebastes umbrosus. Next base: position 29,108,108 of record NC_051281.1, on the reverse strand, counting down.
CCCAGGTCTGTATACCTGCTGTGGATGGTGGATACTGTACATTTTATACAATCCTGTCCCCTTTTCAAACTAATGTCTGTTCAACTCGCCTGTTAGTTTTCACAGATTTCCTCCAGTAGTTCTTTTAAGAAGCTTGATACCCAGGATTTATGTCCACATTCTGGCTTTAAATGCACTTGCTGCTGAATTAAATTCTATCCAGTTCACTTCATCTCATCTCTAGACGGCACTTTTACTATTCCAAAGTATTTCGCCTGTTGAAAAACCTCATTATTTTTCTCTGTTGTTAAAATGAAAGAACATAAATGCAAAGATACATGCTCAACCCATACCTTATTCTTCTATGAAAAGCCATGCACTGGGGCCAGAACGTCAAAGGTGATGCATAATAATAACTTTATTTGTATAGCACATTTCATACAAACATGCAGCCCAAAGTGCTTAACGAAACAAAATCAGATAAAAAACTAAATAGCAGCAACAAGTTAGAGAACAACAAACAAACTAACGAACAAAAACTGTTTTATCACAATACAACAAAACATTAACAATGATACCAGTAAAGTTAACCCAAATTAAAAAGATAGCTATTGTAATATCCAATGGGAGGGTGTAAAGACAAGTGAAAAGTCTACACTATGCTTTTTTATGAAAACATTAATTAATGCACAGGCATTAAATGCTGCACATTGAGCAGACATTTCAGTTATCTTGTGTAAAATTTGAGAACAACAAAGCCAAAAAAGTGATTATATTATCAAATTATATTTCTCAGAACTGAAGTACAAATATTTTTGGCTTCAAATACACACAGAATGTCCCCATTGTTTTTTAGCTTGAGAGAAAGAAAGTGTCTAAAATCCATTGTCCGTTGTAGTGAAACAAGGGACGCATACACTGTCACATACAGTTTGGTAAAGTTTAGTGTGCACCAAGCCAATAGAAAGACACAATCAAAAGTAGAAAAAGGCTTCAACTTGCCTGAAAGTTTCGCCCATATCACAGGGTTATCCCAGAGATTGAAGGGAAATAACTAAGACTGTCAAAGTTAACGCGATGATAACGCGTTAACGCAAAAGCATTTTAACTCCAATAAAACAAATTTCTTTAACACAATCGATATTTTGGAGGTTGTAGCGGGCTCTTTTAGACCTAGAGTGAAGATACTGGCATCATATGAAACTAGAAAAACCTAAAGAATCCATCGGTACCAACCATGTCATACTAGCTTGTCAGGAAGGAGGTTAAATAACGCTCCAAACTTGCGCTAAATTTTGCAGAGGAAAAACCGTCATGGTAATTTTCAAAGGGGTCTCTTAACTTCTCACCTCAAGATATGTGAATGAAAATGGGTTCTCCTTCACAGACATGCCCACTTTATGATAATCACATGCGGTTTGGGGGCAAGTCATTGTCAAGTCAGCACACTGACACACTGACAGCTGTTGTTGCCAGTTGGACTGCAGTTTGTGTTGTGATTTGAGCATATTTTTTTTATGCTAAATGCAGTACCTGTGAGGGTTTCTGGACAATATTTGTCATTGTTTTGAGTTGTTAATACATTTCCAAAAATAAATATGTACATACATTTTTATAAAACAGCATATTTGCCCACTCCCATGTTGATAAGGGTATTAAATACTTGACAAATCTCCCTTTATGGTACATTTTGAACAGATAAAAAAATGTGCGATTAATCGCAATTAAATATTTGAATCAATTGACAGCCCCTAGAAATAACAGAAAGAACCAAAGATTCTGCTGAGTTCAGAAACTTCAGTCAGAGGCACACTCCGACAAAGACTTCCCAAATGGTCCAGCGGTAAAATTTAGGATGCCGCAAAAAATGTCTTCACTTTCTGTCTGACACCTTTATACGTGCAACGTGCGCATAAACATTTTTAACAACAATAGACACCAAAAATAGTATAGACATAGTTCACCGAGTCAGAACTTATCTATGTTTTCAGAGGGCAGTGCTAATGTGCATCCTGGGTCAACAGTGGAGGGGATTCAAAAGAAGAGCAACAAAGCCCAGTATCTATACCGGCAGCTGTGTCACATTGACAAAGAGCTGAGTCTGCTGGGACCCTCCGGCTTCCCCAGCCCACACAGCTACAGCCGGGCTCTGCAGCAGGTCCAGGGCATGAAGGGCTTTCTTGAAGAGCAGCTCTTCATATCCAGCTGTGTCAACCCAGATGAACTCACCCAGAAGAAGTAGAGAAGTCGCTCATTAAAACAACCACACTGGTGGATTTGCACGCTTTAGCCTGTTATCTACAAACTGTGTATGTTTATTTATTTCCAGGATGTGCCAGAGCCTTGAAAGTCACTTGATAGCCTTTAAAGGTCCCATATTGTAAAAAGTGAGATTTTCATGTCTTTTATAATATAAAACAGCTTTAAGTGCTATATAAATACTGTTAAACTATCAGAACGCTCAATATACGGAGAAATACACACAGCCCGTATTCAGAAATTGTGCGTTTGAAACAAGCCGTTAGGGTTTCTGTCCATTTGTGATGTCACAAATACACAATATTTAGACCATTACACCGTTTTAAAACATAAACATTCTAAATGTGTCCCAGTTTATTTCCTGTTGCAGTGTATGTAAAAAACATCAGCTGACAGGAAGTAAACATGGACCCAAGCTGTTGCCTAGCAACGCAATTCCATTCCGTTGAAATGCACTAAAACGGAGCGTTTCAGACACAGGGTAAATGCAGGTATATTCAAGCAGACAGTATGAAGAAAATAAATGTTGTTTTCTGAACATTACAGCATGTAAACATGTTCTAGTAGAAACACAAAATTTAAGTATGAACCTAATATGAGCACGATATTGGACCTTTAAAGTGAAGAATTGATCCCCTTTATGTTTGTTTCATGTCTATTTTGTTTTTCTTGTTCTATCAGTCATTTATCACACAGGGATAATGCAGTTGATAATGGCGGCCACTTTTTGGATGTGTTTTCAAGGATGCTCTGGCTTCCAAGATAAGAAAGTAGCTGCTGAGAAGCAGCGTGTTTACAGGTTATGAATAAAATGGTCCCTGCCCACATAGCCCTAATACCATTTGATTTAATGCAACTTCGTCAGGAGTCTTTAAATTGTCGTTTGTAACACATTTTTCAAATCACCGCAAATTTGTCCTCTTTGTGTGTTGAAATTAATGGAAATCCAAATGCAGATTGGGCAGCAGGTTTGGTCATTTTAAAATAATAGTTCAACATTTTGGGAAATAGGCTTATTCAATTTCTTGGCAAGAGTTAAATGAGAAGATCAATACCACTCTGATGTCTTTATGCTAAATATGAAGCTATGGTTAGCTTAGCTTAACATAATGACTGGACACAGGGGAAAACAACTAGCCCGGCTCTGTCCAAAGTTTGAAAAAATTTCCAACCGACTAGGGCTGTCAAAGTTAACGCGATAAACAATTAACGCAACTTGAGATTTCTAAAAAATGTGCGATTAATTTGTGATTAACCACAATCAACTATGGACAATCATGAGATTAATCGTGATCAAATATTTTAATCGATTGACAGCCTCTACTGTATCTTCTTTCTTTAATCCGTTTCCAGTCTTTATGCTAAGCTAAGCTAACCAGCTGTAGCTTTATATTGAGCATACAAACATGGGAGTGGTATTGATTTTCTCATTTAATTGGCAGCAAGAAACTGAAGGAGTGTTGAAGAATTCATTAAAGAATACACAGTCTGTGAGTAATGGGCTAAAACTGACAAAACCGCAATGTGGTATAATATTTTTAAGATGTATTTTATTGTTTCAGTTACTCAAGAGGAATGTAGTAATTACACTTCAAAAGAGAGCTGTATTTGAGTATATTCACTGCTCTCACTTGCAGGTTGAGCCCTGCTGACAGCACTGATGGTGATGGTAGTCAGAAGAAAAGGGCGTGCTGTCACGGAGGGCTACCCTGGTGGTTTATTTTTGTCGGCTGGCTGCTAGTGATCGCAAGCAGTTTTGTGGCGGGATATTTTACAATGCTTTATGGGTTGAAATTTGGGAAGGAACGCTCTGTGAGCTGGTTGGTGTCCATGATAGTCTCCTTTTTCCAGAGTGTCCTCATCATTCAGCCATTGAAGGTGAGAAGAAGCTGGCTGTCCCCCCTCTAGCTCAGTATTTCCAATGCAATTCATTCTTTGTATTTTTTTTAAACTTTCCTACAGAGATTATTCTTTATGAGCACATGCTAAATATTCAATTCAGGAAGAAAACACAATAAAGAAACATCTGTATTCACTCATGTCCCTGCCTTTTACCACAGGTGCTATGTCTCGCAGTCTTCTTTGCACTTGTAATAAAGAAAGTTGATGAGGAAGATTTTCAAAATGTGTCGTTTGAAGGAAATGACAGAAATCTAGGTAAAAGATAAAAACTCTTTAAATACACTTTCTTGGTCTCAAATTTTGACTTGTTCATATCAGAAATGTTCAGGTGTTACAACAAACATACAAATAACTCTTCACCCACACCCCAGGTGCTTCTAAGGACCAACAAATGGCCAGACGGGATAGCAGTCTCTATGAGCCTCCTCCTCCTGCAGACATTGAGAAGATGAGAAGGAAAAAGATGATGGAACAAAAAGCCTTTGCCCTCCTCAAGGAGATTTTGAGTAAGTAGATACACTGTTCTATGGCCACAAATCAAAGTATATGAATGTTAATGCAGTGCAATTAAATAGTAGTTGTCACTCACGGCCCACAGTGTACGATTTAAAGCAAACATAGAATCCATTCATTATTTTAACTCTCTCATCCATCCATCCATTATCTGTAACCGCTAATACCATTCGGGGTCGCAGGGAGGGGCTGGAGCTGATCCCAACTGACGAAGGCGGGGTAGACCCTGGACATGTTTCCAGACTATCACAGAACTCTCCCATTATAACTCTATCTATTGATCGGTTGCCGATCCGTGATGGAGGCACAAGAATATTAAAAAAACAACACTTGTCCAGTGTTTAAAACCTGTGGGCTCCATAGGTAGACATAAACCTAACCAATCGTTTCACAACGTTAACCACGTGTCATTGTGCGTTTCTGCAAGCGTGATACGAGGCTGAAACATATTTACGAAACATATTTTTGCTTCCGAAACGTTAACGTTGGAGAACTCTAATGTGCCCTTTTGTTGCAGCCTACATGGGGTTCATGTGGATGTTGCTGCTGGTGGCATACGGCCAGAGAGATCCCAATGCTTTTTTCCTGAACCGGCACATCCGAGGTAGCTTCAGCGGAGGGATCTCACACAGCATGAGTCTTGGAGATGTGTTCACGTGGGCCAAAACAACGCTGCTAAGTAACCTTTTCAGCAAGGATTATCCAGGTAAAAACGATCCCTCATGCAGAGGAGAAAGAAGTGATCAGGCTCTGTTTGTTTTAATCTTAGCAACCAGAGCTGCAAAGAAATGTTTGTCGTTTTAGCAGTGTTTTTCTGAATTCTTATATTACACATGCAGATATTTTACAATTTGCACTGCCTCGTGTCAAAGCAGCTTTTTCTGTTTGTTTTTTGGGGCTTTTTTGTAAGATAGAGGTCGTCTTGTGCCAAAATTGTGTTGGTGTAAAAGCTGTTTAAAACCTTGGCTGTTGTCCAGAAAAGCAGACTTCTTACTCTCATGCTATGGAGTTAAACATCAATCAACTCCACAGCTGGGGAGCAGGATGCTTCCTGTATCTCATTTCTTATTGTATGTATCTTTTCTGTAGTAAGTACCATTTTAGGGTTAGGGTTGGATCAGACAGTTGGATTCAGTAAAGTCCTTCAGGTAGGCTAATGCAGGAGGGAGCAATTAACAGGTGCCAGGAAGATGATTCTGGTGATCCCACCTTCTCACGAGTCTTTAAAGATATTATAACATTTACTTTATTTGCATTCAGACATAATTAATTCACACTGAAAAGAAATCAGTTGGTTAACAGAATGGGTAGAAAACCACCCAAGACAATGAGTTGTTATGATGCAGTGTTAGTGTTTATTACTGTTGGGTTATGGTAGGTTTGTGAATGTTACAATCCACTCTGGCTCTTTTTGAAATTATACATCACGATTTGTTACTGATTGTTAACACTATGTGTATCCTTTGCAGTTTTGAATGCTAAAACCATGCAGACACTGTATGGATTAAGCCTGATTTTAACCCCCAAAATTGGTCGGCCCCGAATAATTTTATAATCGGGCCAAATTTTTGCCAGATCTGTTGTTGTTTGATGTGCAGTTTGATGGCGTCCGTTCCATTGCCTGAACAATTAAAGATCTGGTTTTCGGACAATCGGTTAGATTTCTGGCATGGCAGACATTTTGGTTTGCTGTCTTGCAGTTTGAGCAACACTCAATTTCCCTCACGGCTGTAGTGACTGTAGTTAGCTACTTTTAATATTACTGGAGTCCTATTTTACATGTGGTGGCTGAACAGTACACCATATTGTCTGCATCATCCAGCTATCTACGGCTCCATATTTTCCTTCTTTTCTTCTTACTTTTTTGTTCATATTAAGTTGCACAAAGTAGCGCTGCCTTTCTGTCTTTTTGTCAACATTGTATAGGATGTGTTGTCTTGTTTGAATTAACTTTACTGGAGAACCGACCAGGGGTTCCATGTTACATCTAGGCCGGTCAATTGATCCATACAGGATTCTGGCCAAAGGCTGATTAAAACGTGTAGTATAAGTTAATAAAGTTAACATACAGGATTAATAAAAATGCAGTGTCTGTCCAGCTTAATATATGCACATCAGTTTGTACAACTAATAATACATTTGTGACAGTTTTAAGGCAAAACCTGAGCTTTTTTATCATAACCATATTTTAGTTTGGCTAAAACAGCCTATTGGTACTGAGTAAAGTTAGCCCAATATTGCACAAACACTATACTGACCCAAACTGTTCTGTTTAAGGATTTATCACAGATGGAAACTCCAAGCTAGTGGGTAATGCCCGTCTTCGTCAATTGAGAGTGCAGAAGAACTCCTGTCAGATTGCGGGCTCCATGCTCCAGTTTGTACCAGACTGTCACGCTCAATATTCATGGGAGCTGGAGGACATGGGCTCCTATGACCCTGGCTGGAACCACTCCTCTGCGAGGGATAATATCTCTACGAGCACCTACAGCCCGTGGACGTACCAGACACAGGCTCAGCTCAGAGATTATCCCGTCTGGGGCCAAATGGTGCTCTACAGGGGAGGTGGCTTTGCAGTGGAGCTTGGCCCGGATTCACAAAATGCCAGCAGGTGCAGACCATAGACTGTAAATAAAGATGGACGACATGACACCTCCCCAAAAGTGAAGCCAAAATAGCTCGATCGCCCCCTGGTGGCTGGCTGCACTATAAGTCATAAAGCCTGCCTCCTCCATGTTAGTGGATGGAACATGAGCCAAACTAAAAAGTCAAAGTTAGGGATGTTAATAATTAACTGTTAAACGACGTTAAGAACTTTAACCGATTAACGCGATCGGTTAAAATGGTTAAAAGACATATGAATAATTAATTAAAAAGCTGAGCAAAACTCAGAGGAGCAGCTCGTCTCTTTAAGGAGAAAAGCTGGTCCATCTTAAGAGGCGGAGCCGGAGTTGCAGGATACAGGAAGTTGGCTCCGGTCTACGGCTCCCTTGAGCGGACAGGTTGTAGCCTCATAGCATTGATCCACCGACAAATAAACTGTACACACACTGTCTGCTACACCTACGCTCACAACTATAACGCCACCGTCAAACCCACACATGCTCTGTCGGACACTCACAAAGGTCACGCCGCAATGACAGAGCGGCGGCGATCACGAAGCTACCAGCAGAGCTACAGCTGCTAACGTAGCACAAAAACACACTCTGTTTGTCGGACAATCGCTATCGTTAATCCAGGTAGACAGAGTGTCGTTACGTCGGGCAGACACACAGCTGACAACCTGCTAAACTAAATTAAATGTGTGGTGGAGACTTTTACTGGGAAAGTGGCTGCATGTCCGCGACACTACACACAGCACCGTGGGTGCTAGTAGCTCTCCTGATGGTGAGCTGGGGACTCCGTTGTCTGTTGTGCTCCATATACTGCATGCGAGGCACTAATCTTGTCTGTTAACAGTTAATAATTGGTTAACAAGGTTCGGTTATTGGTTAAGATTGTTTTTCAAAATTAGCATCCCTAGTCAAAGTACATGTCCGACCAAAGATGGTTTCTGTCACACTGATGTATGTTCAAGTTTGGTTTTAATGAGTTATTTGATGCTAAAGGGGGTGAGACGTCATGACTGGCAGCTGTGAGTCTCTCTCGCTGACAAGCTGCGGACGCGCTCGGCTTGCGATTGGTTAGGGGCGGGTGACCTCGATACCTGCCCGATCACTACCGCACAGACTCTGACTCCAACTGACATCAACACATAATGATGGCAGCTGCCGTATCCGGGATTTTGACTTCAGTACAGCGGGAGGAAGTAGAGAGGCGTCGCCCATCTTTATATACAGCCTATAGTAGGCCTATGTACATTTCAAAATGGAATGCAATACGAGAACCAAAGATAAACTTTTATTTATTTATTTTATTTTTTTACTGGACTGTGAGTTTAAATTGTTCTCAGTAGTTTCAATGACCCTCAGATTGAACAATCAATATATTAACATTGATACTATATGGAGATGTAAAAAAGGGGCCTTCAGTAAACATATTCTTGTACACTTCATCTACAGCACCCTTGAGTACCTGTTCAGGAACACATGGCTGGATACGTACACAAGGGCGATATTTGTGGAGTTCACTGTTTATAATGCTAACGTGAACCTCTTCTGCATCGTCACCCTCTTGCTGGAGACCACAGCCATAGGTAAGGTTGAGTGTTTCCTTTGAAAGGCGTAAACATTATGTATGCATTCGCTGTGTTATTTGGGAAAGATACAGGATGTAATGCAGCTTTGTTAAAGACAAAGTTCACATCGATATTCAATACACTTTATGAATGAGATCATGCTAGCCTGCATGTGTTTAAACAAATATTTCCTGTTGATTTTATAGGAGCATTTCATCTCCACAGTCAGTTGCAGAGTGTTCGTCTTTACCAATCGACTGGTGGTCTTCACATCTTCGTTATGGCTGCTGAGATCATATACCTGCTTTTCATCCTCTATTACATGTTCCTGCAGGTATAACACACTAACATGACTACTAGAAAAGAGACTGCTATTGTGATGCAGGGATTCACAAATAACCTCATAATAAACATGGTTTTATGGGTGTTTTGGTTTCAGTAACACATGCACAGAATTGATAACCTGAACACAGAACCATCTGAGAAGCCATCACTGGAAACTGTTTGGAAAAGGGCAGGTATTTTCCAAAACAAAATACCTGGCAGGTGATTGGATGAACCATCTGTCAATCAATCTCTTGCCGAAGCCAGTCGGGAGAAGAGCAAAAACACCTTTTCCATAAGAGAAAAGCCTCCAGTGCCGTTCTTTGCTTTTCTTTCAATGGAGAAATACTCTCCAATTCTGATATAACCTGTTCTATTGCAGCATCTACGCTAACCACATTGTTGTTTTGAACAAACAGTGGCCTCTCCGTGTCACGGTACACACATGGCTGCCAGTAACTCCTCACAGGACGCTGATCGGTCGGTCAGAAAACGCATAACTCGAAACCTATCAAGATGGATTTTCGTGTGATCTTGTGATCCCGGGATTATCTCCTGATCTTGTGATATTGCGAGCTGTCGTGCAAAGTAAAAGAAATGACTGCATTTGATAAAAATGTAATACGAGAAATTTCTTCTTTTTTTTTTTTAACGTTTGCACACACTTTTGAAGTACACGTGGAAGCATTGAGATCAAAGTCTCATAAGGAGACACTCAGAAGTACTGCATATTAAATCAGATTGCATATTGCAGAAAATGTTAAGTGTCTACAAACCAACCACTTGACAATGTAAAGTGACGTACAAACAAGTCAAAAACATAACAAGTTTTTACATTTATTTAGGTTGCATGAATACTAAATATGTTAAGGGACTTAGGTAAAAACATCTGCACCATCTACACATCTAAAAGAATGTGTACAGTATATGAAAAAATATAGTTCACAAGTACATTATTTAAAGGGGACATATTATGCTCATCTTCAGGTTCATACTTGTATTTTGGGTTTCTACTAGAACATGTTTACATGCTTTAATGTTCAAACAACACATTATTTTTCTTATACCATCTGTCTGAATATACCTGTATTCAACGCTCCGTTTTAGCGCATTTCAACGGAATGGCCACGGAATTGCGTTGCTAGGAAACAGCATAGGTCCATGTTTACTTCCTGTCAGCTGATGCCATTCACATACACTGCAACAGGAAATAAACTGGGACAAATTTAGAATGTTTACGTTTAAAACTGTGAAATGGTCTAAATATTGTATATATTTGTGACATCACAAATGTACAGAAATCCTGACGGCTTGTTTCAAACGCACAGTTTCTGAATATGGGCTTTGTGTTTTTATCTGTGAATTGAACGTTTTGATACTGTCACAGTAATTATATATAACTAAAACCTGCTTTATAATATAAAATACATGAAAATCTCACTTTTTACGATATGGGACCTTTAAAATACTTGTGCTTATATACAAATAGTGAGTTTTTAGTGGATTTTTTTTTTTTTCCTTATGGAACAAAACCATGGTCATGCACACAAACTGGCTCCTGTTACATATAACAATCCTCCCTGTTTTTTTTTCCTGGCAGGGCAAATTAATGAAGCAGCAGCGGTGGGCTTACTTCAGGAACAAGTGGAACCTTCTTGAGCTGACCATCATCTTACTGAGCTGGAGTGCCGTGGCTGTCTTCATCAAGAGGACCCTGCTTGGAAACCGCGATATGAGCTACTATCAAAACCACAAAGACCAGTGAGACTAACATATATACTATGCCAAATCTTAGGTTCGATCTTTGGTTTGGTACTGTAGGGCATGCAAAAACAAGTGTCAAGCCAGCACCTTCACAAGTGTAGAAGATGTGCACTGGGCTTTACATTGTGGTTAAAGGTGTTAGCTCTCTACTGCTTTTTAGCCATGCTAGCAACATGGCTGTCCACTACTTTGGTCCAGACTTAAATATCTCAACAACAATCGGATGATTGCTGATGGAATTTTGTACAGACATCCTTGGTCCCCAGAGGATTATTTCTAATATAATCAAATAAGCCTAATCCTAATTAAAGCTGAAGTAGGCGAGATTGGTGCAAATATGATTAAAAAAAGTTATTTTTATAAAACGGTCGCTATATCCTGACAGTAGTGCATGAAACAGAAAACCTGAAAAAAAATCATGTTCCTCTGTGTCCTCCGGTGCTCCTAACGGCATCTGCAAGATTTCACAGACCGGAGGAAAACAAGCAGTCAGAGCTGATCTGAGATCTGCTGTCCAGCAACCGTCTATGAGAGCCGGCTGTCAATCACTCGCGAACTCTGATCAAACGGTCAAACTAGGCAGCGCTGATCAAATATGAATCAATATTCCGTTACGTTAATGCCTATTTCTCTCCTCAAATGTTTTCAGAATCATCTTGTAGTGCACGGTTTAGCTGTAAAATGAGAAAGTTTGTGACCCAGCAGCCATGTTGAGATCAGGTTGAGATGGCTCGAAGGAACGCAAAGTACCAGTGACATGACCGGAGCACAGCCAATAGGAACGCTCTCTCAATGAAATGACCTGTGATTGGTCAAAGTCTCCCGTCTTTTTTAAAGATTTTTTAAAGCTTGAAAACAGAGCCATGAGGAGGTGCAGAAGTCTAGTTTTCTCTCAGAACACTTGAATTACAATATGCTGAAAGGTTATTATGGAATTTTTGCCCAATGTGGCCAAAAATATACTGCCTACTGAAGCTTTAATCCTTGGGCGAACCCCTGACTTTTCCTCTAGTGCCACCATGAGTGCCACATTTGGGTTTTTTTGTGAATCTAGTGGAGTGCCAGTGCAAAACATGTCTGTTCGGAACTGGTGGAACGCTTAGCCTGTGGTATTGCTACTTGCAGTTTTCTCGAGAACCGCAATACAAACAACTTCACACTCTAAACTGTGCTTCCTTGGGTCCTGAGCAAATGCACCAACCATGACAGGGTTGCATCACACACCAAGACCACAACAAGTCGCAGTGACTCAGAAACACCGGTGAAATACATGGTTGAAGGGAAAAAAACAAATCCAAGTCTGGCTACTCGCGGTTAGGAACAGCACTTTGCGGATGTATTCATTTCCAAATAGGCAGATTAGTCGCTTTCTTTGACACAACTAGCGTGGTGGATTAAAACTCTTTGAAGAGTTTAGTATATCCAGCATCCATGTAACATTAGTATACAGAATCCAGCAAAAGTGCACTGCAGTCAATGAGCTGCAGCATGAAATGACCCCAGCAATGCACTCGCCAAGTGTGAAGTAGATAAGATGAGTGGTCCTGGAGATATATGAAGGACATACCCATATGCTGTGTATTTGTTTGCTCTAAACTCTCATGTAATCATCACACTATTTTACAGTGTTCTAGTACTCTTTTCTCTTATTTGTGATAGCTCACATCTTTGCCATGTATGCAGATTTGCCAGTTTTTACGAGACAGCCACAGCAGACTCAGTGCTCCAGTATCTGATCGCCTTCCTGGTCCTGCTCGCCACCTTCAAACTGTGGCACCTGCTCAGACTGAACCCCAAGATGAACATGATCACTGCTGCGCTGCAGCGGGCCTGGACCGACATATCTGGTTTCCTCGTGGTCATTGTGATCATGTTCGTGGCGTACTCCACTACGGTGAGTAGCCATTACATCTTGCCGCCATTACCAAGACCTTCCCTTTTTTTACAAAGATCAGAGTCTTTCTGGATCTTATTCAATACACTCTGTTTTGATTGTATTACTTTATAGTAATGCCAATTTCTCACATAAAATGTTTTCAGAAACATATCTTAGTGTACTGTTTAGCTGTAAAAAGTGAGAAAGTTTGTGAACCGGCAGCCATGTTGAGATCAGTTGAGGAAATATCAAGCACCGCCCATCAGCCGGAGCAAACTAGATTTTTTAAAGCCTGAAAACAGAGCTATGAGGAGGTGCAGAACACAGAACACTCACAGAACACTTGAATAACAATATGCTGAAATGTTATCATGGAATTTTTGTCCAATGGTGCCAAACATATTCTGCCTACTGCTGCTTTAAGGCACTTTTTAAAAAAAGTGAGAGAAGTGTAAAATAAAACTTTAAATTAAATAAAAAAATATGTTTAAATTTTCCCCCGCTATTAGGAGAGGGTATCCAAAAAAAAGAAAAAATTGTCAGAACAATGTGCATGTGTATTGGGTTTATTGTGTGAGGTTGTCTTTAATATATTCACAAATTTGAATCTTCTAATTTACAGAACATTTTCTCTGTGGTTAAGTCCATTATCTCCAAAATGATCTGTTTAACATTACAGCAAAACTGAAGGCCAGATAGACAGAATGGACTTTAGTTGTACCTCTGTTGATAAAGGTCAATCTCTTTCTAGTGCAACGTGATTTATGGCTGGAAGGTGTCCTCATATAAAACTTTGACGGATGCTCTCCTGACCATCATCAGTTTGCAGATAGGCATCTTTAACTATGACGAGGTACGTGAGCTCTGCCTTTACTCACAGATTTGCTATGTAAAAAAATACTTATATATGACATTTTCTGGAGTAATAATAAGGGCACACTGCCGATTCTCTCACCAATATCAATGTGCATGAATAAGGATTTTTTTCCTCATCAGCTCAAACTGACATTGCTGTCTCACTGATGCACCATTTTTCAGGTCTTGGACTCCAACCCCGTGCTGGGTGGATTACTCTTTGGTTCCTGTGTTGTGTTCATGACGTTTGTGGTGCTCAATCTCCTCCTCTCAGTGATCCTCGTGGCATTCAACCAGGAGCAAATATATCACAAGGTAGCATGAAAAATTCTAATCCTTGTTTTGATACAGATCATACAGTATAGTGAACAAACTGTATGTTCTGGGTAATACGCCAAAGCTTTTTGACAAATATGCCAGTTAGGGTTTTTTCCCAAGAACCCTATCTGCATGATAAATATCAGGGTTGATCAAATCATTTTAATTCTAGTAACATTTACTTATTATACCCCCGTTACAACGTAGTCGGGGGTATATAGTCGGGGGTATATAGTGATCCGTTTGTCCGTCCGTCCTTCCGTCTGTTCACGTGTCACGCTTTCGTTTCCGGAGCAGAACTCAGAAACTATTTAACTTAGGAATTTCAAATTTGGTTTGATGGTTGACAGTGTGGTCTAGTTGTGCCTTTTGGGGGTTAGAAGAAGAACATTTCCAAGTTCCAAAGGGGCAAAACCTTTGGCCCTACTTTAGTAGGGGTCAAGCAGTGAGTGGGGGGGGTATGTGAGCCATGCTCACTTTTGCCTTGTATTTAAGCAAGAGCTCTCAGTTTACAGTGTACCCTGAAAGCAACTAGAAAAGAACCTTGTGTCTTGTTGAAAGTGTCTGGTGTGCACTAGAAACTAAAATATTTCATGCATAATGATGTTTTTGAGCACAGGACTAAAAAAATTCCTTCAGCAGAAAAAACTTCAGCTTTCAGCAAAGAAGTTAAAGCGACAAATACTATATCCATCAGGAGGGTGTCCAAATCAGAGCTAAAAGGAGAATGAATATTGGACTTACATTCATCAGAAACATGACTCAACTGTTTGTTATAGCAACTCTAAAAGGTGATGATCTGTCAGTGTTATGCTCACAGCTTTGTTCGCTGCTACTTAGTGGCCAAAAACAATAATTATTAATAGTTAATAGTTAGGGCTGTCAACGTTAAAGTGATAATACCACGTTAACGCAACTTCGTTTTAACGCCACTAATTTCTTTCGGGGCTCAGTTTTAAAGCTAGAGTGAAGATGCTGGTATCATATGAAACTAGAAAACCTAAAGAATCCAATTCAACCCTTTCATACTAGCTCCTTGCGAAGAAGTTAAAATAACACCCCAAACCGCCCCCCAATCTGACAGGAGTTCTTCTGCACTCTCAATTGACGAAGACGGGCATTACCCACTAGCTCGGAGTTTCCATCTGTGATGAATCCTGAAACAGAACAGTTTTGATTTGTCAAAAGCACATGGTATGTCCTTAGAGTGAGTAGTTTCAAGAGCATCTCTTCAATCACTCTAAAAATTATCTTGTCATCTCTCCCCTCTTACCCAGCCCTCAGACGAGGAGGAGATTGTCGACTTGATGCTGAAGAAAATCTGCTGTCTTTTTGGGATCAGATATAAAAATACAAAAGACCCCCCGGGGCCCGATGTCAACGGGGGCGGTGGCTTGACCCTTAATAACAGCAGAAATATCCTTAACAATTCCTCAATTGATGGAAACATTTTTCAGACATCTGACAACTCAGTGAACACCTAGGACAGAGGTCAGAAAATCTGCGGCTCCGGAGCCACATGCGGCTCTCTAGCCCCTCTCCAGTGGCTCCCTGTGGATTTTTTTTCATTTATCATTGTTGAAGGTCTAATGTACGACGGTACGACGGAGTATTAGGGCCACATAGGAGGGAAAAAAATAAATCTGAGATTTCGAGAATAAAATCATAATATTACCAGAATATAATCATAATATTACCAGAATATAGTCATAATATTACCAGAATATAGTCATAATATTAACAGAATATAGTCATAATATTAACAGAATATAGTCATAATATTAACAGAATATAGTCATAGGTTTACAAGAAAAAAAGTCGTTAAATTATGAGAATAAAGTCACAATATTATGAAGAAGTAATTTAACGTCCTATTTTCTTTTTTTCTCATAAAGTTATGACTTTATTCTCGTAATTATTCAACTTTTTTTCTCGTAAAGTTATGACTTTATTCCCTTAATATGGCCCTAATACTCCGTAGTACATTTGCACTTTGGCCCTCACTGCATTAGACTTATATACTATATACTTAGACTATAAACTGTGTTATCTTCATCACAAAGATCAAATGTTTTGTGGCTCCAGACAGATTTTTTTTTTGTGCCTAAAATGGCTCTTTCGATAGTAAAGGTTGCTGACCCATGACCTAGGTGCACAGCTTTATTTTGTTTTATTTCATATTAGCGTGCACTAATATCCACATGCTCATTTTGTTCTTGTTTGTTATCCTTTGCTTGTTCCCTATCTGGGAGTTAAGAGCTTGCTGTGCTGCTTTGTGTATATGGTGTGATAAATAATTATCCCATACAGAATCATACTGCACATGTTTATTTAGAAAGTTCATTTCATTCACAGCAAAGTTTTACCTTACACGCATATAGAGAAAGTTACACACATACAGTCAATTTCCTGAACTTTTCAGTACAAAAAAAAACTCTTTACACAATAATCACTATACCTACAAGCATCTGGAAATTGGTTTGCTGTATACTTATTTCATAAACTCCAAAATAAAACTTAAAAATCAATATGAATTGAAAACATAGACTCCAAACGTCCAAACGAGCCCCGCCCCTGCCTGTCAACAACATATATTTTTTTATATTTGTTTTAATTTTTCAAAAATTACAGTTAAGGGGTGCTGCTGTAGCTCACCTGGTAGGGCAGGCGTCCCAGGTACCAAGACTGAGTCCTTACTGCAGCAGCCTGGGGTTCAACTCCAACCTCTGGCCCTTTGCTCAATGTCATCCCCTCTCTCTCCCCCTTTCAATACTACTCTGTCTCTATCAATAAAAGCTCAAAAAAATAATATTTAAAAGAATTTTACAATTACACAGGGTGATATTGTCTGTATTTTCACAGCCAACATTGGTGTAAAAATAAAACAAATATTTAAAAGAATCTTATCTGGTTTTCTTTGTTATATACGTAAGAGACTTTAGTCCAAAAGACATGTTGTTGAGGGATGTTACGGCCTTTCAAACAAAGGAAGGCTCTGGAGAGACCGAAGCATATGAAAGGACGCCAAGAGACAGTTATGTGAAAATAATACCATCAATTTATTTTAAATCAGGACAAAACAATAACTATATCAAAAATCTAACTGAGCAAACAAATGGTTGGAGATCCCGGTTAAATGAACAAAAGAAGGAGAAGATGATGTCATTCACATCCACTGCAACAGGAAATAAACTGGGACCCATTTAGAATGCTTATGTTTAAAACTTTGAAAACGGTCTAAATATTGTAGATTTGTGACATCACAAATGGACAGAAATCCTGACGGCTTGTTTCAAAAGCTCAGTTTGTGAATACGGGCTGTGTGTATTTCTCTGCGGATTAAGCGTTTTGATACTTTGAAAGTATTTATATAGAACTTAAACCTGCTTTGTAATATAAAAGACTTGAAAATTTCACTTTTTACAATACGGTCCCTTTAATGTGTTTAGTCAATTAAAGAGTACCATGGTTATATGGCTCACGCTGTTACCTGTACAGTGTTTTTTTTGTTTTTTTGTTTTTTTTCAGTCGTGGCTGTTTTGGCAACACCCCTGATTACCTTGGTAACAGTAAATGTGATTTAATACTACAGCAAATGGTCTTTGAGCAGCTACTTTGTCAGAAATAGAGCAAAAGAGACCTTTGGGCAATCCTTCCAGTATAACCGGATGAACACATTTTGACTAGACGTTCTGGTAGTATCTCTCAGATGCAAATAATCTGTAAACAGGACAGCTCCTGATGCTTAAGACCCCAATAAAACCAGTTTGCCTGCATAACCCGCAGTGTCTCTCATAGTAATAAGCATGCCTTTGCAGGCTTAAACTATATATTTTTCCCAAAGTAAGCACTAGATGGCAGTCTAATACAAGCACTGAAGGATAACGTTTCAAAGTAGTCATCCAAGGACATAATACAGTGTGAGTGCACCTGTTTTTAAAGACAAGTTTCTTCTGACTGTTGTTACGGGCGCTGTATGTGTTCCCTGTGCTGTCGTCCCTTTTCCCTCTCAAGTAACTCTGCCCAGGTGTGCTGCATTGCTCAACGAGTTTGGGAAGAAAGTGCTTAAAAGCTCCTGTGGCAGCAGCAGAAAGGGGGAGGCCTCTGGTGTGGGGAAAGCACCAGCCTATGATTTTGTATTGTCTTGTTTGTATTTCTTTGTTAGTAAATCCTATGGATTTGAGTGTTTTAAAGGTGTATTCTGTGGTTGATTTGGGTCAGTGTTGGAGTGTTGTTCGCTCCCAATAGGGCTGCCCAAGGGTGGGACGTAACACTGTACAATCTCTGTAGAATACTTGAGAAATTCAAGTATTTACACATACAATATTCCATCTTAAGTTTAATTCCCTCATTGTATAAAATGAATAATTACTTAAACATGTTCTTCATTTGAAATATACCCATTGTTTGGCTAGTATCTATGGATATTTAAAAAGAAATGTGATGGTGGTATTGCAATTTATAGTTTCGTCTGTTAAGTCAAATGACTAATTGATTGATATAAAGAAACTGAGAAACATTGAAAGCAACCCTATTGAAGGAAAAATAGCCCGAAACACAGGAGTGTCATGTGAAGAGTTGTTTAAAGGTTCCATATTATAAAAAAGTGAGATTTTCATGTTTTTTTATTATAAAGCAGGCTTAAGTCCTATATAAATACTGTGAAAGTATCGAAACGCTCAATATACGGAGAAATACACACAGCCCGTATTCAGAAACTCTGCATTTGAAACAGGATTTTTGTCCATTTGTGATGTCACAAATATACAATATTTAGACCCTTTACACAGATTTAAATGTAAACATTCTAAATTTGTCCCAGTTTATTCCTGGTTTCAGTGTATGTAAATAAAACCAGCTGACAGGAAGTACACATGGACCAAAGCTGTTGCCTAGCAACGCAGTTCTGTTGCAATTTTGTTGCAATTCCGTCGAAATGCACTAAAACAGAGCGTTTAAGACAGAGGGTAAATACAGGCATATTCAGGCCAACAGTATGAAGAAAATAACGTTTTTTTTTAACATTACAGCATGTAAACACAAAATACAAGTATGATCCTGAAAATGATCACGATATGGGACCTTTAATATTGATGTAGTTGAATTGTGATCAGTGTTTAAATCAGAATCAGAATCAGAATCAGAATCGTATTTATTGCCAGGTGTAAGAGGTATACACTAGGAATTTGCTTTGGTTATGTTGGTGCAAGTCAAAATAGTATAATAACAGAAGAATATATAAACGCTAGAATAAAATAAGAATAAAAAATTGAAATTCTACTAATATACAATATACAAAATATTATATAAACAAAAATAAACATGATAAAAACAGATAGTGCAAATATTCCAGGAGTGCAAACAATCAGGTATCAGAGGGAGAGAGAGGGATACAGTAGGGGGTGGTATTGAGAGTGTGTGAGAGAAGGAGGTTGGGGGGGGGCAGTAGTGTGTGTGTGTGTGTGTGTGTGAGGGAGAGACAGTCACAGGGGGGCGGAGGGGCTGTTGGAGAGCCCCACTGCCATGGGGAAAAAACTGTTTTTGTGGCGTGAGGTTTTGGTCCTGATGTGGACCTTAACCTCCTGCCAGATGGCAGAGTCTGAAAGAGATGGTGTCCAGGATGGGAGGGGTCGGCCACAATCTTCCCTACCCTCCTTAAGGTCCTGGAGGTGTACAGGTCCTGGAGGGAGGGAAGATTGCAGCCGATCGCCTTCTCTGCAGCACGGATGACCCACTGCAGCCTGGCCTTGTCCCTGGCGGTGGCAGCGGCGAACCAGACGGTGATGGAGGAGGTGAGGATAAAAGGTCCCATATTGTAAAAAGTGAGATTTTCATGTCTTTTATATTACAAAGCAGGTTTAAATACTGTTAAACTATCAAAACGCTCAGTAAATAAACAATAATACAATTAAATTTGCCAATATGTTAAATGTATTTCTTTAATACCACAGTGAATCAACATCCGTCTTCCACAAGCAGCCAAAACTTGATTAGGAATCTTGCGGCACCCTTGGCCCCCGTCCTCAAGGCACCCCATTGTGCCGTGGCACCCACTTTGGGAACCCCTGCATTAGACTAATCTAAGAGCAAAATTAAGAGCTGCCTAACACCGCGGAGCAGTTTAAAATATCTTTGTGAAAGCGGCCCTGGGGTACATCACCACTTCAGCCCTGAGCAGGTCCCAACAATCTCAACAAGATTATGCTAATTCAAAAGCTGTTGAAATGCAAGTTACATATGTAACGTAAATAAATGAAAAACAAAATACTTTTCAACTAAATTAATTTACGTTCAATCAAATTACCACATACTGACTGAAAATTCCATAGGAATAGTGAACATATCGCCCAGAGAGGAAACTGCAAATTCATCGTGCAAACTTTATCTCTTTTTTAGTAGAGTCCCGTTTCTTTCATCCTATAACTCAGTAAATTTACAAATGGGCATTTTTTTATCGTGAGGGATCGCTTCGCTTCCCAGCATTAGACACTTGATGGGCTGCCACTATAGACACTCGGCACCTGATTGGACAAACATTGACCCTCGTAAGCTGAAAATGGAACCAACATGGTGGCTCGTTTGGAAACTTTCTTCTCTCATATCACGAAAATAGTTCACCGAAATGTGTTTCTGAAAACACTTTAAGCTAAATAAGCCACGCAGTTGCTGAATCTGTCTTCATTTTGAATTGACAACGGTTAATTTAAAGGTCCAATATTGTAAAAAGTACGATTTTCATATATTTTATATTATAAAGCAGGTTTAAGTGTTTTATAAATACTGTGAAGGTATCAAAGCGATCAATATACAGAGAAATACACACAGCCCGTATTCAGAAATTGTGCTTTTGAACCTGTCAGGATTTCTGTCCATTTGTGATGTCACAAATATACAGTATTTAGACCATTACACAGTTTTAAACGTAAACATTCTAAATGTGTCCCAGTTTATGTCTTGTTGCAGTGTATGTGAATGACATCAGCTGACAGGAAGTAAACATGGACCAAAACTGTTGCCAGGCAAATTCCGTTGCAATTCCGTTGAAATGCATTAAAACGGAGCATTTCAGACAGAGGGTAAATACAGGTATATTTAAGCAGACAGTATGAGAAAAATAAATTTTTTTTTTAACATTACAGCATGTAAACATGTTCTAGTAGAAGCACAAAATAGAAGTATGAACCTGAAAATGAGCACGATATGGGACCTTTAAATGTTTCTCCTGAGTTTCTCGCCCGTGATTTGCATAAAGTAGCCTAGACCTCAACTTGATGCAAATGAGGAGCGGCCAACGTGACATCCTTTCTGTTGAATCATACCTGAATGCATTGCACGGCCTACTTACATAGACAATGAATGGGAAGCGTGGAAAGGACGTGGGGCTGTGGACACGTACCATTAGGGTGGCACAGCCAAACCACAGTGTAACCAGTGGTTAGATGCTTGATCAAGCACAGGATGAATTAAAAACATTTCCAATGTGTCTTGAAAAGTGTTGGAAGGCTCATTTTCTGACCAGAACCCGTTATTTGTTCTGTTCCCATGAGCTGTGCTCTTTGGAGGGGGGCATTCCCCGCTGCCCTCAAGCCCTCTCCAGCAGCCCAGCAGAGCTAGACAAACAAGACCCAGGGTCCAGTCAATTTGTCTGGACAAATGTGGGGATTTGGGGCCACGGCGAGCTATGCAGGGATGAGTGCTAATTGTTTGTGTGCCAAGCAACTCCCCTCAATCCCCTGGTCTCTCAAGTCACTCTATTCACCCCGGTCTTTGTCTGGTAAGTAACTTGAACCTGACACATCGGACCAGGGAATTCAAGTTATTTTCTTTACCATTGTCCAGGCATAAAATGTAATAACGTGCTTTTTTAAAAAATGCTATTGGCCATAGTTTCTGTACCATTCTTTCAGTTAGGAGGATGGATGGGAGCAGATGGGTGGGGGGTAAGATCTGGTCCTTGTATACCTGGTCAACAATAAGCTGAGGCTGCACTACAGCAGCGCATGTGGCCGAGACACCATCTGAGAAAGTGGCTTGAGCCTGGCGTCACCTCAGGCCCCCTGTCCTCCATCAGTTCAGCCAGGCCCCCTCGGTGCTCGCCTGGCATGCTGATCAGAGGATTAGGCCCCGGAGACGGCGTCGAGTCAAGAGCCTGCTGGAGAAAGGGAAAGGCATGCGGGGAAGATGAGGTATACATGCCGGTTTCACACGCACCCACACAAGAAGGCGAGCAGACGCGTATCATGAGGACCACACACTTCACCTACACCAGTGGTAGCTTGTCAGTAGGGGGTACCACAGTGCCGCCACTCAGTGTTTACACAGGGGGGAAAATAATTTGACAAATAATTACATTTTTCTTAACTAGTTAATGTAAGTATATGAGGCATGAAAGTGTGTAAAATGCATTCTCATTTCCCCCCGTTGTCCCTTCAAGAAAAATTCAATTTTCAGCCGCCATGAAAAACACCACAGAAAACATCAAGTACTGTAATTAGGTAGAATTCATACACATAGACATGACCCATATAAAACCCAGCAACCATCACTGATAAACTGACATTTAAAGGTAGAAGCTATAAATGGTAAATCAACAAAAAAATAGCGTGAAGTACAGGGATATTTGTATATGTTGCTTCTAGTTTTAGGACCTGAGGAAGTTCCTTGTCAGATCAAAATATTGTGTGTTCAATAAAATGTAAAATGGGCAAGAAAAAAAAGCAAGAACCACTCATATGAACGGACTAGCTCATTAGATTCAGTGATATTTAAGAACCATTTCCTCTTAACTTTGAATGAGTTGCAGCCTTTTTCCAGAGGGAAAACACTTGTTTGATTTAAGAATCATAGTGCTTTAATGCATGGGTCTCCAACCTTTTTTCCTCTGAGAGCTACTTTGACAAAATTAAAGTGGCTGAGAGCTACTCATATTTTATATTACTAGTAACATTTATTCACATTGCTCAGCTCCAACCAAACCAGCTGAATACGCTTCTTTTGTGTGAACATTTAGAAAATGTTGATATTCAACACTCACATTTTGACATCAATGTGTCAAGCTCACACTATTAAATCCACATCAGATTAATTTGATAGAAAACAAAACAATATTGTTACTTATTTTACTTACTTTACCTTATTTTCTGTCTGTCCACATATCACTGTATCATATCACTTCCCTTCACATTCCCTTCATCATCTGTAGTTCACATGCATGTATTACATGCATTCAGTCTTTTTAACAGTTAGTGAGATGACTGGCACTGCATGAAGTGCAGAAGAGAGGTGTATGCTGGAGTGGATCCACTTAGGTTCACTCTTATGGACTCATTTAAAGGTCCCATATTTTAAAAAATGAGATTGTCGTGTCTGTTATAGTATAAAGCAGGTTTAAGTGCTTTATAAATACTGTGAAAGTATTGAAACGTTCAATATACAGAGAAATACACACAGCCTGTATTCAGAAATTGTGCGTTTGAAACAAGCCGTCAGGATTTCTTTCCATTTGTGATGTCACAAATGTACAATATATAGACCATTACACAGTTTTAAACGTAAACATCTTTATGTGTCCCAGTTTATTTCCTGTTGCAGTGTATGTAAATAACATCAGCTGACAGGAAGTAAACATGGACCCAAACTGTTGCCTAGCAACGTAATTCCATTGCAATTCTGTTGAAATAAGCTAAAAAGGAGCGTTTCAGACAGAGGATAAATACAGGCATATTCAGGCAGACAGTATGAGGAAAATAAAGTTTTTTTTAACATTACAGCATGTTAACATGTTCTAGTAGAAACACAAAATACAAGTATGTACCTGACAATGAGCACGATATGGGACCTTTAAATGTTCATCTGTCAGTCTTGTTCTGAACTTAGATTTTATGACATTCAAGACAGCCAGCTGGGCCTTATCGCTGGAGTCAACCGACTCATCACACTGGATGGAAAACCATCTGCACCTGTCCATGTCACGTTCTAGCTGCTCCACAGCATCCGCAGACAGCGCAGACACTCTCTTTGCCACAGTGTTAGCACCGAGTTGTACATCGACGATAACAGACATCATTTCTGTCTTACTTTTATGGTCCTTGAATAGGGTTTCAGCCGACCTCTTTTACAATGCCGCCCTCGGTGAAGGCTTTTTGTTCTTCGTTAGAATGTGCGTCACTTTAAACGAAGCCTCTGTTGCTGCGTTGGCCTCCTTCATCGGTTTAGTACAGAGACAGAGACTGTCGTCTCTTAAGCGTTGTTTTCAGCTCCCTCACCTTCTCTGTTCGTAGACCGCTACCAGCCGGAAAAGTCCCGTGAAAAGTTGCCATGGACTTTGGTGAAGTGGCGCTCGACGTTACATCTTCTACCGACTGACACGCTCACACCGCAAATGAGACACACACACACTTGTCATTCACATTCGTGAAAAAAAACTCTGTTTCCCATTCCTCATAAAAAAATTGTATATTTTTTTGCCTTTTCTTGGCCTGGCTATTTTCCGCAGTCATTGTCAAACCTGGTGTGTCTTTGCTAGCCTGCTAACATCTCCTAATGTTAAGGCCTCACTGATGTAACCAAACATGGCAGCAGCGTAACTCTTTTAATTGACAGCTGATTGGCAAATAATCAGTTTGTGTCAGAAGGCGGCAGGATGTCTGTGAATTGGATTGGATAGAAAGGTTTCAGGTTTAGGTTTACAAAATGACTTTGTCTTATCAAATTTGTTTACATATTATTTGAACCTTTAGCTAGCGACTCAGAAATGGGTCATGAGCTACTAGTCGGCGAGCTACTGGTCGGCGACCTACTGAGCTACTGGTCGTGAGCTACTGGTCGCCGGGCTACTGGTCACTGAGCTACTGGTCGCGAGCTAATGGTCTACTGGTCACGAGCTAGCTACTGGTTGCGAGCTACTGGTTGCGAGCTGAGCTACAGGTCGCGAGCTGAGCTACAGGTCGCGAGCTGAGCTACAGGTCGCAAGCTACTGGTTGCAAGCTACGACCTACTGGTCGCGAGCTACGACCTACTGGTCGCGAGCTACGACCTACTGGTCGGCGAGCTACTGGTCGGCGAGCTACTGAGCTACTGGTTGCGAGCTACTAGTCGGCAAGCTACTGATCTACTGGTCGCGAGCTACGTCGTCGCGAGCTACTGCGCGAGCTACTGGTCTACTGGTCGCGAGCTAGCTACTGGTTGCGAGCTACTGGTTACGAGCTGAGCTACAGGTCGCGAGCTACGACCTAATGGTCGCGAGCTACTGGTTGCCGAGCTACTGAGCTACTGGTCGCGAGCTACTTGTCGCCGGGCTACTGGTCGACGAGCTACTGAGTTACTGGTCGCAAGCTACTGGTCGCGAGCTGAGCTTCAGGTCGCGAGCTAGGCTGAATTGGATTGGATAGAAATTTAGGTTTACCAAGTGACTTTGTCTTATCAAATTTGTTTACATATTCTTTGAACCTTTAGCGAGCGACTCAGAAATGGGTCGCAAGCTACTGGTTGCGAGCTACTACTGGATGCGAGCGAGCAATACGCTACTGGTTGTTGGAGACCCCTGATCAAATCTCATAATTGCGCACCTACACATGAACTGAACAGGTGGCATTCAACAGGTTGAAATGAGTGATCTACATCAAATTTCGGACTTGTTAGACTTGTACAAGCTAACGGGAAAAAGAAAGAGGTTTAGGATAGGTCTAGGTGTAAAGGTTTGTTATTGTTTCCATCATTTTTTCTGTATAAATAGACTTAAGGAAAAGTACATTTGTTGACTTTAAAAAATATTCATAAAATAATATATTCTGCAGTGTTAGAATGAATGGAATTCACACACTGTTTTGTTCAAGGCATTTGTTCCTGATAAACATATTGCCACAGTATGGCTGGATTCCAAATTATTCTCTCTTCACTGCACATCAACCCACCACTCAGTTCTCATTATGACATTAACACCATTTGCTAGAGTGGCAATAACACAGTTCAGGTGGTGGATAAAACAGAAGCAAGCATTAAGGTTGCTATCCCAGGTTTAACTGCTCCAGAACTTTGTAGCAAGTAGCTCTGGGCCAATAGTACAGTGAGGTATTTAGCCTTTATGGTTCCAACTCCTCCAGAATGCTGTAGTGAAGATTTTAACAGTTAAAGCACCCCACAGTTATCTCCACCAGGCGTAAGCCTGGAGGTGATCATGCGTTCGGTCTTGTGTGTGCGTTTGTGTATCTGTCTGTCTGCAGCTGATCTGGCATACTACCGGACCCATCAGCCTGATATTTTATGTGCACATTTATGACTGTATTCTCAAGGACCTCTCGTGGTTGTGGTGATTCACAATTTTTTGAAAAACATCTTTTATTGACAGTTATATACCGTCACTGACTGCTGACACCACTCCTCTTAACTGGCCGGTAGGGGCCACAAGTGATCGACAACTGCTTATTTCTACTAAGGTTTAAAAATTGTTTCTGTCCAGATTTGGCTGCCAAGGTAACACAATTAATTCAATCAAACATTGCAGCCAGTTGTTTGAAACAGGCCTCGAGACTGACGTCGTCGTTTGGGAGGAACAGAGATCTTCCCCGCCAGGATGAAAGGGATTTTTGTATGTATGTATAATTATCGCTTAGGAAATGACAAACTGAACCAAGCGCCGACCACAACGGAGTGTGTCTTCTGATGCTGTTACAGTTATTATCACTGGCAGGAGAGCTAGTTAGCTGTTAGCTGTTTGCAGCCAATGGGCATCAGAGTCCTGCAATGTGTTTGACTAATGGAGAAAAAAATGCTAAAAATGTTGCTACTCCCAGGCTAAAACAATTTAAAATTAGTACAAGAACACACATAAACCAAATTATTTTCCAAAATGTCCTCACTTTATTGACATTTCCTCTCAACATCCTCACCTTCTAAAGATGTTCTGACTTTCAGACTGAAATGTAAATTAGGCCTCACAAGTAAATGAGCACACATTGACAAAATTACTATCCAAAAATCTCCTCACTTTCCAGAATGATCTAAACTTTTTAACAGGGTCATTAGAAATGCTCCTTCCCACAAATTGCAGCCCATTCAGGCCTCTTGTGTGTTTTGTGTATTTTGGTTCTGCCCACCGAACAGCAGGCAGGTGGTCAGCAGAGCTCAAACTGTTCTGCCTTAACGTGAAGAAGCCAAGAAAAGTGTGATCTCTTCCTGAGTATACCCCAGCAATGACCCTTTCTCTGATCATCCTCACCCATGGAACACACACACACACACACGCACACACGCACACACGCGCACACACGCACGCACACACGCACACGCGCACACGCGCACACGCGCACACACACACACACACACACACACACACACACACACACAGAGTCATTGGACACCTTGTTAAACTCAGCGAGGGGCTGCTGGCTCTTCTAGTGCTGGTTGCGGGGGGGGCTTCTATGTGAGTAAAAAGGGAAGTAGCAGGACAATAACACATGAAACAGAGTCGGTGCTGTGGACTTCATGCATACTTCCGTCCCAGGAAGCGAATCCACGTCCACACTCATTTTAAAAACTTGTCTTTTTGTTCTTCAGTTTTTGGGCTTCTATCTGCATTAAAGGGACTGTTTGTAACTTCTTACACGTATAATCATTGTGGGTCGGTGTCCCATGCGCACTTGCGTGTGGCTACGCTGTTCAGACTCAGACTCCAACACAAACTACACGGAAGCACCAAAACCTCTTGGTTCTATCTAGTGAAGCCCGTCTTGCAAAAAAGTGTTGGCCACGGTCGGCGGACGCAGGGGAGACCGTAGCTTTGGTCCCTTTAAGTACGGAATAATGTACAACAAACTGGTCATTGTTGCGAAATAAACCCCAACAGGGCGGAGGGGTCTCTCATCGCCCTGAAGGGGATTCTCTCCCAACAATGACCAGCTATCTGTAAATTATCCCGCTTATTACACACCTACTTACTCAAGAAATCAATAATTTGACGAAAAAAACATAGCAGTTATACATAGCAATTGTATAGTACAGTAATAGTATTTAACAAAGTCGTGTAATAACGTTAGTTATCATGCATTCATGTGCAACAATCACACTATTTTATTACACAGCTGTCTGACACAGCTCGGCAGTATCACATTTTCACTTACATAAGTTAAAACAACCCAAACAGGAGAAACAAGAGGACTTTTTGGCATCCCAGTGTGGCCAGTAAGCTTTTAGAAAAAAAGCCAAATGTGGACAGAGCCAACATTTTCAAGTTTACGTCAATTAATGTGTCCATACAGTAGACATGTGGAAGGTGATCCAGTAGTTGTTTAGCACTGTGTGTGTGTGTGTTTGTGTGTGTTTGTGTGTGTGTGCGTGTGTCGGTGTGTGTGTTTGCAGATGCTTGTGCATGTGCTCCTGCTTTGGGAGTTGCAGGTTGGGCACGGACGCCACAATATGGGGCTTTAATTCAGACCAACAGCCTCTCTGTCAAAAAGGAGGGGACAGAGCAATTAGCCCCGCGGAGGAGAGAGAGAATGAAAGAAGGAAGAACGAAGGGGAATTGTGAATTTGACACATTAAATGGTGGCCGTCATTAGCATGTGGCTGTGTGGAGTTGGGAGCGTATTCACTGGATCCTTGAATGCATATGGCTTCGCTACCACGGCCGTACCCCCGCCTCTCTTCTTCTCAGTCTGTCCATCATCCCCCGCGGCCGCCTTTCACTTGTAATCACCCTATTTAGCCTCCTTTTTCATTTACTTTCTACGGCTTCTCTGTCGCCCTTCATCTTTTTATGCCGTCACGACTGGAATAGAGTCCCTGGAATCCCCGAATCAAAACAAATTAAGCTGGATAATTAGATGTAGGAACAAATGAAACGTCACCAATAAAAGTACGATGTTACCTTTCTGTATTAGAACCAAATATACATCTCATGCTGTGTTTATGGAACGACTGACCAAAAAACTGCGGATATCGCTCAGCAGTTGGTGCAGCAGTGTTTAATGTGGGGAAACATTAAAAACTCATTTTGACTTGAATTAGTCTGCTGATAGACCTGACACAGCTTCTGTTTCGAGCTGACTTTCACTCAGCTTGTTGTCTCTGCTATATGAGCCTGGAAAAGAGCAAAGTAGCAGGCCCAGTGTGGTGCCTTTTCCTCCATTGTGCTGAGATCACCTCATGCCAGCTTTCCGCTGTCACATTAGCGCACATCAAGACAACTGAGCAACACACAACCCGCACAGAAAAGGAAGTTTGTCCTTCGGGGTTTCACTCTTTCTACTCAGTGTAGATTCAGCTGGGATTGTTTTGGTTGGTGCAGAATAATAATTTAGCAGGTAATCCTCAATTAAAGTGGCAGTAGGCGGCATGTTTTTGGCATCATTGGGCAAAAATTCAATAATAACTTTTCAGCATATTGTAATTCAAGTGTTTTCAGAGACTTCTGCAGACTTAGTAGTAGTAGAAAGGTGACTTTGAAAGATACCCACTTAAGCCTCATTAACTTCAGATAATCCTTTTTTGGCATTATTAAGGAGAGTAGATTTTGTCCCCCATCACATATATTGGAAGCACATTGGAAAAGGATCTCTACGGTCAGTATGTAGAGGAGGAATGATTACAGCGACACTTCACTATTGCTTCATGACAGACTTGAACAATTTTGAGCCTATCCTTTTTGTGTAATATTGTACCAATAAAAACAAAATGTTGTCTTAGTGTTTTGAATCATCGTACAGCCTCAATGAAATAAAACACACAAACATTTAAATATGATGCTATGAGGATTTTTCTAAATACAAAAAAAACATACTGGGAAATGGATATGCTAACAAGCCGCTAGGTTATTTTTAGGGCTGTCAATCGATTCAAATATTTAATCGTGATTAATCACAAATTAATCGCACATTTTTTATCTGTTCAAAATGAGATTTGTCAAGTATCTAATACTCTTATCAACATGGGAGTGTGCAAATATGATTGCTTCATGCAAATGTATGTATATATTTATTATTGGAAATCAATTAACAACACAAAACAGTGACATATATTGTCCAGAAACCCTCACAGGTACTGCATTTAGCATAAAAAAAATGTGCTCAAATCATAAGATGGCAAACTGCAGCCCAACAGGCAACAACAACTGTCAGTGTGTCAGTTTGCTGACTTGACTATGACTTGCCCCCAAACTGCATGTGATTATCATAAAGTAGGCATGTCCGTAAAGAGGAGACTCGTGGGTACCCATAGAACCCATTTTCATTCACATATCTGGAGGTCAGAGGTCAAGGGACCCCTTTGCAAATCGCCATGCCAGTTATTCCTCGCCCAAATGTAGCGCAAGTTTGGAGCGTTATTTAACCTGCTTTTTGACAAGCTAGTATGACATGGTTGATACCGATGTATCCCTGAGCTTTTTTCTAGTTTCATATGATGCCAGTATCTTCACTAGCTTTCACCGCTACAACCTCCAAAAGGTCGATTGCATTAATGCGTTAAAGAAATTAGTGGCCTTAAAATGATTTTGCATTATTATCGTGTTAACTTTGACAGCCCATAGTTATTTAATATCTTTTCTCATCATCAACAAATCCTATGGAAAGACCAACATGAACAATATGTTAGTCCATCTGTTAATATTTTTCAAATGTGGCACTCACCCTTAAGTCCATTTGTTTCTACTGAAGACAGAAATCGTTAAAAACAGCTCAGACTAATTTGCTAAAGCAGCTAGGTGCTGTAGTTCTTAGTAAATGTTACTTAAAGCTACTACAAAGTACTTTCATTTTATGTTGATTTTGGCAGTCCCTGTGGACAAAAACAGTAGCGGCTTCAAACACCATGATTCCCTTCTGAAAAACCTCTCATTTTACTGCAGCAGGGTCTGACAGTCTGCCCCGCACAGTCTTGGTTTACCCGTGCCTCCCTTCCCTCCAGCGGGCCCAGCAATACGGCCTGGGGACCTCCAGCAGCGTGGGTCTGAGCTACTGAGATACTCTGAGATTTTGCATGGAATCCGACCCGGTGGCACCGATGACAAGCATAAAGAATATCTATAGCCTAGAGAAATAGCCGATCTTCTCGCTGATGGTCTCGGTTACTTATGTAGGTCATATAGAGGCATCAGGATTAAATTGGGACTGTTTCGTAACCAGTTAAAAGTTCCTCACAGTAACTTTAAACATGAGGAAATAGTGAAATTATTGGGGACTATCTTCAACAATATTTGGTGCTCAAGTGACTGTTAACGGCAGTAGGATGACACATACGGGATTAAGCCAAGATAAACAATGTGTGTTCATGCAACAGCTTGGCTCATTGATGTTTTAGAATTAGGGCTGTCAAAGTTAAAGTGATAACAACTGTAATAATTAGTTTTAACGCCACCAATTTCTTTAACACACTACCGCAACTTGCAATTTTTTACGATGGTGCCAAGCTCAGCTTTAAAGCTAACCATGTCATACTAACTTGTCGCGAAGGAGGTTAAATAACGCTCCAAACTTACGCTAAAATTTTGTCGAGGAAAATCTGGCATGGGTATTTTCAAAGGGGTCGTGTCATGTTATGATTGGAGCATATTTTTTATGCTAAATGCACTACCTGTGAGGGTTTCTGGACAATACTTTTCATTGTTTTGTGTTAATTGATTTCTAATAATAGATATACACATACATTTGCATAAAGCAAGCACATTTGCTCACTCTCATGTTGATAAGATAATTAAATACTGAACAAATCTCCCTTTAAGGTTTGAACAGATAGAAAATGTGCAATTAATTTGCGATTAATGATTAAATATTTTAATCAATTGACAGCCCTAGTTATAATAGCTTTTAGACAACAATGGAGCCCTAATCAGAATTTGGAATATTTGTTAGTAGGATCGATCCATAGTTGGTTTGGATCTTTTCATGGCATTTGTTGAAAATGAGAAACAAATAGGATATTGCCAGCCTCATCCTTTAAAGTGGTCAAAACCAAAGTCCATTCTCCTCTTTATCCTACTTTTTACTCTTTCCCCTCTCCTGTTCTTTCTCTTCCAGTCTGGCCTCCAGTCCCCTTTCCCTACTTGGCCTCTCTCTCTCTCTCTCTCTGTCTCTCTGTCCTCTCCCTCTCTGCCTGTTAGGGCCGGCCGGTGCAGCCCGAGCTGTCAGAGCAGCAACAATCCCAGTCCATTAGTATGGTAATGAGGCTGCGGGCCGACAGGTGGCCTGCTAGACAGCTCAATTAAACTGCTCATTAAAGAGGAAAGTTAACGAAGCTGCAGCCCGGTGCCAGTACGGCTTTAACACACAATGTGATGTCACAGGCAACAAATTGCTGGTGAGTAGGGGAGTGTGTCAGTCTGCGTGTGTGCAAGTGTGTGTGTGTGTGTGTGTGTGTGTGTTTCCCTGTCTGCGTCCTTGTGTGCACATGTTTGAGTGACAAGAATGTATATAAGCAGCGAGTGTGTCTGTGTGTGGCCGGAGATTGAAATAACAGGTCAGAGGAAGTTAGATGGACGTAACTAATAAGGCAGATATGCAGTTCAGTCATCAGATAAGATGAGAGACGGGGGAGGAGATGGGACGGAGAAAAAGATAAGTCACTCAAAACTGGCCTTTTGCTGTCCCATCAGGCTGCCAGCGGTCATCATTAACTGGACAAGAACATAGTTTTATGCTCTCTAATTACTAAATAAAACAGCCAAAAAACACACAAAGCCACAAGTTTACTGCACATTATTTAAATATCCTCCACATCCCCGGCTCAGTGTGTTGAGCAACACTTTTAAAACAGTCCAACTTGAACACAACTAAAGCATTACCCCAATAATACATTACAACAGGCTTTAGCTGTACTTTAGGGTTCACACTGCAGGTTGACCCCGATGTTCTTCATGTACATTATTATGGCAGTGAGGCCATACATGATGATGAATGACCAGACTGGAACACTGTTTTTGGTTTCTACAGTAGATTTAATAAATGAAAAATGAAATGATACGTCATCACACGGATGCAAAGCGAGATTTGTCAAGTATTTAATACTCTTATCAACATGGGAGAGGGCAAATATGCTTGCTCTATGCAAATGTATGTATATATTTAATATTGGAAATCAATCAACACAGAACAATGACAAATATTGTCCAGAAACCCTCACAGGTACTGCATTTAGCATTAAAAATATGCTCAAATCATAGCATGGCAAACTGCAGCCCAACAGGCAACAACAGCTGTCAGTGTGTCAGTGTGCTGACTTGACTATGACTTGCCCCAAACTGCATGTGATTATCATAAAGTGGGCATGTCTGTAAAGGGGAGACTCGTGGGTACCCATAGAACCCATTTACATTCACATATCTGGAGGTCAGAGGTCAAGGGGACCCCTTAGCCTTGACAGTTTTTTTGTTTGGAGCGTTATTTAACCTCCTTGGTGACAAGCTAGTAGCCCGGTACAACCTCTGGAAGATCGATTGCGTTAATGCGTTAAAGAAATTAGTGTCATTGAAATGAATGTGATTTAATGCATTATTATAGGTATAACAGACCGTTGCTATGTATAACAGACCGTTGCTATGCTGTGTATAACAGAACGTTGCCATGTGTAACAGATCGTTGCTATGTATAACAGACCATTGCTATGGGTGCAGCTCTGAGGTCGGACTCTGGCGGACCATTTTTATGTCAAATTATTGATTTCTTAAGTAAGTAGCCGTGTAATAAGCGGGATTAATGTACAACGAGCGGGTTATTTTTGTGAAATAAACCCTGCGTCGGGACGCGGCATCACCCTGTCGGGGTTTATTTCACAACAATGACCGGTTCGCTGTACATTATCCCTTACTTATTGAATATTATATAGATATATTATTAAGAACAATGACTAAAAGAAAACATTTCAACAAGCTTACAGATGCAGTGCGATTGGATACAAACATCCTGGGTTTATCTCACCCTATACCTCCATAAACAGGCCACAAAGGGAATTTGACCCATTAATAAAGGGAACTAAATATGCCTCTTTAAGCAAATACAAACATCAGACTTATCGCTGCATTCACTGTTTGAGAATAAATGACGCCCTTACAAGACTTACAGAACATGATTGCAGTTTTTATTCAGTTCTCATTTTAATTTGATTAGTCTGGTTGGGATGGAGGTGGGGGGATGAGGGGGGGGCATTGAGTGCAACATGTTTTAATAGTCGCTCATTGTTTATTATGTATGAGAATAAAGATGTAACACGACATGGTAATCAGTTTGTAACCCGGACCAATTTAGTCTGTAATCCGGGGGGGGTGTGCTCTCTCAAGTGTGAAAATGTGGCCATATGCGTCTCGCCCCTCTCTCTCTCCCTCTCTCTCTCTCTCTCTCTCTCTTGTGTTTCGATCTCTGCGTCTGTGACGTGGAGGATCATGGGAGTTAATGGGGTAGGACTCCGGTCAACAAACGGGGTTATGTATGGGCACAAACAAGAACACAGTGAGAAAACAGAGCCGCCAGATTCGCTCAAAGCTGTCTGAAAGATGTCTGCCCTTATGAATATGCTAATCCCAGTTTACCATGAACAAAAACAATTCTCATTAATTAATCAGCAACAATGGCCTCCTTTAATGACACACTAGCTGCCGTTAGAGACAGAGAGTAGTGTATGTGTGTGTGTGCGTGTGCGTGTGAATATAATAACAATATTCATCCAAACCGTTTGGCAGTTGGTTAACTGGCAAATATTTTATACTCAACAGTGGTGGGTGCAGTTTTCATGAGAAAAAAAAAATAATTGGCATGATGTGACGTATGAAAACGAAATACAAAAAAGGGAATTCTTGGAAACACCTTTCAAAAGACTTGAGATTTCACTGATTAACAATGACAATTACCACGGCGACAGACAGTGATTGACAGACCTGCAGCCAGACACACAGTCAGAGGTGTGTTGTGTCTGAATAATGTTTCACTGCATTGGGTATTAACCTACATAACACAGATCTCGTCAGATCAGAGATGATGTGAACCAAACTGGATGGATACAGGCCATTTTGACCACAATCACAAAACTAGACCAAACAGTTGACAATAACACAGAGGGCCCTACTTTCATGTGTGAGCATGTACTAACGTGCTATGTTTTTCTTGCAAGGGCACGTGATGCACCTTGATATTGGGTGGAACAAGAGAAAAAACATTGTCATACATTATAGGTAGGTGTGTTAGTCAATCACGACAGTTACATCTGCTTCTTTCATCCTCTTTACAAGCAGAGATCTCCCTGCCTTCATGTATGTTAGGGATGCACCGATCCCACTTTTTCAGTCCCGATACCGATAGCATACCTGGGCTTTGGGTATCAGCCGATACCGAGTACCGATCCGATACAAACCTTTAATTAATCTAATAGGTTAGTAAGTGGACAGCCCTAATTCAATTCTTTGCTGCTCAATACTGAAACTTTTGTAATGCCTTGGTGTATGATTCAGTGTTTACTTTGCCCTTAAATTTCTTAATAAGGAAATTATAGCATGTTTCTCTTCACACCATTGTTTTTTTCCCAAAACTTCTGAATTCTCCTACAAAATGTTCCCTGACTTCATGATGTTGGGACTATTGGAGGACTATTTGACCACACCCTTTCTTTCCCTCTGTTCCTGCCACTTTAAACCACCTCTCTGTTGTCTTTACATCTGTCCCGTGTGCCTTCAGCAGCAGTGGATCATCGAGGTCCAAGCAGTCAGCCGGCAGCAGCCCACTGGTCTATTATGTGACTAATTGGTGGCATGAGTGAGATGGCTACAATATCAAAAGGCAGGAAGCAAAACGCTGCAGGGACTGTGGGGGGTGAGGAGATGGAGAGAATGTAGGCAGGAAAGGGAAACCGAGAGACAGAGGGAGAAAGGGAGAGATTTGTTCTAATTAGTGTAGGGCGTGTCCATCCTCCATGTTAGTGGCAAATTAGGTTGACAGGGGAGTGACAAGTTTTGTGCATGCGTGTGTGTTTGAGTGCGTCTGTGGAGGCATGTCAAGTCCAAGGGGTTCTGGTAAGAAGGTGTTGTGTACGAGCCGGACAATGGAGTTACCAGGTTTGGGGGATAAGGCTTCCTGGTAAGCTGCTCTCATAATACCGGCTCTGTTGGTGGGAAAACTGTGGGAACTCAAAAAGTAAAGCCGAGATGGAGACGGAGCACATTTGGGGACACTTGTGAATTTAACTTCACCTAAGAAGGAGCACAGAGGTAATTTTGGTGTGTCCGAAGATAAACCACAAGAGTTTTTTATTTGATTGATTGGTATTGGCCATTTCTGGTCTCCACTCCATCACTTTTACACCTTAGGGTTCGCTTATTTGTAGTGAGGAGTACTACTCACCTTGCAAAAACAGTTGTATGACAGTTCAACCCGATATCAGGCCAAAGAGTCTAATACACCCATCTGTCCAACCAGAGGACAGTGTGTCAGTGTCACGTTTTGCCTCGCAGTAACGTGAAAATGACACAACTGTATTAG
This sequence comes from Sebastes umbrosus, assembly GCF_015220745.1. Classification (NCBI taxonomy): domain Eukaryota; kingdom Metazoa; phylum Chordata; class Actinopteri; order Perciformes; family Sebastidae; genus Sebastes; species Sebastes umbrosus. Next base: position 29,071,690 of record NC_051281.1, on the reverse strand, counting down.
CGAGCAGTACCAAGTTTCAAGTTTCAAGTTTCAAGTTTATTTGTCATATGCATTTAAAAGTACAGTGTACAGTGGAATGCAATGAAATGCATTTTACCCTGGCTCTCTCAGCCCTTAAAATCTATAAATAGTACACTTGATAAATACTACAATAAATAAGACAATACCTGAGAATAAAATTATAAAACAACCTAAAACATCCATAAAACAATCCACAGCTCTGCATTCATTTGGTGCTACTGTTCAGTAGTCTGACCGCCTGCCTGAGGGTAAAAACTGTCTCTGAGGCGAGAGGTCCGAGCTTTGATGCTCTGTAGGCGCTTCCCTGAAGGAAGATAAGAGAAAAGAGTATATGCTGGATGACTTGTGTCCTGCATGATACAAAGTGCTTTCTTCCTGCAGCAAGTGGTGTAAATGTCCTGTAACTTTGGTAATGGTGATCCAATAATGTTTGATGCTGTTTTCACTGTCCTCATCAGGACTTTGGTGTCATATGATGTAATATTGCCAAACCATACCAGTATGCGTCCAGTTAAGATGCTTTCGATTGTGGACCGGTAGAAGTTGATGAGGGTTATTGTGGACATACCATGTTTCTTTAAACACCTCAAAAAATAAAGTCTCTGTTGTGCCCTTTTTATGACACAACTGATGTGCAGGGACCAGGAGAGGGAGTCAGAAATATGGATGCCTAGGAACTTGAAGCTGTTGACAATTTCGCCAGGAGTGTTATTTATATCAACAGGTGATTGAACAGTTTCAATTCTCCTGAAGACAATTATAAGCTCCTTAGTTTTCTCCGTATTCAGGGACAGATTGTTGTTGTGACACCACATGCTCAGGTTCCTCACTTCGTCCCTATGCCATCTCATTGTTATTAGTAATGAGCCCTATCACTGGTGTATCATCTGCAAATTTCACAACGCTGTTTGTATGATGTTTAGCCACACAGTCATATGTGTACAGACTATACAGTAAGGGACTGAGACAGCAACCTTGTGTAGCACTGGTATTCAGAATTGTGGTAGATGAGTATCTGTTTCCTACTCTTACTGTCTGGAGTCGGCCTGTCAGAAAATCTTGTAACCACCTGCAGATGGAATTACAGACGCCGAGGTCTGTCAGCTTAGATACTAGAAGAGATGGTATGATTGTATTAAAAGCACTGCTGTAATCAACAAACAGCATTCTGACATATGTGTTTTTTCCCTCCAGATGTTTTAGCACAGTATATAAAGCCAGTGATTCGGCATCATCCACAGCTCTGTTAGACCGATATGCAAACTGTAATACCAGCAGGGGGCAACACAGCCACTCACTTAGGTTCAGGCAAGAAATCCACTTAGTTAGGTTAAGGGAAAACGTCATGGTTAGGCTTTAAGTAAGTACGTAAACTAAGTAAAACATGTACGGAAACAACGTAACATCAGTGTGGAAAACATGTGACAGTGTCATTACAAAACATGTGACAAACATCACTAACGTAACTTACAAAACGAAACACCGCACAACACGCATCTCCCGCTTGAAAGTCCTGTGTTTGTTGGACCCATCCACCTCCACACCCGCCCACCATAAGTGGTCTTTTTCACTTCATATACCAGTTTATACTATAGACTTCTGTCACTACACAACGGATGAAAAACGCACTTGACAACTGTAACTTCATAACACTGCAACCTGATGCAGGCATGTAATATTCACACCCCAGCGAGGAAAAATGTGACACAACGTGACGGGTCTATTAGACGCTTTGCTGTGATATTGGGCTGGATAGTTGGCTGTGGAGGGAGCTTTCCAAAATTTGAAAAAAATAATCCTGATGATGTCATAGTGATGTTATCTCAGCTTGAGCCTGAGACGTAAATATTACAGAATGCCTGTATGATGAAATATGCTACTGAGTTGCATTATGGGAAGTGTAGGGCTCAGTGATTTTGGGAGTTTGACTCATACCAGGGACTAAAAGTCAGCGTTTCTCTTGTGAGGCTCCTTAACTTTCTGCTCAGCAACAAACGTCAGACAGAAAGAGAGATTATTCCCTCAGGAGGTGGTAGAGGCCAAAAACAGAGCTAAAAGACAGAATATTGGACTCCGAATGAATGATAATGTTGCTCCATAATTGTTGGATGTCGACTGTTTGTTAACAAGTTCACCAACAATGGTGACAATGTTGTGTTCGCCAAAAAAAATCAGTTATAGCAGGTTTAACCAGAGTTGTTTGCTCCCAGGGGATGCATGTGTCTGTGAATGTGCGGCTTAAGGAAATATATAAATGTTTGATTGGCAGATACACAAGATTAAATGAGCTGAATCAGTATCAGAGGCAAAAAAGAAAAAAAAGAAACTTTTGAGCGGTATAGTTTAAGTTTGGTTGAAAGGATTGGCATTTGTTTTTGAATTTCCATCTGCCGATGGTCAAGAAAATAACAAAACGATAAAATAAAAAAGATTAACTTTTAGTTCAAAAAGTGCTCAGAGAAAAATGATGATTTGAATGCTAATGAAGGTCTTGTGACACGGTTGAAAGTTGAAAGCACCAGCTAGTAAATGGACCTCGATATGTGATTGTTTTGTCAAAAGGGTCAAGAATGTACTTTGACCCTAAAAAACAATGTGTTATAAGAGTCATATTTTAACTTGGGAAAGGCTCAGGAAACTGTCTGGGTTTGTGTTTTAACATTAAGAAAAATAAATAAGTGACATAATTGTATGATTATGATTTTTTGTGTGTGTGAGAAACACAACACTAACACCATCATGCCCAACGTCCCCGCCTCGCTCTCGTTTGCCCCAAGGGCGTCTTCTGCAGGCTTATGTGTCCTAATCGTCCCCCTCTCCCCGTCACTTCCACTGACCCCCTGTTGTGGAGGGAGAGAGCGACATTAAATCTTAATCTCACCCGCTTGATGGAGAATGCAGGTCCCTGAATGGCAGCATTTTCTGGTTACATGAACCCATTGGGGGTGGATCAACCATATGCCAATTGACATGGCTGGGTCTGAATGGCCCAACGTGGATTGTAACAGTGGTCCTCGGACAAAAAGCCCCCCGCGGGCTCCCACACCTCCACCAGAACGGAACAGACGTTCAGGCTGCCGCTGACACAAGGCCAGACCTCACGCCCCCCCGCACCCACACTGATACACATACACAATATTGGTCCCCCATTGGCCTCTGACGTTTATGTTTTTGATATGATGTTGGGAATCCAAGGATTTTGCTAGTTTTTACTGTAACAAGACTCAAACAGGAAACAACATGACGGCATGCTCGTAAACTTTCTGTTATTCCGTCTAAGCAATCCACCAAAAATCTACTTCTGAAAACATTTTAAGTGAGAAATAGGCTATGCCACTGCTGAATCTCGTTTCATTGTAGAACCAGATCGCCTAGTTTGACAGCTTGGTCCAAGTTTCGTGAGCCGGACGCATTGCGCTGGACGGGCTCATGTGCGTGAAGGACTGTTCCCTGCCTTTTAATTTTGAAAGAGCAACCAAAGAACGTATATTGCCAAGAAGTTAAAGTCAGTTGGTCGTTCCATTGTAACATTATCGCCCAGCAGCAAAGCTACGCTTCCGGCATTTTGGACTGAAAGCGACTACCGGACGCCAGTAAAACATTCACCTAAAGTGCTGTGCAAAAGTAAAACAAAATTATTTCTATTCTATTGTCATATTCTACTGAAATGGCCTGTGTTGAACAATAAAATATTATTAATAAAATAAACATTTTCAGTCCAAAAATGGCGGCAGCGGCTGTCAAAAAAACATCAGAGTTTTGTCTCTTTGCTTCTATACTCTTTGGAGCAACGGCCAATCAGGAAACTCCAACACCCGGCCAACCAATTATGTAACTTCATCACTCAGTCACTCAGTCAGTGACAGACTTTTGCGTTTGTATGGCTGGTCCTCTGCGGTCCAGCCAAAAAAAACTAACTATTAACAAACTGCACAAGAAACTATTGACTCTCACATTCCCACCTCCTGCACGGGCAATTTAGAGTCACAATTAACCTAACCTGCATGTCTTTGGACTGTGGGAGAAAAAAACCTGCAGGCACAAGGAGAGCTTGCAGAGAAAGACCCCAGCCGGCTAACCACTGTGGCGCCCAGGTCTTACAGATCTCACAGTTTTTCTGCTCTTCATTGTATCCATGATAGATTTAGCAAAGAACCAACATTAAGAAGTTTTTACCTCAATTGTCCTCTTTTTTTTAATCCTGAAAACTTTCCAAAATCTCAATTTATCCACAAAAATCAGCACTTATTGATCACTTGGTTTGATAATAACAATAAAACTTTATTTGTATAACATTTTTCCTGGCACAGTAACAAAGCACTTTACAAGAAGAAGCGAAGAATAAAAAGCAAATGTAAAGTAAAAAACAAGAAATTAAATCAAAAGCACAAAAGAAAAATGTTAAAAGACATAAAATGGCAAAAGAAATGTTTCAAAATGAGATAATTACATATTATTAACACATCGTTTCAGTGCAATCTGATTACCACCACTCAGAAGAGGGAGCCAAGTGGCTAACGGACTTTTTCTTTTTATAATCTAACCACACTGACGATCTGAATAAATGCCTTACATTAAAATTGCCTTATATTAAAATTGCATCCTTTAAAATCCCATTGAATTAACAAAATGTATTATTACAGCCACTCAGTAGTGGTATAAAACCACATGTACTGTATATAATATAAATATTTCAACAATAATCATTAAAAGTGTTGATCATGACTGATTGTATGTGTATAATTAATTTGTAATCAGGTGGCAGTGAACAATCCCGGTCTTTTCTACACCAGTGATCCCGCATGAGAGCGTGAGACGGCGAGCTTTAATGAAAATGTGCCCTGATTGGAGAGGCAAGCTGGCCCTGCCACTCCACTGACTGTACCACTGGAGAGGCCAGTGCGTTCACCATATGGGACAGGGATGGTCAATAGGATTACGTCGTGCACCTCTCCTTCTCCCTCTTCTCTCCACCGCACATAATCAACCAGGGGATGAAGTCCTGGCCCACCAAGCCTCCGCTGAAGTATCCCAGATCCCCCTTTTGCCTACTTGGTAAGGGAGAGTGGGGCAGTGGGGGTCTTGTGGGCCGAGAGAAAGAGCAGGGGGGGACCACCAGATGGATTAACATATTCAACCGAGGCAGAGATCAAGCCTTTATAGAGTGAGGACAGAGGGAGGCTTTCTCTCACACATACAGAGTCTGAGAGAAAACAGAAATGAGTGTAAGCTGGATTTGTTTTCATTGTCATGGAAAAACAGCGATGGGCCGAGTGATAACTTGACTACTCACATGTAGCTTCATTTTTTCTTTTCTCACAAATGTGGGCGGGACGTGGACATGTGCACAAAATCCAAAATACATTCACCAAGGTATGTCAGTACAATACTTGATTAAATGTATTTTTGATACAACTTCAAACTGCTACATATTTAGGAAGAAATATCGTGTGATTTTGACACAAGAAGCTGCAGTAGCAAAGAAGGATTTCAATTTAGATTAGATCTAGTCGATCAGATGATGGACAGAAATTAACTGACATCAATTTCGCTAATATATCAATTCTTAAATGGCCAAAAATAGTAAATATTCGCTGTTTCCAGCCTCAAAAATATGAGGATTTCCTGCTTTTCCAACAAGTCCGTCTAATCAAACAAAAAATAACCAACCTAGTCGCCAGAAAAAAATGTTGCCGTAAGTTTCTGCAAACCACGGGATGCGTTGAATGTTGATATTTCTTAGGCAAAAATATGTATCGTAAATATGTTTCATGTCAGCCTTGAATCACAGTTGCAGAAACGCGCAATGCCACGTGGTTAACGTTGTGAAACGATTGGTTAGGTTTAGGCAACAAAACTACTTGGTAAGGGTTAGAAAATGTAACAACGTAACGTAACAACGTAACGCAACAACGTAACGCAACAACCTAACAACTTAATGCAACAATGTAACGCAACAACGCAACGCAACGCAACAACGTACATAACAACGTACATAATAACGTACATAATAACGTACATAACAACGTAACATAAAAATGTACAGTAACAGCGGAATGTAACAGCGGAACGTAACAGCGGAACGTAACAGCGTAGCATAATGTAACAGCGGAACGTAAAAATGTACTAGCTTAAATAACCACCCTTAGCGGACTTTCATACGTAACGTTGCGAAACAAGCAAAAAGTCAACGTTGACTTTTTGGTTTCACATGGAACACGAACAGCGGTCTCCTGGGTGAAAGTCCTGTGTTTGTTTGGCCCATCCATCCCCCCACCCACCCTTAGTGGACTTTCTTGCCTGTAATACTCGTTGTTATACCACGTAATATTTTTTCTGGCTCTGGTGGCGTTTCCATCCTCAGTCATGCGTACAAAACTATGATTCGCTTTGTTGTATTTTCACTTATTGGAATAACTGTAAAAAAAAAAGTGTGCATGCCGATTCAAGATGTCTGTAACCAGGTTGGTATTTGTTACCCGTCTACATTCATTTGACAGTTTTGCTCATTAGATACTTTGCAGATGAATGCTTTACACACAAAATATATGACGGCTTAAAACATTTATAAAATTATGGATTGGGCTATTCTGCATAATGAGTACTTTTACTTTGATAATAAAGTACGTTTTGTTTCGTATGTTTGCAGGTTGTTGTTGTTGCGAATTTTACTAAAGTAAAAGATCTGAATTACTTCTTCCGCCCCTGTCAAACACCGCACACACACACACACCCACACACATAGACAGCATTACCACTGTGTTGTGAGCGAACTCGTGGCCCCGTCCCAGCATGGGCACCAGATTAGGGACCCTGTTTTTTCGCTGGTTTGCTGTTCTCATGACATGTGAATGGCCAGTGAGATAGTGGACCAACATTATCCTTCACACTCATCTCCACATCAAAGATGAGCCCAACGGCCGGAGGAATACCACCCTGAAAGAGAGCAAAGACCCTGCTACTAATGTTGGATTAGAGATCCAAAAGCAGAAAAGTAGCTTGTGTAGTGTTTATGAGTGACTGTTGATATCTGATCAGGCTAAGTTCTCTATTCTTTTACATACATCTTGCCTAAACCAAGACATTGTTCAGCTGGCTTGCAGTCTGTCTCCCTCTTACTGTCGTAGTGAAGCATTTGAGCTTCAGACAAAGAAGAGATAAACACGTGAATGTCACATTATATCCATCTCTTTGCACTCGTTAAACCTCTGTTGTGTAAGTGATCACTTATTTTTTGTTCCAGTATAGCCGAAACACACAATGTATTTCACCCACATGTCATTCTAAAACTATGGACTGTAATCTGTTGCTGTATCAGCCTCCACTCTTCTGGTTTCAGGCTTTCCACCAGATTTTGTAGCCTGGCTGCAGGGATTTGCTTCCATTCAGCCACAAGAGCATTAGTGAGGTCCAACACTGATGTTGGGTGATGAGGTCTGGCTCACAGTTGGGGTTCCAGTTTACCCCAAAAGGTGCTGAATGAGGGTTGAGGTCAGGGCTGTGTGCAGAACAGTATCTTACGGATTACGTTCATATTGCCCTTCACACTTCTAACATTTTTTCATTTCACAGTTTGTCACGGCCGTTGACATTCGATACCGCCGCAAGTAGTTAATAGGCTTTCCATTAACTAAAATGTAAACCCAATGTAAACTGCAGCAATAGTAAACGCACAGGGGATGTGCTGTATGACGTATCATAAAGAGCAAAAAAGACACGCATGTCGGGCGGGAGAGGAGGTGGATGGGTCCAACAAACACAAGGTTTTCATCCAGGAGACCGCTGTTAGTGTCATTTACTTAGTTAGTCATTTACTTTGGAAAATATCTAAATTAATAAAGTAAAAAGTTTTGATTTCAGCATGTATGTAGTCAGAGATGTCCTGACGTCAAATATATCAGTCATTGTCAGGCTTTTTTTTTTCCAGCAGCCCAAAAATCAAAGAATAAAGACATTTCCTTCACAAATTATTAGTATTTTCTTTTTAATTTATAAAGGACATGTAATGTTTTATACTTCTAGTGAATAAAATCCAATCAATCTTATTTCCATAAATGTATTTTTAAAACCGGACATAGTCACGCGTGTGCTTCCTCTAACTTCGCCAAGTCCGTCACTAGCTCTTACCGTTAGCTCCATTCTCTTTATACATCCATGGTCAGCTCCATCGGGGCCGTTTGAATGCATTTCACATAAATGTCAGTATATGGGTGCTCTACAGTTGTGACGTCGGCTGATTTAACCACGGAGATGCGAATGACGGCTGGCTTGACCTCACGTTACCGCGATACGATAACGTTTCCTGTCCGTGACAGAGTTAGCATGCAGCTTTAGCCGTGATGTCTAGCTCTGCTTTTCCTGCAATGTGTGAAACCCAAAGTGTTTCCATCCTTTACTGGATTTGTAGTGTTTACCACTTTGGATTTAAAATGGGAGGGTGCAGGTCGTATCCATGCCGATCCTCCGCTGTTTCCTGCTCTGTCATATCTGCCGGTTTCTGCACGCTACGGCCGGCTGGCTACTGATTTAAGTGACAGATACAGAACAATTTTTTCCCAAACCTTAGTAAGGAGTTTTGTAGCCTAAATTAAGCATGTGTTTACTGGGACCGAAAAGTGACGCAGAGGGGTCTGACAAAGCGTCAGTATGAGACGAGTTGGGATGAGAACATGTTGCCCATGCAGATATTACAGAAAGTGAGAATGGGCGATATGGTTGCACCCCAAACCTTGGAAACATTTTTGGACCTGACTTTGTGACCTGGGCATTGTCACGTTCAAACAAGAAAGAGATTTTAAGACAAAGTTGGACACATCTTATCTAAAATATCATTGTATCACGTAGCATGACGATTTCTCCTAATTGGGACGAAGGCGCCAAAGCCATAAATAAAAAAGGTTCAAATTAACACAAAAGCATGGACAGGGATCCTTCATCAAATCACAGTTTTATGATCATGCAGTTAGCTAGCAGAATAATCAACTGTTTTAAAAACAAGTGGTAATAACTGCCACTTTCTGTCTTTTCCAAGAATTTAGGAGAGCGGGGAGACAAGAAGAGAACATGGAGACCTCTGAAGAAGACAATGTGGAAGGAGTTGTGAGAAGGCGAGGGGCTGAGCGAGTGAATGCAAGGCGGTGATAAAGGAACAGATATCAATCTGTTGAGCAGCAACGCGCAGGGACACTGCGTAATTCGTCAGATTTGGCAGCCGTACACTCATCAAAATCACAGTGAGCTTTGAGGGGTGCGATGAGAGTGGAACAAGAGAAATGAGAGCGGCGTATCGATGGAGAGAAGGAGACAGAAAGACAACAATGCAGCAGCAGCAGCCAGAGAAAGAGTGTGAACCTGCTGGCTGGCTGCTGGTGTTGTGATTGATGAGGTCAATGAGAGGGCTTCCCCAAAATGCAGAGTGTCTTCAGAGGGTCAGTTAGAGGTTGGGAAGAGGTCAGAGTGCAGCCAAAGGGGAGACGCGGAGTCTGAAAGTAGCACAACAAATGTCAGTAAAATGATTCTTAGCAAACGCAGTGCTGTCTTTGACTATCAGCTGATATCATTTTGAATGTTATCAGCCGACTGAATGAGCGCCGACCTCTAGAGACCGTAGTATAGCAAGGAGCAAAGGTGGAAGTCAGGCGACGTAGAATAAAGAGCAACAAATCTGTTTGGGGGCGATGGATGGGTCAAACACAGTTGTTCCCCTGTGAAACCAAAAGTCGACAACTTATTTTAATCTAGTTTTGTTACGTAATTTACTTATTTTAACCCAATTGTCAAACTTTTCCTAAACCTAACCAAGTAGTTTTTCTGCCTAAACCTACAGTTGTTTTGCTTAATCTCAACATTGGGTTTCACTTTCACAGTGTGGGAGGTGCAGGTTGGCCCATCTGAAGCATTCGAATGGCAGTGACAACGGCTGATAACGTCCATTCCATCGGCCGATGACACTTGAAATGGGTGCATTTTTCCTCCAGCTTTTTTCTCCTTTTTCTTCTTGCTACAGTGCACTTTGTTGAAGATATGTGTGATATTTATATATTTAGATTAGGGCTCTTAAAAAATGCAATACTAAAGTGTTAACGCAAATCCGTTTAACGCCACAAATTTCTTCAAAGCTGAAGTAGGCAAGATTGGAGCAAATATGATTAAAGAAAGTTATTTTTATAAAACGGTCGCTGTATCATGATAGTAGTACATGAGACAGGTAACCTGAAAAAAATCATGTTCCTCTGTGTCCTCCGGTGCTCCTAACGGCATCTGCAAGATTTCACAGACCGGAGGAAAACAAGCAGCCAGGGCTGATCTGAGGTCTGCTGTCCAGCTGCTGTCTATGAGAGCCGGCTGTCAATCACTCGCGAACTCCGATCAAACGGTCAAACTAGGCAGCGCTGATCAAATATGAATCAATATTATGTTACGTTAATGCCTATTTGTCTCCTCAGATGTTTTAAGAATCATCCTGTAGTGCACGTTTCAGCTGTAAAATTAGAAAGTTTGTGATGCCGTTGCAAATGTGAAATCTGGCGAAGGAACGCCAAGTTCCGATCACATGACCGGAGCACAGCCAATAGGAACGCTCTCTCAATGAAATGACCTGTGATTGGTCAAAGTCTCCCGTCACGGGCTAGATTTAAAGCCTGAAAACAGAGCCAGGAGGAGGAGCAGAAGTCTAGTTATCTATCAGAACACTTGAATTACAATATGCTGAAATGTTATTATGGAATTTTTGCCCAATGATGCCAAAAATATACTGCCTACTGAAGCTTTATCACGTTAACGCAATCAAACTTTTGGAGGTTGTAGCAGGCTCAGCTACAAGCTAGAGTGAAGCTACTGGCTGTCATATGAATCTAGAAAACCTAACATGCAGTTTGGGGCAAGTCATAGTCAAGTCAGCACACTGACACACAGACAGCTGCAGTTTGCCATGTTATGATTTGAGCATATTTGTAATGCTAAATGCAGAACCTGTGAGGGTTTTGGGTTGTTAATTGATTTCAATTAACTTTTTATTTGCCTCAAAGACTTTGTGTGCAATTGCACCAGCTATGGATATTTAGTCTGAAGACATTTTGTACGCTTAAGGGAGCTGTAAATATTCAATGCTTGCTTGCTCATGCTTCATTGTTGTCTTGGTCAAATTACTATATTATGGTATAGGGTATTCATTCGTCTTGTATGGATTGAAAATTGCAGAATCATATTTCAGCTTGTCAGAAAGAATGCACTGATTTACAGAAGCTCGCCAGGAGGCAGGACTTTACACTTTGTATATCAACTAAAATACATGACTATGAGAAACCTGGTTGTAAAATATCATAACCCCCTACTATAATGATTCCTCCACCACCCCCAAAATATACATGCTAATTCCAACACACATACAGTACAGTACACACAAAGAACTCTCCAGTGTTGTCACTTAGTGCCCCCCGGGTGGGAAGGCCAGCGGTGGAGTAGCTATGTGTGAAGGTAACCTTTTCAACCGTGTTGGAGCCACTTGGTAAACACACACTATAATTACTGCTTATTAGAGGCTATATAGGGGCCCATTAGTGGCTCTGTGGCCCTACCCCTCACTGCCTGCCACCTCATTATAGAAGCCAGCACAGCACAGTCTGCCTCATTACCACCTGCCTGTTAAACTCACACACATACAGGGACACACACACACACACACACACACAAACAAGTAAACATGCACTTGTGAGCACACTGCAGGTGCTGCCAGATTGAAGTCAGGTGTTGACTTGTTAAGTGTTGAACAGTGGAAAATAGTTGGGTGTGTTTGTGTGTATGTGTGCATAAGCATGTTCATTGCATCATGTGACATTGGTCCAAAGTAATCAATAAACATTGTTCATGATTGTTTACTTCATGTTATAGGTCGTGCTCATTGTTTTAATACTGCATGTAGTCCATTAACTTGACTTGGGAAAATCAATTCAAATCAATTTGTTGCTTGTAACATAAACTTTTCACTGTTTTAGATGATGACATAGGCAGCATACTTTAGGGGCCAAGATGGACTTTTTCCAAAGACATTTGTTGATGTTTTTTTATTAGTTATGCAAATAAGTATGACACAACCATCCTCACTTTATTAAAAACATCATAGTACAACAGAAGTTATCGATAAACGCTTGTTAAATTATTAATGAGGTAACAAATGAACACGGATTGTATCATACGTTAGCTAGTGTACATGTGATCCCATTTATTGTAATTTCACTTTTATAATAAAATAGTCTCGTATATCTGATGAAAAGTTATTCCTCAATTTTCGTGCGTTCCCCTACATGAATGTCCAGCAACATGTGACAATTTCTGCTCATTACATGCATACAGTTTTTCAAAATAAACTTCACAGGGAACAACTTGGTGAGGTTTAGGCAACAAAACAACTTGGTTAGGTTTAGAAAAAGGTCGTGGTTTGGGTTAAAATAAGTACAGAAGTGGCGTTACTTAAGTACGGAAGTTACGTGACAAATATATCAATGCTGACTTCTGGTTTAACACGGGACACAAACGTCTCCTGGATGAATGTCCGACCCACCTCAACCTACACAGAGCTCGTCGCTCTTAATACTTCCATTTTCACGAATACGTGGATTAATTGATTTTGTGGGATATACATAAATTACAGTGCATTACTTTTTGTAGGTATAGCTACAAACAGTGTATGAGAGCAGCCTGCTTAGTAATGACCCTTTCTTGTAGAGGTGGTGCAACTAAACAAAGCTTAACATGCTGCTCATTTTCTCATAGACTTCTACACAGTCTGACTTCTTTTTGCAACCAGAGGAGTCTCCCCCTGCTGGCTGTTAGAAATAATGACAGTTTAAGGCATTGGCTTCACTTCTTAGACCCCGGAGCTGCCCACTGGTTACAAGGATGCACCGATACCGATACCAGTATCGGGTATCGGGTATCGGGTCCGATACTGTGCTCATGTACTTGTACTCGTACTCTCAAAGCTGCTCCGCACGGATACCACTTTACGGCAGCGTGACATTAACCTCCCGTCACCATCTTTCGGGTCCTTTCGCACGCTTACGCTCCACCTCCCGACGGTGCGGGCGAGACGGGCCGGTGGTGCGCCCGACCCCACGGGGCCTGGATCCCACCTCAGGCGGTGCTGAGGTGTCGCTCACACCCTCCAGCTGGCTGTTAACGAGGGTCTTTTGGCACAGAGAAGTACTCGTATATCTCGGTATCGGCGAGTACCCAAATGTAAGTACTTGTACTTGTACTCGGTCTGAAAAAAAGTGGTATTGGTGCATCCCTAGCTACAACTATGGAGTCAGATCAGGCTCAAAATGAATGAATGCACACAGAAGGATGTATTTTCTGATTTATATATAAATGAGTCTCCTATTTTGGGGATCTTTACAGACATGTCTGCCTATGTTTTGATTGTTTAATCACTTACCTGTGGTGCACAAATCAAATGTTTGAACCACTTTGCTAAAGCTAGCTGTCCTTTATATACATCCATGTAGCTACTGTTTTCCACATTCAAAAGGAGGGAGACATCTGATTGGCTACAGATAATTCCCTGTTGAAAAAAATGCATTTGTGGATCGGTGGACGTCAGGGGAGTCTCAAAAAAACCACACACAGATGCAGTGTGGTTCACACATGACATGTTTGTAAATGCAGGTTCAACAGTTTTTATATAAATGTAGTATTCCAAATATGTTTTTGATGAAAATTGCAAATAAATACACATTTGTGGATTTCTATAAACAAGGAATATGTGTGTGTGTATTCATCATTTTTTAACCTTACTTTTTTATATGTGGATTTCTTTCTTTTTTTTACATTTATATACAACGATAAATATTGTGTGCATTGAAAATATTTTTGCGGAATCATTTATATAAATCACAAAATACATTTGTGATTCCTTCTGTGTGCTGAGCGTTCATTAATATTGAGACTGATCTGACTCCATATGCAACTGCCACACATGCATTATATGTGCGCGCACACATAAACGCACACAAAATGTTTTCTCTTAATTGCTCCCTCAGTGTGCCCCCATTTTGACCCAGTCTGTATAAAAAAACAAAAACAATAATGTCACATTCCAGACCATGCCACCCTATGCTGTTCACTGTGCCGCCTGTGCTGCAAACAAAAGCCCCCTCTCTGTCAGCAGGCACTGAACTGAGTGCAGCTGCCACTGCCGTTTCTTCACTTTACTGGCGAGGCCCGAGCTTCTCAACAACACCGATTTACTGGGGACACAGACACTATTTTCTTTCCCCGCTCCCTTCCCATGTCTCCCATCCCTTCTCTGCCCTCCCTGTGCCCCCTGTTAGGGTTATAATTTCTTAGCTGGGTCTGTTTGACTCTGCCATGGCAGCAGAAGCAGAGTGGAGCTGCCAGCACACTCTCCTTCTCTTTGATTCTTGTTTTTTTTCCCTCTCAGTCTTTCACTCTCAATCCTCTGTCAAGCTGCAGTACAGTGAACGGCACCATGGCAGCACTGGCAGTTAAAGACTTGTATCTGTCTCAGTTGCACGCTTTCTGTGTGTTTGTCTTTGTTCTGTTCCTCCAGGTGAATGCCATGCAGGCAAGGGTGCCAGGCAAGCAGATGGCTTCAAGACAGAGAAAGAAAGCAGAAGTGTAGAAGAAAAAAAAAAAAAAAAAAAACAATGTGGAGGAGGGTCCCTGGAGAATACTAAGCATTATAGGGGATGGAGCAACAAGTCCTCATACCGAAACTATCAAAAATGGCACATATGACCATTCTAAAACTGACTGATATGAATATTGTTCCTTAATTCCAGTTAAGTTTACATCACAAAAAATAATAGCCTAAAAGATAATTCCGGTTTATTACAACTTGAGTCTTATTTTCATAGCTTTGGCTATTTTTTTCCATCAGATATGAAAAAATATCACCAAAGTAAATACTGAGATCTAGGAACACGACGACATCCCTATAACGAAGTCCAATGGTTCAAGAAAGTCAGACAGTTTGTCCAGATGATCTAACCCACTTTATTTGCAGGTACAATTGAGCACACCTGAAATGTCGGGAATAATCGTTGCACAGGAAAACAGTGTATGCATAACTGCGATAACTACGGTAGGATAAATTTGAACCAGGTAGTCATCAGTCTGTCAACTGATAGATGTTTCAACATGTCATCCCAACTCGTCACATACTACTGCATTGTCATCCCCATCTGGCGTCATTTTATTTTCAGCATCAAAGTCACTATTGTTAGGTTTAGGAAAGAACTATATGGTTGGGATTAAAAGTACTTGTGTTTATTGGACCCACCCCCCTACCCTTCCGGTTTGTCTCTTTCTATCTTTAAACTACGTCACCACACTCCCGGAGCACTTTTTTTTGAGCGTTTACAGTTGCCGTGGATGGGGTTACATTATGGATGGAACGCCCAGTGTGTTTCATTATCGGTGCTAAGGGGTGCCTTGTGCAGTGGTATCACTTGCCGACAGCCGACAAAGCCTCAGTATTTAACGCCCTTGGGAATGAGACCGGGCTGGATATTTGGGTAATAATTTTACCATTTGCCTCCATTTTTCTGTTAATGATTTGGAGTTTCTTGACCAACGCCATGTTCCTTGATCTGCCTGAGTCCTAGAATAACAAGATCCAAGTTGTAGTAAACTGGAATTATCCTTCTTAAGTTTAGAGAAAGATTGTGGTCATGATTTAGAGAAGCAACTTTGACTGTTGGGAGGAGACACTTTCCATACCCATCCATCCACTTGGACCTCCTCGCTTTGACGGCTTGCTGCACTAAAAGAACAACTCTCCACTTCCCGTTTTTGCACTGAATGCGAACAAAGTTGTACTCCTTCTGCCAGGTCGGCAGCTTAGCGGGAATAATATAGATATATACGGATTCAGAAATGTAAAGGAAACATGGAGAGAGAGAGGGCGGGGGGAATTGGGGCGTCCACTACACCAGGACACCCCAATTAATTTTCTTGGTGGTAAAGAACTTGCATTGTGAATTGTGGCACATTGTATTTATGCTTTTATTTTGACAAAAATATGATTTATTTGTGTTATGAAATCTACACACACTACATCTAAAAAATACCAAATGATGTAAAAAATTTTGAGAAACAACAAATGCAATCATCAAATATAGAGTTCAAGAGCATCCAACACTGACGCAAATAATATTTTTGGCAAACAGGTTGTTTGACCTGTTTTAACAAACTGACCGATATGCAAAGAAACAACGCAGGAGACCGGAGCGAGCACACGTACACGGACATGTCAGCCTTCGACTCCGATCAAGAGTTAAAAATCATCAACCTGAAGCACCTGTTAGTCTCCGACTTAATTGGGAAAGAAAAGAGTTGGCTCTCTTCGCCTGCATTGAACAACAGGTTACTCCCGTAAGAATCCCTCAAATTCTTGCCATGTGGTTAGCTGTTTTAGAAGTGGCTGATAAAGGAGCATGTGTGGCATTCAACATATAAGCATATGTGTGTGTGTGTGTCCACTCCAGGGTGCTCCAAACTTTGAGGACAGCCCCTCCAGAAAACACAGGACCGACCCTCCAATCTCAAAGGACGAGCTCCATTCAACGCCTGGCAACGGCGTTGAGAAATGGAGAAGAGATGGGCAGAACGGAATGGGTGGGCAGTAAATTATCAACTTTTAGAGGAGAAGACGCGATATTTATTTATAGCATTCAGCCGGGGCCACTCGGGGAGGGTTGAAACGGAATGGGGGGTGCGCGTCTTTCGCAAGGGGCATCCTAGGTGGTCAGCATTGACCTGCACTAACCCCTTGTATCCTGTCTCATTCTCCCACCCTTCACACTTGTCTTGTACACCGAGCTCCCGAGACCTCCCTGGTAATTAGGGAACGAGTCACACCCACTCCCTGCCCCCAAATGCAGTAAATTTTCCTCCTTCTCCTGGCCTTGTGACACACACACTCACACATCCTCAGAATTGAGGCTCCAAGACACCATTCAGCCCGATCCCTACTTGCTCTATCCCCCACTCTACATTTTATCACCACCCCTTGTTTTGTTTTGCTGTCTCAATCCATCAATCTTCCCATTAGCCCTCCATATTACGGAAACCGCGGGGAACGCCCCCTTTACACCGGCCCTTCAAAATCTGTCTTCCTCTCTGCACCTCCCTCAGCCTCCTCCGCTCGCTGCTGATTCCCCTCTTTCCCTGCATCCTTCAGTCCAGCCTCATTAGTCCTACCTGCTGCTTTTCAAATGACTCCACTGTCCTCCATTTTTTTTTTTTTTTTTTCCTGCAGATTCATCTCCAACTCGAGGTTAACATCGCAACTGTCCTGAGGCAAGGGAGGAAGGGATGGAGATGGAGATGGAGATGGAGGTGGACGGAGGGAGACGTATTGGGGATGCTGCGGGTGGCGGGCGGTGGGGGTAGCAGCACTTTGGGTGGTATGTTTCCTGCGAGGGTGGGACACAATGCCCCCAGTGTTCAGGCAGGCCCACAGGAGCTTGTTTTACAACAGGGGAGGGGCGGCCATCAATGGCCAGATGATGTGAACCACCCTGAGCCGATTCACAGTGACAAACAGCCCCCTCCAAGCAGACCCCCACCTCCTCCTCCTCTTTTCTGCTTTCTCCCATCGCCTCCCTCCTTCCCTCCACACATTCTGTTCTGTTGGACCAAAACCAGGGCAGCAGAGAGCACGCAGCAGCACCGCCGCTCAATGGACTGGAAATGCCCACACACACACACACACACACACACACACACACACACACACACACACACAAATACACGGACACACATACTCAAAATTTCTCACATACATAATGGGCATACATGCATACACCACTCACGCGCACACACAGGAACAGAGTCTTTCTGTCCTTCTTCTCCTAATGACGCCTCAAGCATCTTGCTGGAACATGAATTGGTGTTAGTTTAATTAAACCAGCGTGGCCCTTATTTGTGTTCCTCTCTTCGTTCTCAAAAAGGAAAAAAAAAAAATGGCTTGATGACAGCATAATTGCTGAAGAATTGAAGGAGAGCTAGTGTGTCGAGTTGCCAAGTGGGCCCAAAAATCCCCCCCTTTCTGCATCTCCATGGGCCCCGTGGCCCTGCTCTGGAGACCTGTCCATTCTCTCGGCCCCAAAAGTCTGCTAACGTCTGCTCCGACCATCCATGCCATTCTGACAGGCCTGTACCATGCCCTGTGCAACAAGTCCATATACCCAAAAGGGGCAAAGTAGAGTGTTTGCTAGAGCCTTTGACCTGCCACCTCTATGGTTGAGTTAGGTAAATAAAACGACTTGTTAAAGTTCAGGGAAAATCTACTTCTAGGATAGCCCTCCTGTTGTCTTCGGGTCAAATTGACCCGAAGACAACAGGAGGGTTAAAGGTCCCGTATCGTGCTTATTTTCAGGTTCATACTTGTATTTTATGTTTCTACTAGAACATGTTTACATGCTGTAATGTTAGGAAATAAACTGGAACACATTTAGAATGTTTAAGTTTAAAACCGTGTAATGGTCTAAATATTGTATATTTGTGACATCACAAAAAGACAGAAATCCTAACGGCTTGTTTCAAACGCACAATTTCTGAATACGGGCTATGTATGTTTCTCCGTATATTGAGCATTTTGATAGTTTAACAGTATTTATATAGCACTTAAACCTGCTTTATAATATAAAAGACATGAAAATCTAATTTTTTTCAATATGGGACCTTTAAAATAAAACTGGCAGTTGGTAGGAGAGGGACATCTGGGATACCTGATGACTGTCCAATCAGTGCTGACAGTGTGAGGGAGTTTTCTGTCAGGAGAATGAAAATGAAGACGGTGGTGTTGAAGTCGCCTATACTTTGCATGCCAACCGTCCACCCCAATCTCCTCCCAACAGACTTTCTGTGATACGCTACAGCTGTACTTCACAGGTCACCTGTCTGAAAAATGTAAACAAAGGTAATTGTAAGTATTTGAACAAACAGCCAATGCTGTCATTTTTTTTTTCTGAGAGCAGTCAAGGAATAAAGTACTCCTTTATAAAGTTATTTTCATAAAACAGTCACTATATCCTGACAATGGTGCATGAGACAGGTAATTTGCAAGATTTCACAGACCGGAGGAAAACAACCAATCAGAGCCGAGCTGGAGCCTTGCCGTCTCTGAGCAGCTGTCAATCATTCGCAAACTCCGATCAAACGGCCAACTAGGCAGCGCTGATCAAATATGAATCAATATTCTGTTACGTTAATGCTTCTTTCTCTCCTCAAATGTTTTCAGAAACATCTTGTAGTGTACTGTTTAGCTGTAAAATGAGAGAGTTTGCGACCCGGCAGCCATGTTGAGATCAGTTGAGGAAATACCAAGCACCGCCCACCAGCTGGAGCAAACTTTCTAATTTTACAGCTAAACAGTACACTACAAGATAATTCTGAAAACTTTGATCGGAGTTTGCGAGTGATTCACAGGTGCCTCCGTTGAATGAACAGCCAATAGGAACGCTCTCTCTCTCTCTCTCTCTGAAAATACCTGTGATTGGCCAAAGTTAAAGATAGGGTTGACGATGTTGGAAAGCTAGCATGATTTGAAATTAGCATGGCCTCAGGAGCTCCGTCTAAACCCCCGCGCCCCCATCCCCTCGAGGCTCCTTCCAAGGCAACCCCCCCCCCCCACACACACACATGCACGAGCACCGCCGCATCGTAACTACTTCACAGAAACAGAGCGGAGAGAGGACCTCAACTCAACAACGCTACCTCATGACAAGTAACCGCGGCAGTGCTACTGCAGGGCTGAGTTTTCTCTTCCATTCTCCAGGAAACGTGCGGCGGCGACACGCTTTGAGTTCAGGCTGGTGCACGCCAAGGGTAGAGTACGAGCAGGAAGGGCAGGGAGGCATCTGATTGGTTCTTTCCAAGCAGACCGTGAGGCAGTGATTGGTAGACGTTTTTACAGGATTACAGCAGCTACAGATGACGGCTCTTTTCCGGTCCTTTTTCAGAGCTCATCAGTAATGGATCGCTGTCGGGGGGTAAAGACCATTTCAACCAATATAACAGATAGTGGAGACTGGAGAACATCGTCAACCCTGCCTTTAACTTCACTGACTGAGTCTTGTGTTTGTTTGACCCATCCATCACCACTCCAACCCTTAACGGACTATCACGCTGTTATTACTACGTCACTCGCTCCGACCGTCGAATAACGCCGCGGGTGGGTTTACATTGGAGTTAGTTGAAAACCCGGTTCGTCACATACAGTACTGTTGCTAAAGGGTGCCTCCATGTGTCGATTTCCATGGGGCACTTACCAAACGGCGTTATTTGGCGAGTTGGGAATGAGAAGGGGTTGATTGCGGAGTGCATGTATGTGTCTGTGTGTGTTGGTGGTGGGGGGGCGGGACAGCTGGTTAGCAATGGGGTGGTAATAAAGTAGTTGGGACCCTTTGTTAGGGATGATGAGCTTGTGTGTGTGTGTATGTGTGTGTGTGATGGGAGGATCAGGAGGCTGGTAGTGAGAGTAAAGGAATGTAACCCAGCCTCTCAGTCCCTCCATATGACGCTAATTGCAGCAGAACGGGGATGGCCTGGGCTGCTTGTGTACACCATTGTTATTCCTCAGCCTATTGTCTATCTGCCTTCTGACAATCGCCATCTGAATGAGAGCCTGTTAAGCCTGGCAGATCCCCATCATTAGACCCCTTTACACCCATTGTGATGCAGCACCGAGGATACTGTAGGGCTATCGGTGACTTTCAGCAGGACCGAGGCCACGTCCACAATAACACACAACACATTTTCCTTTTGTCGAGGCCGTCCATCCACACAAAGACAGCATGTTCCACCTTTGGGAACTTTTTGAAAACGCTCTTGAGGGTGGATAAGTTTGAAAATGCCTCTCATTGACTCTATAGACTTTTTAACCACTTAAACACACACTGTTCTCCCCACCAGACACTAGTGTTATTAAAAGTTACATGAATATAACAATATGTATCCATAGGTTAGACCAGGGGTCAGCAACCTGTGGCTCCGGAGCCACATGCGGCTCTCTCAATGTGGCCCTAATACTCCGTAGCACATTTGCTCTTTGGCCCTCACTGCATTAGACTTATATACTATATACTCAGACTATAAACTGTGTTACCTTCATCACAATGATCAAATGTTTTTCTGCTCCAGACAGATTTTTAGTTTTTAGTTTTTTTGCCTAAAATGGCTCTTTTGATAGTAAAGGTTGCTGACCCCTGGGTTAGACTCTCATCTTTTGTAGTAATTTCTTTTAATAAATACATTTTTATAAAGTTTTCCAGTTCAACAATGTCACAACCAAATTTTATTTGTTGCAGCAGTCTGACGTTCAAAAATAGTCCATTTGTTAAAAAAAAAAGTAAGTTCAACAATACAGAAAATCAGGGATCAAAGACATTTGGAGGTCACAGCTCAGAGTTTTAACCTGCTGAAGTCAATGTGTCCATTCAACACCACTGCAGGCCAGCTGGTGGGGCTAAAGCAGTTTTGCATGCCAAACGAAATGGGAAAAAGAAGAAGATATTCCCAATTCCAAAACACCCCCTATCTCCCTACCCACTTCCACTCCATTTTTGCTTTCACGTGGAGGGTGGGCCACATTAAGTGCCATTCCAAACCGATAAGCGGGGAGTGGAAGCGGGTCAAAAAACCCTCCAACAGCGAGCCTGCATCGATGGCGACTTAACCAGGCGCCCTTACTGACAACTTGAAATGCCGTTTTGTGTTCCTCATGGAACATGCTATAATGTTGCAACTCCTGGAACAAAAATTTACTGGAAAAACTGCTCAAACTAAGACAGACATTTAATTTATTCCACTTCATTGTCATACAGACATTAACAACTTAAAGTAGATAGATTGTATTTAGGATCAAATATACTCTTGTCTAGTATAGTAAACATGTTCATTTGATTGTAAAGTGCTATATAATTCTACATATATATACAACGTATATTTATTATTTTTTACCCCTATCAGCAGCTCGAACGGCATTTACATATTAAATCTTCAACTGTGCAATACTGATTTAACAGTACAATAATTTAGTGCAATAATCTGGTTCACTCTGGCATTAACGCTGTATTTATTTATACAGTACCTTTAAACTAACATTCATATTTATTTATGCTATTCTTGCATTTTTACTTAATAATAGTTCCTATTTTTCAGCATTATTATTAGCACTACTGTTATATAGATTTCTTATTTATATTTGTTTTTTACAATTTCTCTATGTTTATATGTACATGTATATATATTTCTATTCCAGATTTGGAAGCCTTACTCAATTTACCCCCGGGGATCAATAAAGTATTTCTGATTCTGATATTTAATCATAGTTTCCTTGCCGGAGAGAGGGAAGTTCGTCCCGAAGCGGCCGCTGTATTTAAACCCTCCACCTTAAAGAAGGGTGCTTCATTGAGCTGTGAGTACGACTATAAACAGAGTTCACTCCGTCACGGAAAGTGGGAGGGTGGAGGGACCAGATTGGAATTGGGCCGAAGAGATTAGGCCACTTTCATATGGTGCTTCAGTGTGGACGGTGAGCTTTTAGAGCAACCTGAAAATGCCGGTGTGGATGACACCTCATCTGACCTCATCTGTAATTCAAAGTCAAGAGTAATCAGAGTAAGATACACGCTTAGTTGCCAGTTTGTTAAGTACTGTAAGGGGCTGAGGGGCAGGGTAATTGGAGGCATCTACATTCCTGCCAAGTGGCTCCACCGACTCCTATCTGAGAGTACAGGGAGCAGGTGTAGGGAGCCAAACACCTGGAACTGATCTCCTCATCAGGAGAAGGACAGTCAGCCGAGCTCATTTGGTGTGGCACATGCTCTGAGTGAGGAGCTCTCAGTCTCTTCTCCCCTAGATCTCCAGGGTGAACCTTTGTTATATGTTAAGTATATAAGTCGGCTAGCTACCCGGCTAACATTTGGTTTTTGGTTTGCCAGTTATGGGGGTTAGGTTTTTCTGTTGTGTTTGTGAGACTTGGAGTTTGGCTGAATAAAAAACCCTGTTGACTGTTAAGCTGACTCTCTTTGATTGCAGTATTTTCAGTATTTCCCCTGCCCCCTGCCGAGTCCTGTTACAGTACACCAAGTTCAAACTAATGCAGTAATACCACAGTGTGGATAAAAAAGGGTTTTGTTGAAACTGTCTGAGAGAGGTGTTGATTCAACTTAATTTTGGAGGATGTAGATTGTGGTGCTGTTAAATGTATCGCATCATACAGAGAGGTGTTTCTGTTATTTAGCCTCAATATAAATGGGGGGGGGGGGTGGTGGACAAAACTAACACATGTCAGTATAACACAATAGACTACTAATCAAATTTGTCTCTGTCATCTTTATACTGCTTATTGTGTGACATTAAAAGGAAACTAATGAAATAAAAATGGGCCAAATCAATCAATCAATCTATCAATCAAATAAATCAAATCTTGAAACTTTAAATTGGAGAAAAAGTGTGTAGATAATTACGCGACTTGGTTGTTTAAATTCTATTTAAATCAATGGGAAAAAAATGTGAAATTTCACAGTCTGAATAATTATAATTTCTAAACATCTTTAAAAAAAACTTTCAACTGTCTTGAAATAATTTCCCCATCTTTCCCCCTGACGAGCATCACTCCAGTGAACGTGACACTGTTTTTGTCCGTACAAGTTTGGTCACGGACGTACTATAGACACAAACTGCCAGCTGGCCTGCTTTTGGGGCGGTGTGCGGCTCAGTCTAGTCCTCCGTCGTCTCCCTAAAACAAGCATCTGGAGGCCCGGGGAGTGAATACAAGTGTGAATATATTCATCCCCATGCTGCTTTGTTAAATCTCTGGGCGTAAAGCCGTTGTACCCCCCGTGCCCTCCTGGGTGACCCCCGAGGATCAGAGACCAGGTTGTCGAAACATTTGTAACATTTGGCCAAAGCAAATCTCAGGCTGCCTGTTGAATTGAAGCTCAGACCAAAGAGGAGAAGAAAAAAAAAATCCCCCTGGAACCCTCAAAACACTCCCTCCTCTTGGACCGGGATCCCCCCACCCCACCCCACACTCTCGTTCCTTATCCCTCACACACACACACCGAGCATGGAGGCTCAACCCCTCACAACCTCCAGCAAATCCCCTTTATCTTTTCCCAGCCAGATGGGGCCGCTGGAATAATAGCCGAAGCCCAATGAGTTCCATTCAATTTGTCATGCCGTCTAAAGGAGCTTGTAAGCTTCCCATTTGCAGTTATGTTATAGTAACCATGGGAGGCTCTGCAGTGTTAGGACTTAATTACCTCCTAATAGCTGTTGTAGAGATAAAGCCCCCAGCCAGCATAACCTAACACTGTCCAGCCCCTGAGACACAGAGGCCTGAAGACTCCCTCTGTTAGCCAGGATCCACATGGTTCATCATGTGTTTGATGGTCAGCGCCTGCCTTTACTGAGTGACCTCTTCACCCCTATTGCACCTGTACAGATCTGCTGATTAGTCACCAGGTTGATCATACTATTGCAGTGAGAGACTTTGGAAGAACGTCCCTGATGATGTCAGGTTAGGTAGAGCTGTATCTGTTTGTAAATGGCTTTTTTTAAGAGTGATTTTATGTCTAAAGGACATTTTAAGATGTATTTTAGCCACCGGACTGTCTGTCGGTCAGTCCGGCGGAATTATCTCAACAACTATTGGATGGATGCCTATGAAATGTGGTACAGACCATAAAATGTATATAGATATGGACGACATGACAGCTCCTCAAAAATGAAGCCAAAATATCTCAATCGCCCCCTGGTGGCCGGCTGCGGTACAGGTCATAAGGCCCGCCTCCTCCGTGTTAGCGGATGGGCCAAACTAAAAAGTCAAAGTACACATCAGATACATTTTTCCCAAAGATGGTTTCTGTTTATTTTAGGTAGTTCTTATCACACTGACATATGTTCAAGTGTTCATTTTTTCTGATGAGTTTGGTTTTAATGAGTTATTTGATGCTATAAAAAAGGGTGTGAGACATCATGATTGGCAGCTGTGAGTGTCTCTCGCTGACAAGCTGCGGCCGTGCTCGGCTCGCGATTGGTTCGGGCAGGGGTGACCTCGATACCGTGGCTCCAGCCCCCTTCTGGGGGTACGTGGCCCACTGAATATAGGCAGTAGTGTTTCTCCCGCTTGCCCCATAGACTTTACATTGTGATGACGTAGCAGATGTTTAAATCGATTTCCTCGGCTTGAGGAAAGTTTTACAAATATAAAACCTCCTTGGATCAAAAAATCATAATAGAAAGTTTCATAATTAACCTTGTTGCAGTTCGAGGTGTGAAACCCGAGGCACCTGAGTTATCTAGTTATTTAAGTCGAGTTTGTCGACTTAAAGGAATAGTTCGATTTTTTTTAAGAGGGGTTGTGTGAGGTTATTATCCATAGACAGTGTATTACCTACAGTAGATGACGGTCAACGTGCCCCCAACATCGAGAAACAGACAGGAGCACCGGAGCAAACTACCAGGCTGAAAAGGTTCACCTAAAAAAATGATATCCGTTTAAATGAACACTATGTTTAGAATATTTTCCGACGGCGAACTGAACGTATCTATACTGTATTTGTCATCTGAGTCTGCTGGCTTTGGAGAGAGCATAGATAAGTTTTACTTTCAGTTTAGTTCCCCTTTCGGAAAGGAGAAGGAAAGGGCTGTCTGACGGCAAAGTTAAGCGACAAAAATATTATAAATAAAGCGTACAGTTAAATGGATATATAGGGGAGCCTTTCTTTTAGATGGCTAAAATACGTTTTCCTGCTGTCCCCGTCTACAGCACTGTATTGCTTCGCTCTGGTGCCGGTGCTCCTGTCTGTTGCTCCAAGCTGGGGGCACACCGACCGTCATCTACTGTAGGTAATACACTGATTATGGATAAGTATCTCATACAACCCCACTTTAAAACACCCGAACTATCCCTTTAACAAAAAATAAAGCATGCAGACTTTGTGCCTTAAGAAAACACAAACAGTATCTTCAACAAATGATACGCTTGTTCAGCTAGTTTGCATTTGCAAAATATGTTTTGGGGGGAACACAAATGTGTTTTTCTTCAAAGGATCACACAGAGAACGTTCAGATCTGCACTTCCTGTACTGGCACTTAACTTTGCCATTAAAACGTACAGTAAATCGCTTGTGCAGGAGTGCCGCATGTGAATCTAGCCAGGGGGACAACGTTACACAAACACACACAGTAACAGCAGCAGCGGTGGCAGGCGGCATCTCACGTTCCTCACTACATAGATTTCAACAAAAGCGAGAATTTTGCTTCATTTCGTTCCAAGATTTGGCAGAGAAAGGGATGGAGGGGGGAGAGCCAGGACGTTATTCATGTCTTTCACTTCATTTGGCCTCGGCCGGTCAGCTCCCCAGACAGAAAGAGAAACCTTCTCTCTCGTGTTTTTTCCACCCTCCTCTCTTTTCTGCTTCTTTTTTTTTGTTCCCTTTCTTTTTTTTATTTTGAAGGCAGATTAGCAGGATTAAGTATGGCTCACATATGCTCCTCCTCACTATTGGTATTCACCACGGCACCGGGCCTACCGCCACCCAGACTGATGGACAGAGGGAGAGAAAGAGGGCGAAAGAAGGTGGTGGTGAGGAGAGTCAACGTTGGAGGGGAATAGGAAACGTTATAAACACCCAGCCTGTTCACATACTTTTGGTTTAAGGCTGGGTTTTTTTTTTACCCCATTTTAGTTCCAGCTCCTTCGCTCCAATCAAACTTTAATACTACAGCAAACAATTCTATTTTTGACAATAGTTCTTCCAACAGTTTGTGTTTGGCTCTCTCCGGTTTCAACATGACAATGCGTTCGTGCAGGTCCAGAAAGAAAAGGTTCTCCCAGCTTGGCGTGGTAGAACTTGGACTGGCCTGCACAAGGCCTCTGACCTCAACGCCATCCAACAGCTTCGGGGTGAACCGGAACGCCGACCGAGAGCCAGACCTCATCACCCAACTTCAGTGGTTGACCTCACTAATGCTCTTGTGGCTGAATGGGGAGAAAATCCCTGCAGCCAGGTTTCAGAATCTGGTGGAAAGCCTGAAACCAGAAGAGTGGAGGCTCTTAAAGCAGCACATCAATGCTCATGGTGTCATTCATTCATAATCACACACGGGTTTATATGATATTATGCTGCAGAATGGAGGGGGGGGGGTCTACTCAGATTCACATCAGTTTTTGTAAGAAAAAAAAGTGCACAAATCCATTCATCTCAATTGGGTGGTAACTTTTATCATCAGTGGTCGACCGACAGCTCTGCTTTGAATTTTTGAAATACATGAAATATCACAGTTTTCAGGAAATTCACACTTTGGTATAGCCTACTAAAAAATCACTGTGTGTTACAGTAATGCAATGAATAAAAGTAGTTCTGCATAAATCATGGTTAATTTCATAACCTTGAGTTTCTCAACCTTGGTTTGGGACCCCCTATTTCGGCTCACAGCATATTTGATCCATATTTATTTTGGAATTAAGTGAAGTATTACAGTTTTCAGGAAATTTGAGGAAATTCACCCTTTGGTACCAATAACTCACTGTGTTACATTAGGATGAAAGTAGTTCTGCATAAATAATGGTTAATTTCATAACCAAGAGTTTCTCAACCTTGGTTTGGGACCCCTCTACATGGGCTTGTGGCATATTTTATTCATATTTTATTGGAATTACATTAAATATTACAGTTTTCAGGAGATTTGAGGAAATTCACCCTTTGGTTTTTTGTTTTGGTAGACTACCAAAAAAAATCAGTTTGTTACAGTCATACAATGAGTAAAAGTAGTTCTGCATAAATCATAGTTATAGTTTCTATGTGGGCTCACAACATATTTTAATATTTTTTATTGGAATTACATGAAATATGACAGTTTTTAGGAAATTTTAGAAAATTCACCCTTTGATTTTTTTTGGCTCACAGCATATTTCTAAACATGATAATACACTTATATTAATTTGATAAGTTCATAATAACAGTTTTTAGCTATAATAAAAGCTTTTAAGAGCATGTCAATCTTATCATAAAAGGTTGAGAAACTCTTTTTTTTTTTTTTTTAAATCAGTGGTTTAAGATTCTAGGAGTTTAATTACTAGTCTGTATTTCTGAAACACCCTGTGAGGGTTCAGGCTAACATAGCCTCCATGATTCCTGATCATTTTACCATCTAATTGTAGGCTATATAGGCTACGACTAGACTTATTAAATAATGATGCACAGGAGGTGAAAGGAGCCCAGCTGAAGAGGAGAGCCAGCCTGCAGTCTGTGTGTCTCATTGTGAATCCGGTGCAACAGTGAGAGAGTGTGGGAATGTCTAATGAAGCAAGAGGTGGCACAGATACAAACCTCCTGATTTAAAATGCCACTTTAACCGCCTTCATTACCATAATCTTATTTAACGGGAGTAAACACGGGAGCGCGAGCAGATATAACGATGAGACAAAAGAGGGGCAGTGTGTGTGTGTGTGTGTGTGTGTGTGTGCGTTAACGACCTTGATTGTGTGACATCATTGGCGGACCGATGTGACACCTGACTGACGGTTACAGTCACGGAAAAATATTCATGTCTGATTGGCGCAATGTAGGCTATGTTACTGTACGAGATAGATAGATAGATAGATAGATAGATAGATAGATTAAGAACATTTAAAATTGAACTATATATATATATATATATATATATATATATATATATATATATATATATATATATATATATAGTTCAATTTTAAATGTTCTTAATCTATCTATCTATATGTATAATTTAAAAATATATATTTTTTTTAAATAAAAAAATATTTTTGGGGATTTATTTTAAAAAAGTTCAATTTTTAAATGTCCTTAATAAAATGTGCAACAGCAAATGAGACATTTTCTGATAAGAAACGTCAATTATTCTAAATAATATATTTTTTTTAATTGGAAGAACATTGCTAGGCATATTAATCACAGAACAAATGAGTAGTCTTCTATTTTTTTTCATCCATTTTTCCCTCCCACCCCCAACAACAGTAAGACAAATAAAGGAAATATCTAATATGACACGAATGGCAACAGTTAAAACAAAACTTAAAATAGCGGTGACACCAAAATTAGTGAAACATAGAACACATAAAATACACACATGTACATACAAAATAAAAATAAATAAATAAAAATAAATTAAGTAAATTCATTTTTTTATAATAATAATAATAATAAAAAAGGTTTCCAATATTTTTCAAAAGAACTAAACTAAACCCACTTTTTAAATCCATCCAATAGACATAAAGCTGAGTCTGTAGAATAACTTAACGTTATACATGTATTTATTTTGATCAATATTCAGATACAGAGAGGAGATTCCGAGCCCAGTTCTTGTGAAAACAAATCAACTTGTAGAGGCAATTAGCGCTGATTGCGTCTGACTGCACAATCCAGCTCATATTTGGGGACAAAGCTGCTGTCACTTTGAGTTACATCCTGAGAGCGAGTCAGCGGTTTGGGCCCTTCTGTCTGCCAGAGGCCGACCAGCAGCTACAGCATCCAGCATCCAGCAGCCAGCAGCAGGCCGCACCGCCACACCGCTATCGCTCACTGGAGGACTAATTGAAACGTTACGGATCATAACCGTTAGAAACAATTTTGCACACTTCATTAATTAACGTTTAAAGATGCACTTTAACGGCAGCTGCTGGTCCACAGCGGGTAAAAACGGAAAACACAGCAAAACCAAGAGCAGGAAACATATTGCGCTGCTTATTAAGGCTTCGACCCGTTAATGCTGCTCATTTGAAGGTGATTTTATGGTCCGGTAGGCTACAGTTAGGAAGAAGAAACATAATAATAATAAATAAAATAAGAGACGAGGAACGAAATTTCGATCAAAATAAATAATAAAAAACATAGGATGATAAATAAAGAAAAACAGACATTTATTTATTTATTTTTTTAAACAAAAGTTGTTTCGGCATAAAACAAATTAATTATGTCAATTATTAAAAAGAGGTCTGATTTATTTTATAACTGTTTAACTGATACTGAATAATACAGACAGATTACTATTCACTTGTAAGAGGCACAAAAAATATGGCTTATTATCTGTGTTATTATAATAAAATCCGTCCACACGCGGGCCAACGTTTTCACCAGCCGGGGCCATATGTAGGAGGAGTGTGTCTGTGTCTGATTTCACTTAATGCTGTGTGTTGGTATAATGACATCAGGAGGCTGGAGGACCCCCCCACCCCCTCCTAGGATCTGATTGGTCTCCGGGAGGCCGCCGGAGCAGAGCCGGCGTTGTCCTGGTGACCCGGCCTCTCGTGAGCTGCAGCTCGCTATAAAAGCCCGCGGTCGCACGCAGGCGTGCCAAATGGGCTGTCAGATGCGATTTGGAGTAACAAGTGGATTTGACGTTTAAGGTTTTTCTCACCATCGCGCTTGGAAACACTCTCGGTAGGTGTTCGATTATTTGTTTACAGATATTCTGATGGATAATCAGTGTCTAGGGTCTACATATATATATAAATTATGAGGCTGCTTTGCTTTATTTCTGCTGAGCCAGAGGCGAGTAGAAATAGTGTCGGACACTCACTGATCTTATTCCTTTATCTGATGATCAATTATCAATACAGAGATAAAAAAAACTAAAGCAAATTTGCAATGAATGTACTAGATTTTATGTTGAAAAAAAAGGATCCTCTTTAAGGCTTCCAGTTAATCAGATTTTGTTTACATGGATCATACTTTTAATTATTAATTAAACGGATCAAATAGCAATAACTTGTTATCACCAAAAAAGTTGATATTATTTTTTGCGCTGGTGGCATGATGTGTGGATTTTAAGGGTTCAGTAAATGAACTTGTTTTCTCTCTCTCTCTGATCAGATCCCCGTGCTGGACCAGGACCATGGACTCAGATACGAGCCGCGTGTCCAGCAGACCCTCCTCTCCAGAAGTGGACGACCTCTTCGCTCATCACTTGGCCACCCTCAAGAAGTCCGTGCAGGGTTTCTCCGGTACCGTGTCGTCCACGCAGAGCGACCTGTCCGACATCCCGGGCCTGCGAGGCCTCTCCGGTCTCTCTGGTCTCTCCGGTCTCTCCGGTCTCTCGGGTCTCTCGGGTCTCTCCGCAGAGGACGAGGAGTCCCTCGCCCTCCGGCTGTCCAAGAAGGACCGCAAGCTGCTGTCAGAGAACGAGCTGCAGACCATCCGCCTCAAGATCAACTCCCGCGAGAGGAAGAGGATGCACGACCTGAACGTGGCCATGGACGGGCTGCGCGAGGTCATGCCCTACGCGCACGGACCGTCGGTGCGCAAACTGTCCAAGATAGCAACGCTGCTGCTCGCGAGAAACTACATCCTGATGCTGAGCAACTCTCTGGAGGAGATGAAGCGGCTGGTGAGTGAGATCTACGGCAGCGGAGGACACCACGGACACGGCGGCTTCCACCCGGCGGCCTGCGGGACCATGACGCACGCGGGGCCCGTGCCGGTCTCCCACGCCGCGCACCCGGCGCACCCGCACCCGCACCCGGGACACCCAGCGGTGCACCACCCGCTGCTCCCGCCGGCCGTCTCCGTCTCCACCGCGTCTCTGTCCGCTCCGGGCATCTCCGCGGTCACCTCGGTTAGACCGCATCATCACCATCACGGACTCCTCAAAGCGCCCGGTGCCGGTTCCGGAGCCGGTCCGCTTGGCAGCAGCTTCCAGCACTGGGCCGTCGGCGGCGGCGGAATGCCGTGTCCGTGCAGCATGTGCACGGTCCCGCCTCCGCATGTCACCAGCATGAGCGCCGTCACCATGCCGAGGCTCACCAGCGAAAAATGACTCCAAAAACTGAACGGAGACGAACTCTTTGGGGGTAACTTGTTGTTACAGACTCTCTCTCCTCACCATTATTACTCTGTTTTATTTATCTGTGTTGCTGAATCCGTTGAGTCGACGGCTCCAGTATAAAGAACATTGGTTTTCCCTCACTGGGACTCTGGGGGGTTTTTTTTGCAACTAACTTAGTGTTTTATGGTTATTAACCTCAGTTGTATAACAGGTGTCTCTTAAAGCACAACTTTACTGGAAACATTTGACGGCCCCAGACATCTGTGTGTGTGTCTACAATTACTTAATTGAATCCTTTCTGTGGGCCTGCAATGGGGGGAAAGGTCACAAATCAAAACCACAGATATATAGAGTGTAAATATGTAGATGGATTATTCATATATTAGAGTCTCGTTAATGTGTTGGATAAGACACCCCCCCCCCTCCCCAACCCTTCAACCTGTTGCACCTGCTTTATTCTCTCCGTCTTATTCAACTGCTTCTCTCCTTATTTTCTCTCTCTCTCTCTCTCTCTCTCTCTCCCCCCAGTAGACTGTCATTCTCTGTCCGACGCAAACAATGACTACTTGTTTATTTTTTTAATAAAAAAATGAAATATTTATTTACTTATTTTGGACGGGAATTTCAGATAACTTTCTGATTTATGTTGGAAGTTTGAAATGTAAAATAAAGACGATTAATTGAAAAAGGAAAAAATTCTTTGGTGATGTTTTGTTGTTGTTTATTTACTTATTTGTGTAATGTTTGTGTAGTTTACACAAGAGAAGGACGATTAACAAATTCACAATTTCACCTGAAATGTATTATATCACAATTATTATAATTTTGAAGCACTCAACATATTATTATTATTATATTTTGTATAATTAAAATAATCAATTAATTATTAAATATTATTAAATAAATTGACCATAGAAGAACAGTTTAGCAATGGCATGTAGAAAGGACCATCTCTTTTTTCATCTTAAAGATCACAGTGGCCTCATCATTCATTAAAATAAAATATTACATAGATTTATTTCAGGATTCTTAAATATGTGAGGCCATTGTGAGCCTTATAAATAAAATTGACTTCATGGAAAATCTGTGTGCAGAGTCAGAAATAAAGAAAACAGTTTAGTTCATTTGACTTTACAATTACTTTGAATCTAATTATTAGTCCTACATAAATTCACAGTTTAGTTCATTTGACTTTACAATTACTTTGAATCTAATTATCAGTCCTACATAAATTCACGAAGTCCATCTAATAAAAACAGGAATTTATTTAATAAAAAACAATAATTGAGTTGGAAAATTAACATTTTACTTTGATTTAATGGATAAAATAAAGCTGTTTTATACAATCTTTATATATATTGTTATACTAACGTGTGTTCCTTCATGACACAAACTTGTTCTGACCTCGTCTCTGCTGCTGGATGATCACACCTAAAAAGTCAGTTGCGCACAAGGTGACTTTAATCAGCTTCATGTCAAATGCAAACCAAACAGTGATGACTGAGGCAGCTGTACGTCCAACTGCAGAATGTTGTAATGGGCTAAAAGAATTGATATATTACAGATATTGATTGTCTAACCTGAATGATGAGAGGGAAACACAAGAGAGGGGAAAAACTGCATTTGGAATCGTCAGCGTCTGCAAAAATGAGCGCGTAAACAGCCGAGAAGCACATGAAGCCGGTTGATGAGTAGACTTTAGGAGAAGGACAGCAGCTGCATAGCAGATTGTGCATGCTGTTGCAATGTTTTCCAAAGGCCTTTGAAGCTGGAACGATATACGAACCAACTCTCTGAATATTCATGCACGCATTTGTTTATTCGTCTCATTACTGGAATTTGAATTATTCAAAGTCCTTCATCGTTCTGTAGGACGTTTCAGAGAGGAAGAGGTCATTCGGTGCAATACGGCAAAAAATACAGTTTATTTACAGGTAAGCTATATGAGACAATCAGTCTTTAAAAAGAAGTCTCAGCAGGTGGAAACACATATCTGAGAGTGCATTTGAATTAATAAACTCAAGCTTTATATAGGCTACTTTAAATGTTATGCCAAGCTTTCAGTGACAATTATGTATTTTACTATATACAACTACATCATCACAGCATCCACTTCAGCAGCACATTAAACAGCAAATCCTCTCTGACTTCTTCCTCCCCTGCAGAGTCAGATGGATCCATATTATGGTGACACACCAACCACAAAATGAGTAAATTTCAGCTATCACTATTGTTCATTTGTTCTATATATATATATATATATATACACTGTATATTAAGGCTGGCAATCATCGATATATCAAAAATATGTAATTGCAATTAATAGCAAATTAATGAAAAACAATTGTATTTGTTCAAAATGTAGCTTAAAGGGAGATTTGACTATAACCTGCCCCAAACTGCAAGTGATTATCATAAAGTGGGCATGTCTGTAAAGGGGAGACTCGTGGGTACCCATAGATCCCATTTTCATTCACATATCTGGAGGTCAGAGGTCAAGGGACCCCTTTGAAAATGGACATGCCAGTTTTTCCTCGCCAACATTAACGTAAGTTTGGAGCGTTATTTAGCCTCCTTGACGACAAGCTAGTATGACATGGATGAACGGATGGATTTCATCAATTGCATTGATTTGTTAAAAAAATTAGTGGCGTTAATGACGTTATTTTATCTGAATGCGTTATTATCGCGTTAGCGTTGACAGCCTTAATAAATATATATATTTTTTTTTTTTTGAATGTCCACAATGCTCTGCAAACTCACTCAGTTGTTTTCATATCATTTTATTATTCCTCCACTCAGGTTGAAGCAAAGTGAAAAGGTTTGTGCTTATCTCAATGATGTCAATATGCAATAAATTGATCATTTTTGTGCATCTGAAGAAGTGTTTTGTTCCTATGTGCTAATACAAATCATACAAAAAAGTGCAGCAAAGTTGCCAGGAGAGTTTAGAGGCCACAGTCTGAACACACCCACACAATCCTGAGGAGAGGTGCAATCAGGCAGAAGAAGTGAAAACACCTGTGTGAGTGGACTCTCTCAGGACTTTACTTAAGGACACTGATCATCCAGGTCATTGGCGTCCATGGGCCTTTTTCACAGCACAAAGGTGTAACATTAATATTAATATTAACATTAACAATGGCTTTCTTTTATTCAAGTGTCCCAGTAATTGAAGACAGTTGGTATTTTCAAATGAAACTTGTGAGCTCTTGTTTACAACACGGAAAGTCGTGTACACGATACGCTTTGCGTTCAAGTGGTTAAGTCGTGAGATCACAGCTGCTAAGCAACGGCAATATTAACGTTACTGTCGGCGTCTAGAAGCCATAGAGGCTAACAATTTAGCAAGCTAGCAAGTGGGTAACATAATAAAGGAAATGCAAAGACATAATGACAGAGGAAAACAATGAGGCTGTTGAAAATATCAACATTTTCCTCAGACATATTATAAAATGAGGAAGAAAAACAACATACAACTAAAATTACAATATATTAACTTATTATGCAGCGAAAAATGAACTTCCAAGGCCTCCGCCATTTCTGACAACGTCAACAAGCACCACACAACTCGTGAACTCGGAACTTTCAGAAACTTTCCACCTACGAGGTCATGAATACCACAAGAGGGGGGCGTTCATATGGACTCTTCTCGTGAACACAGTAAACACCACCCCATTTGAAGGCACCAAGTGGCTGTGGTCGAATACTGTTTTTCACTTATGGTAAATTAACTTGCATTTATATTGCGCCTTTCTAGTCTTCCGACCACTCAAAGCGCTTTACACATGTCAGACTTCACCCATTCACACACACACATTCATACACTGATGGCAGAGGCTGCCCATCAGGATCTGATCTAAATACTCATTTACAAGTACAGCCTTCGGGAGCAATGTGGGGATCAGTATATCGACACTTCGACATGTGGACCGGAGGAGCCTGGGATCGAACCGAGTGAGGGCTGACACAAAACAATCTGTTTTGAGAATTAACTTTTTGATGGCACATAAAGGCTTAAGATGGATTAAGGATCATTTGTCTTAGAACATGTTGCTTTACATCGGGTGTCTTCGGGGGGCGTTCTATTCTTAATAACTCAAGATATGTAACAGCAAACTCCAAGCTTTGCTGGTCAGGGAGTCGTGATTACACAACAGACACCATTCACCTACAGATGGGTGATAGATTAAAGAAAGAACAAAGTGTCTCAGTCAGACGATGTTCCACCACAAGCCTCCGGAACATGCTTCAGTGCTCCAGCAAGCAATTTTTTTAGGTGGTGCGATTGCATTTAAAGTCAACGCAAAGACACGAGCGGATGCAAATTTGAGTGCAAAACTCACACCTATCCTGACATTTTATGTCTTGGTAAAATATTCAAAAATAATCTTGAGGGGTACGTTTATGATATTCAATCAAAACTATAATATTTTACTTTACTGTGAGCAAAGTCTTTCATGGCCTAAACGCTGACCACAAGTCAGATGCAGGATGTGAAACCCAATCTTTGGTGTCAAAGTCCTGCACTTTACCCACCATCCATTCCCACTCTGACAAGACTGTTGTTATGTGTTTGCATTCATTTATCAAATTTCTTCTTATTCCCATTCTTCTTTAAAGGTCCCATATCATGCTCATTATCAGGTTCATACTTGTATTTTGTGTTTCTACTAGAACATGTTTACATGCTGTAATGTTTAAAAAAACACATTATTTTCCTCATACTGTCTGCCTGATTATTCCTGTATTTACCCTCAGTCTGAAACGCTCTGTTTTAGTGCATTTCAACGAAATTGCGTTGCTAGGCAATGGTTTGAGTCCATGTTTACTTCCTGTCAGCTGATGTCATTCACATACACTGCAGCAGGAAATAAACTGGGACACATTTAGAATGTTTACATTTAAAACCGTGTAATGGTCAAAATATTTCTGTCCGTTTGTGACATCACAAACGGACAGAAATCCTAACGGGTTGTTTCAAATGCACAATTTCTGAATACGGGCTGTGTTTCTCCGTATACTGAGTGTTTTGATAGTTTAACAGTATTTATATAGCACTTAAACCTGCTTTATGATATAAAAGACATGAAAATCTCACTTTTTACAATATGGGCTCTTTAATATCATGGCATATTTGAGACCTTTTGTCTTCTTATGTTGGAGACATTTTGGAAGAAGTTGATGCAATCACACGGCACTCATGAAAGAGTTTCCCTATTATTCAGCCAGATAAACATGGTGCTAAAAGTTGAAAGAGAAGCTGACTGAGTAACATCTTTTCAGCTCTGCCTGAACACTCTGGCCAATAGCAGCTGGGCTTCACATCCCTGTGACTGGATTTGAATAAACAGCTCCTTATCCACCGTTGGTGGCAGGCTGACTTATCCATTGATGCTGCGAGTGTGAGGTTTGATTCTGTGACAGTTTAAATATTCATAACTTTGGACAGAAGGGGAGCATCGGTCTTACACTGTTGTAACTGGATTTAAACCTTCTGGAAAACACTGCACAGATGTACACCCTTTCGGCTCCACGCATCACGTTGTGTTAGCTGAAAGGATTAAAGATCGGTGGGACGCATCAAAGGTGGCGGAATAACAGAAAGAGAAACAGAGTCTATGATGCAGCAAAGGGGGAATGAGAGAGAGGAGATAAACAAACAGAGAAGCTGTCAGAGACAAAGGCAGGATTTAACACTTACAAGGGAATAGATGGAGCTCTAAGGTGAAGATGAGACCTCAGAGGTCACTCTTTCCCATGGGACTGATGTTTACTCCAACACAGTCTCATCTGTTCATCCTAAACCACCATTACGCACTGTGATGGACTCTAACACACCAGCGACGGCGGTGGGAGGGGCTAGCGAGGTCTTAATGCCTGTTTACACGTATACAGATATTTTTAAAAACGGATATTTTCCCATTCTGTCTACACGACCTTCGTTTTACAAAATATCTCCGTCCACACTCGAACACAAAAAAGGCTCCAAACGCTCGCTGTAATATTTACAAGTTAAGGGTCAAGGAATTTTGTTTCCACCGTTCTCACTCCCTTTGCTGGGATTCCTAGTCGAACTGCATGATGATGTCATCACTCTGCTGTCATCAACTGTCTCTTTATATACATAAATGAGGAAAGGAGGGTCCCAAGCGGAGAGCTCAGAGGCTTGTGCCACTGAGGGTCTCACATTAACAGGTTGGGTTGGGAATGATTAATGCCTAGTTCACACTACACTACTTTCAAAGTCATCAGATCGCAGTACTGTTCACGCTACACAACTTGCTGTCTTGTATTCGTTGTGGTTTTCACACTACATGACTGACCGGCGACAGGGGGTCACCCACTGCAAGATCCTTCACCGGGAGGAATCCCTGATGAGGCTTCCAAACTACGTTTTGTCACGAAAATACACGCGAGAAATACATGGTAAATGACGTGATACCATGCGTGAGACACATTGCTGATGATGGTGTTCACAAAATAGACTGTTTCCACCAGTTTCATCCATTTCTACATGTCTTTTTTAGTATTTATTCCTCTAGGTCAGGGGTCAGCAACTGTTACTAAAGAGCCATTTTAAGCAGCAAAAAAAAAATCTGTCTGGAGTCGCAAAACATTAGAGCATTGTGATGAAGGTAACACAGTGAGGGCCCAAGTGCCAATGTACTACGGAGTATTAGGGCCACATTGAGGGAAAAAAAATCACAGATTTCCAGAATAAAGTCATAATATTACTATAAAAAAGTTGTAATGTTATGAGAATAAAGTCATAATATTACGGGAAAAAAAGTCAGAAGTTTATGAGAATATAGTCGTAATATTACAAGAACAAAGTCATAACTTTACGAGAAAAAAGAAAATAACACGAGAAATTACTACTTCATAATATTATGACTTTATTCTCGAAACCTCAGATTTATTTTTTTTCCTCAATGTGGCCCTAATACTCCGTCGTACCGTCGTACCATAAACCTACAATAATGATAATTAAAATTGAGAATGTAAACAAAAAACAGTTATTCATTTCCACAATTTTTTTTAAAAATCCACAGGGAGCCACTGGAGAGGAGCTAAAGAGCCGCATGTGGTTCCAGAGCCACAGGTTGCAGACCCCTGTTCTAGGTGCAACAACAACTTTGCACCGTGTTGCAAATGCAGCACATACAGTAAGTTCCTACTGTTAACAGGTGGCCCCTCCTCCTCCTCCAGGTTTCCCCTCAACTTGTGTCTTGCGCTCTCATTGGCTGTAGCTCGTGGCCGGAGTCACTTTACAGGTCCAGATATTTAGCATGCTAGATATCTGGAATGTGTCTGCAATGCATCGGCGAGCCTCTCCGCTCGTGTCTTTGAACAGTTCACACATGACGCTCGAGCGCCGATGTGCGATCGGCGAGCCGACACCGATTTGCCTCTGATCTGGGGCTTTTGTCTGTGAGCTCCAAAACCTGTCAGAGAGCGGAAAATCAGGACTAACGTCGTGTATAGTGTTAACTACCTGTTAGAGATCATTGCTGATAATGGGCCAGTTATGGATTTGCAAACTGGACCCATGAACCTGCAGCTTTAGTGAGATTTGCAATGCAGCTGCTCGCAACCAAAGTTTGCAACGGGGCAGTTACATCAGATTCTGAATCCATTTCAATAAAGGATTGTTTTTGTCTTTTCTGCGTACCGACTTCACCATGCGATGTGTTATTCACAATAAGATACTCAAAAAGTTGTGGAGGAGCAGGTACTTTATTCAATTTCCAAATTCATCTGGATATTTCCGCAACACTAGATACGTAAGAACTCAACAATGCTTGTGTGTCTGTGTGTCGATTCAATAATCTGTGAACAGCAGCAGATGAACTCCTCGATCGGGTGGATCAATGTGTTTAGTAAAAAGCCCAGAGGGACAAAGACAGAAGGGAGTGAGAGTAAAGGAAAAGCGAGAGAAACAAAGCGAGAGAGCAGAAGATCCATTGAGTGTGTTTCTTGTGGCTGAAGAATCGTCCCCAGTGGCTTTGAAAAGAAGGATAATCCTGTCAAGTAAGCAGACCTTTGGATATTCATGACTGGCCGAGCGGCTCGGCGGACTGAAGGAGGACACAGTCAGGATGGGATTAAACATCAAAGTGAATCTGAGGAGTGCAGGACTGGGAACATGAATCAACCAATGCTGAAACACAGAGGTCTCAGGGGGGTGTGCTGGGGGGCCACGGGGACCAGTTGCCTGATGGGTGGACAGCACTTTGAATGACTCCAGAACGAGGGCCTCCTAAATGCCTTTTCAGGAGAGTGATACGGTGTGGTGTGTGTGCACCTGCCCCCCAATCTGAGAAACATATAAGCTTCGAATTAAGTAACAAAATAAGTTCCCATTGCTGTCATCCTTCAGTCTGTTGAGCTGCTGGAGGAGGAGAGCTGCCATGACAGAATGATCAAGTGATAAGACACCGCTATCCAATAAAGAAATAGTTTTCCCAGTTTGGTGTTGAACAACTTGACTGGCCTGCACAGAGCCCTGACCTCCACCCCCCATCAAACACCACTGGGATGGAGTGGAACACCAACTGTGGGTCAGACCTTATCACCCAGCATCAGTGCTGGACCTCACTAATGCTCGTGTGGCTGAATGAGAGCAAATCCCTGCAGCCAGGTTCAAAATCTGGTAGAAAGCCTGAAAGTGGAAGCTGACATAGCAGCTGATTAATGCCCCATGAATTTGGAATGACATATGAGTGTAATGTTAGTACATACACACATACTTTTGGTCATGTAGTGTATGTAACCGTGCTGCTAATTCAAACCGTTCTCACTCCAAACTCATCAAATACCGCCGTTTAGTTAGTGCCCCTCGGCATCAGAAACCGACGCACAGAGACGCAACAGTGATGTATGTAACGAACCGGGCTTTCAACTAACTTCCAATGTAAACCCACCCGCGGCGTTATTCGATGGACATGTGTTGCTAGGCAGTGAAGTTAATGTCAACCACGACCGTTTCCTAACCCCACCTAAGTGGTTGTGTTGCCTAAACCTAACTTCCTGCGAAAACTGAAGTTTATTTTGAAAGGACACTATGCATGTAACGAGCGTATATTGACATGTTGTCCCTGGTCTGTCCAAAAGTAACGCAAGAGGGGGTACACCATGCGAATTTGCCGAGTTGCCGGTGAGAATGTGTTGCACGGACACACCGGCTGGCACTGGAAGCAGTGTTAGATAAAAAGAAGTAACCTCCATAACATTTTCACTATACTGTTACTTATTGAGTCTCTCTTTCAAACTTTCAAATCGGAGTGGAAAAACAAACCAAGACAGTTTTGATGAGTTTTATTTTGTTTCTGCCGAGTTTGAGTGAAGTGTGTTTTTACCGTCAATCAGCAAGGTAAAATGACTGTTGTCTGACTGGAGTCTGGTGACTTTGAGGCGAGCGTATTAATTGTATGTTTTGTATGTTAATAAATTATAATAACTAGTGCTAATAAATACCCGTAAGTACTGCAGAGTCATTTGTCCAAGTCGGAAATGAATGTCGATTGTAACCTTTCCTACTAAAGACAAAAGCCAGATGTTGGTGTTTTTTTTGTTCAGTGGTTAAAGGGGCTTTATTTGCCATACACTTTCTGTCTTACCACAGGGTTTCAGTCCAACGTCGTCTAGCCAGTTTGTGGTTTAGCCAGTCCAGTGTGAATGTTTCAGCCTCCACAGCAGCCATGAGATGTTTTAATAACTACAACCCCAATTTGTCAAGTTACTGAAGCCTGCTATCATGTTGCACTGCAACATATGTCTGCTCTCTGAGTTGTTGCCTCCCCTGGGGTCCCCTGTTTCATAAATCAAATTAGCACCACAGTCCACATGGCTGTCATCTGATTAACCAAGTAGGATGGACATCAAAATGATGTTTTCTTTTCACTTTTACGTCTGTATTTAACCATGTAATCAATAAAATAACGTGTCGGTCTCTTGCTATCACACTCTCGGTAGTTAACAGTCCTCGGTGGGAGGCCCGTCGTGAGTTTGGACAACATCTGTGATAAACCTGCTGCAGTTTAATCAGAGTGGAGGCTGAATAGAAAAGGGAGAGTGGTGGCTGCTTCAGTCTGATCTCTCAGGTCTTAGTGGGGATTTGAATGTGCTGTGAGGAGCAGGAGCACGGTGGGAGGCGAATGAGCTGCAGGAGGAGGTTGTGAGGCGTAGCGCAGAGATTCTGGGCTGTCTCAAGGGGAGGAGGGGGGTTGTGTGTGTGTGTGTGTGTGTGTGTGTGTGTGTGTGATATAGAGTGTATAGGCTGACAGATGTGTCCATCAACGCCTGAAAGAATCATCTTACATCCACAGCATCCATCTGCCAGCCTGGTGTGGCAAGATTTGGGGAAATCAGGACAATGTCATGCACAATGAAGTTCCCTATTCATGAAACAAGTGGGAGAGAAGGTTTCCCAACATGAACAGATCACTTTAACCTTTTAAACTCTGCCAGTGGGTGCAACCTCTGCTCATGCAATAAATCACAAGTAAAAAAAAAAGAATTAGGGCTGTCAATCAATTAAAATATTTAATCACGATAAATCGCATGAATAATCGTGATTATTCGCACATTTTTTATCTGTTCAAAATGTACCTTAAAGGGAGATTTGTCAAGTATTTAATACAGGTCTCACCTGAAATATTTAAACTGTCGTTAAGTCTCGAGTGATCACGCTGATGACGGCTTATAGCTGAAACGCGTTTGTTTGTTTGCCCAGAATAAACTAAAAAAAGACTCTTTATCTGTGAGTGCCGGTCGATTTGTTTCTTCTTTAATACTCTTGTCAACATGGGAGTGGGCAATTATGCTACTTTATGCAATATTCATTATTGGAAATAAATTAACAACAAAAGAAACAATGACAAATATTGTCTAGAAACCCTCACAGGTACTGCATTTAGCATAAAATAAATATGCAATATTCAACAGGCAACAACAGCTGTCAGTGTGTCAGTGTGCTGACTTGACTATGACTTGCCCCAAACTGCACGTGATTATCATAAAGTGGGCATGTATGTAAAGGGGAGAGTTGCGGGTAGACATAGAACCCATTTTCATTCACATAGCTTTAGCTGAGAGGTCAAGGGACCCCTTGGAAAATGGCCATGACAGTTTTTCCTTGCCAAAATTTGGAGTTTGGAGCATTATTTAGCCTCTTTTGCGAAAAACTAGTATGGTATATATATATATATAATATATATATATATATATATATAATACCCCAAATTTTGCGAAAATGTTAACAAAATGCTGCACAAGAGATCTGGAGTATTTCTTTTAAAAAAAATCTTAGTTTCCTAGACGTGAACTTATATTCATCGTTGTCTGATCGTGACATAAATTTTGTGCTTAAGAGGTTAAAAATACATAGAAACGGACCATAGTTAAACACAAAAAAATAATAGTAGAAAGAGTATGGTCAGCGGGTGGATGGGTGGATACACAAAACTCTGACAACGCCAACGTTTTCTGCCTTGAGCAAAGTTTTCATTCATCCACTGATCCCATTAGCATCCATTCATTCATGGCGTAGCGAATTAGAGAAATTAGCCCCAGACACCTCCTCTCCTTAGCAGTATCTTTTCCCTCAGTGCTCCCCGGTCAGCTGGGAGGTGTGATCCCTGCAGCGTGTCCTGGTTCTGCCTCGTGGCGTCCTCCCAGCTGGCCGAGCGCGAAACGTGTCCAAAGGGAGGCATCTGGGGTCAAATCTAACCAGGCTATGTCCAGCAAAATATGGATAACATAAGAAAATGTGCAATCTAGTTGACAGTGATGTGCACAGGAAGGCTGAATAAGTGTACATACCTACACTCAGAGTTTGAGCTGCTCCCATCTAGGCAATGGGACACGATTTGGGTATTGGAAGCATTTCATGATGTAGTACAAGTAGTATTGACGAATCACGTTCGAGCAGGCTTTCGTTGAAGGTAATCAGTCCGTGTGAAGAGCAAAAGAGGTGGAACGCATTGGCTGAAATGCATTCTAGTAACCCATCGGCTATCGTCTGACGATGATATAGCTTTTTCTATCTAACACTGAAGG
This sequence comes from Sebastes umbrosus, assembly GCF_015220745.1. Taxonomy (NCBI): domain Eukaryota; kingdom Metazoa; phylum Chordata; class Actinopteri; order Perciformes; family Sebastidae; genus Sebastes; species Sebastes umbrosus. The sequence continues at coordinate 29,027,764 of NC_051281.1, read as the reverse complement.
TAACGAGGTGCTCTCCAAATGAATTGCTGAGACCTTAGACTGTGTTATTGGTTCAAACTGTGATGGGTGTTTACAGACTCATTTTACCCTTTACTTATGTTTTCTCTTCCAAATAAGTTTGGCTAACCTGGAGGTTTGTTTCCAACCTGTCTGATCGTGTTTCTTCCATCTGACTTCTCTTTAGCGATGTTGCTGCATTTATCTTGATAAGTACAATGTCATTCTTACTGATAGACACAACAGCCAAAGCTAAGAAAATAAAACCCAAATTGAAACCAGATTCATCCTTTAAAATGAGACGGGAAAAGGTTTGTCAGAGTTTGTAGACTAGTGGGCGTTGTTGAAGTCAAAGTTGTGTCGCTTGATTAAATGTTAAAAAACAGAAATGTCTGCCATTGGATCACAAAGATGAACCCCACATTTCAACCCTGCGGCCCGTTTTTGTCATAGTCTCTTTATTTGGTAACAACACATTCAATGCCTGTTCCCCTTTTCCCTCGCTGAACTGCTTCACTTTCAGAAGTCCAATTTCTGGGACGTGTATCCTCATCCATCATACTGCTATCAGCTTTCACTTTAACAGTGACTTTGGTCTCGCTGCACCGCCCTCCATACAGATGGGGATAACCTCTGAAATCCCACCCTTGGCCTTGTACCGCTAATAAAACCCCAAAAAGAAACATCTCAACCCGCCCCCCCCCACACCCTCCCTCCACATTAAGACTTTAACTAGGGGAGCTCCTGACCTCGATCGCTTGGTGAGAAGAAGAAGAAGCTCTGTGTTTGACTTTGGAACGAGGATTCCTGTGAAACTTTAGTGTCTGTGAATCCATCATTGTCACGGATAAATAGGATCGGGGGGTTTTAAGGATACTTTGTAGGGGGACGGGTTAACTAACACTTTCCTATTAGCAGCCACCCTACAAATCCCTGGTGGCATTGTTTCAGAGAGGAACATCTGCTATAACAATAGACAATCATTGAGTTGGGGTCATTTTAAATGGCTGCAACGAAAGGTTAGAGTGCTTTGGTTTGACTGTTGCAAACAAATCAGGGCTGTCAGAGTTAACAAAAATGTATTTTAACGCCGCTAATTTCTTTAATGCATTAACGCAACTTCAGATTTTTAGGTCATAGCCGGCTCAGTTTTAAAGCTAGAGTGAAGATACTGGTATCATATGAAAACGAAAACAAAACCAAAGGAATCTATTGGTACCAACCATGTCGTATTAACTTGTCATGAAGGAGGCAACATAACGCTCAAAACTTACGCAAAATTTTGGCTACGAACAGCTGGCATGGCCATTTTCACTCTCCTCTAGATATGTGAATGAAAATGGGTTCTATGGGTACCCCCCGAGTCTCTCCTTTACACTTTATGATAATCACATGCAGTTTTAGGGCAAGTCATAGTCAAGTCAGCACACTGACACACTGACAGCAGTTGTTGTCTGTTGGGCTGCAGTTTATTGTGATTTGAGCATATTTTTTATCCTAAATGCAGTACCTGTGAGGGTTTCTGGACAATAGTCATCATTTTTTTGGTGTTATTAATTGATTTCCAATGATAAATATATACATACACTTGCATAAAACAGCATATTTGCCCACTCCCATGTTGATAAGAGTAATTGAATACTTATATTTTAATCAATTGACAGCCCTAAAACAAATCGATACAAATCTTTAACAATCAAAAATATGTTTAAATTGTCAGAGGATTTTCAGGCTTTTAATTTGACACGCAACAAAACAAGCAAACAAATCAACAATAAAACGTCAAAGACAAGAAAGTGTCAGTGGAGCACTTAGCAACCCGAAATATGAATGTGGCAAATGTCCATCTGTATTTAAACAACCGCGACCAACTGAGCGTGTGCAGCTATTGAGAGTGAAGCATTTAGGCTCTCTTTCACAAAGGGCCCGAGGGCTAAAACCTCCTACCCCTCCCACCTTCATTATCCCTGCCACACTATGATCAGCACCAAATGCCGACTATCCCAGGGCAGCGCTCACAAAGCATGCTGGGGAAGGACAAAAGCAGACCTTCAGCCGATTGGTTCCACCTTATTAACAGCTTGTAATCTTCTCATGTCTTTGGCCAGGCCTCACAGAGCAGGAGTTAGGGCGAATAGACGAGTGTGTCCTCCGTTCCTGCCTTGATGTCGAGCAGCCTTTTCCCCTCTGAAAAGTCCCGTTCTGTTATATTTCCATTGTTGCTGCTTTGCACCTGTTTGCCTGCAGGGACACATGGAGGAAATCAGTCACTGGCAACTGTTAATTTCTCATTAGACTCTCTGTGCACATTGTAAACAGAAGGCAGTTTGGGATGTAAAGCCCATAGCAGGTGCACCCCCTCATTTAATGATCTGGTTAATATTCTGTGAAAAAAAGTTTATTAATCCAAACAGGATTTTGTAGGGTTTTATTGCAACTCAAATTCAATGCTTTCTCTCTGAGAGTCTGGTGTAATTTGCTAAATTTGTTTATGTTATTTCACAGTTTGACTGGGGCTCTTAGTAATGTTAAGAAACTAGCAAGAGTACACTAGATTTTAATAATTTTTCTAATAAAAGTAGCAGGCAGCACTAGTTCCAAAAGTCCCTAAATCTAGCTTGAAAGAGACTGACAGTCCATACCTTCAGAACTCTCTCCATAGCCACTCCCCCAAAATTATCATTATGAATGTAAACAACCAACATCGCTATTGTTAGAACTAACAGCTGTCAAGCTAGCAGCTTGTGGAACACTATGGTGATGCACAATGAGTGCATGGGCAGAGTGTGCACAGGCAGTCAGGTAGCAGGCATGTAGCCCATCCAATCATTTCATTTGGGCCGAATGAAATGATTGGATGGGCTTATTTTAGTTCCGCAACAGCCAAAGTTTCGGATCTTTCTCCCTTTTTTTGTCAGAGCATTTCATTTAGTGATTGCTGTCGGGATGTAATGAGAATTTCAACAAATGTAACAAAAAATATTTTTGAATTTGAATTTTTGAAGGATTACCAACCCTAGCTTTAACGGTGGTTGGATCGAAGTTTTTAAATGTAAAGAGGGAGCGATTGGGAAACATTGCGAACAGTCTTTCGACCTTTTTTGTCAAAAAACTTGCAAACATGGCAACACAAATCAAATTGCTGTTTATTCTTCACGCATTTGAATGAGTCTTGTTTTTTGTGTCTACTTCATCTGTATTGTGTCCCTTTTTTCTTTTATGTGGGTTTTCACCACTGAAAATTATTTTTTTTCAGATCTTTGTGCACAGTATGAGAGTCTAAGAAGTGAGTGAGATTAGTAGGTAAGGAAAAAAAACTGTATTGCGTCAATGCAGGAATGGGGCAGGTATAATACCTGTGGTGCTGCATGGCTGGGTTGACCAGCTATAGGAGGACTTATTACTGCTAGCCAATCAGAGAAATGCATTTTTTATTTAATCCAGGACCCTTTGAGAAACAAGAGAGACAGTCAGTAACAAACAGATAAGGACACAGAAAATAGCTGCGTAATTGTCCCAATTTTGTTGAGCCTTCTTCAGACATTAACAACATAAGTCCTCCCACCGAGGCAGTGAACACATCGACACTCCATCAAGTGATGCACAAAAGAGCTCAATCAGACACCTGATGTAAATTGACTCCATTAAGTTCAGATTGTGTCCAGACCAGCAGCAGCCAGCCTGTGGCTTGACTTCATTTGTCTCTTTATATCCAGTGAGGTGGATTTCTAATTATGACAATTTGTACTCAATTAAAGAGCCAATGGAGGTTGTTTTGTGTGCGTTTCAACGAGGAAACGCCTGCTCTGCTCTGGTGGTCCAAACTCAGCATTAGCTTTTTATTTTCCTCCTCAGAATAAAATGTGAAGTTATCAGTGATTATTTGTTAATTATTTGTTACTAGAAATTATATAATATTTATAATATAATATTTTGAAATTTAACATTCTTACATCACATTACATTGAACAATAGTTTTACGTTTGGCTTACTTTTGATTTTGTATTTATTTATTAGGGATGCACCGATACTGGATCGGATATCTGGCCGATACTGACTAAAATGGCTGGATCGGGTATCAGTGACACTGGAGCCGATCTATTCAATTCAATTCAATTCTATATTTATATAACATATACATTATATTAAGGAATTTTAATTCCTGTTTTACCAATTTGTTGCTGCATTAAAAAGATTTACACTTGAACTGGAATTCCTATTGATTTTGAAGATTTTTTTACCGAGTTGCTGGTGCACAATTTATTATTTTAATAAAGAATAACAATTCAGTAAATTTATATTTATTACATTTTGTTTTACCTACTTAAAACTACTTACTTTTACCTACTTTCTCGGTATCGGACGATACCCAAAGCCCAGGTATCTCTATCGGTATCGGGACTGAAAAAGCCGTATCGGTTCATCCTTATTATTTATAGTGAATCGGGTGAATTATTAATAATTTTTCTTCAATTCCTATCCCCAGAATCAACATTAGCCTTAATTATTGTAAACTTGTAGATGAAAAATCTTGGTTAAAATCAGTAATTAATCCTTGGAATATTTGGTTTAAATCCAGAAAGCAATATATATATATAAATCAAAAGAAAATAATCCTACATACTGGAGATTTATGGCTCCTAAATCATCACAACACCAAAAAAATACAAAAGGAAAAAAACAAATACGTTTTTTTTTTACATTTTAGTCCCTTTTGACGAAGAATTCATAACCATCTTTTTTTTGTCAGTGGTATCACTTTGGGTGTAGTTTTCATCCTGTATTGGGGAATAAATTGACCCAGGAGTTTGGCTGAGGTGTCTTCCTGTCTGTCAACCGCAGGAAATGGCTCCACACAGACGAGGCATTTAGCTCCCAGGTGCAGACCCACCATTGGAAGGCCTTGCCCAGATGGACAGTACTCCTTCCACCATAAAGACACTAGTCTTCCCCCTGCCCTGAAGCCACCGGTGCTCCTGCCCTAGTCCAGCCTCATCAAAAGGAGCCTGGAAGCTGCAGAGGCGGATGCTGGGCTGCAGCCCCAAATCAAGCTCACTTTTCTTTACCCTGGTAAGTGGTGGGTATAAAAAAAAAAAAGTGGGGGAGGTGCGCTTTTCTGGTAGACACCAGCTTCTTTCTTTCTCCTCTTTTCTGACTTCTGCATGTGGGGCTCCTTGCAGGTGTCCTCTTTTCTCTCTTGACACCGAAATCAGATCCCCAAAATACAGTCAAAACCATCACGGCTTGTTTTCTTTCATTACTCGGTTTATTACCCCTCATTGTTGCACTGGCACTAGAAATCAAATTGAGCTCAAAGGCACGCACACAAACACACACACACACACACACAAACACACACACACACACACATGCACACATTCATCCTGGCTGCCTGCACTCTGTTCTCCTGCAGGTGCGAGGGCCATCCGCCTGGCTCTTTTCATGAGGCCCTCCCTTTCCTGTCCGTCTGCACTCGTCCATTCAGCTTCAATCGCAGCACCAGCCGGACGCCACCGGACCACTGGCGGAGGAAGGGAAGCGCCTCCGCACACATCTTTCACTTGTTGAACGACAAGCGAAGAGCGGCTGGGGAGAAAAGAAAGGGTCTTCCTCCTCCCTGCATCTCCTTCTGCTTTCATCGTAAACAACTTGCTTTCTGTTTGTAACGGTGCTGTCCTTCCCCACTTCCCCCTGCCTTCCCTTTCTCCCGCTCAGATGGGCTTTACAAGAAAAAGGAGGAGGAGGAGGAGTAGGGAGGGTTGGGGGGTGCAAAGGAGGAGGACGGCCAGGCTCCCTGTGCAACCGAGTGATGCTGAGGTCTTTTTGTGGCTCATGAATGGCACATTTGAGGTTTCCAGCCTTGCTCGGTGCCCCAAGCCAGCTTCACCTGTGGTTGGAGTCAATTGGCCTGTTGTCTGGCTGTCTGGAACCGTGCCCAGCTCTCCGCCAGCCAATTTGGTTAGCGTAGCCACTCAGAACCCTGAGCAACAATAACCTCTACCTCACAACCATCAATTAACTCCCGGCGCACAATGATGCGTCCATTCACTGTTTGCCAAAACTCTTCTCTGACACGATTAATACCCACGCTAATGCTGCTAATACCTGCCCCCTCCGTCACATAACAAACGACTTTAATGGCTTCCGAGTTGCTCCACGGCTGTTGAGGTATACATTCCATTAAGCCCACAATGTTGTGTTTTTCTTGTGTGCGCTTTCAATTAACTTCACACAAAGAAAAAGTAAAAAGCAACGTTGCTCATGTCGTCAGGTGCTAACAAGACTGTACAGCTACTGTGAGGCGCAGCGGCTTTATTTGTTAGCTAACATTTGCTAATTAACACTAAAGACACCCTTACGAAAAAGTAGTATTCTTCAAGTTTATTTTATGATGTAAACTTGAGTATAGTTCAAGTATAATCATAAGTATACTTGATGTAATAACTATGTACTAGTAGTATAGGCTACTTGTAAGTGTAATACTTCAATACTTCTTGGGACTAAATTGGTCCACTTTTTAGTTTATGAAAGTATACTTTTAGGTGTAAAAGTAGTAAACTTAGAGTTCACAACTAGTTTACATCCAAGTTGTATTTTGCACTACAACAATGATATGAACTATACTACAAGTGTACTTATGGGTATAGGCTACTGTTAGTTTACTAGTTAAATACTTGTAGCCCCCGTTTTAGTTTATGTAAGCATACTTTAAAGAATACTCTCAGTAAACTACTAGTTTAGTTTTTTTTTACTTGCAAGTTAACTTATTAGCCAAATATACTTTCACTTTTTTGTATACTTGCCAAGTACACTTCGACTTTTCTGTATACCTGTCGATATAAGCCAAGTATACTAATTTATAATTTTATAGCACGTAAAAAGTAATCTAAAAGCATACTCTCTTATTTAAAGTTTTAAAACAAGTATACTAATAACATACTTGAATAAGCTTCTTTTTTGTAAGGGCAGCTGAGGCTGACGGGACTGACGATAGTTTCGCAGCAATTTGGTCATAAAAAATCGAATTTTACAAAAGGACGTCACAGTCAAATTTATCTTGTCATGCAAACAACTTGTCAGAGTTATGACAATGTCCTTGTTTCCCCGTATTCATTAACGTGTCCTGCAATACCCCACCTGTGGATCATCCTCTACTGTACTGCTTCTTTACTTACTTTTACTCTGATTAGGTAAAAAAAAAACAATAATAAAAAAAACGAAATAATAAAAAGTAATAACGAAAAAAAGCCCAAGCAAATACGATGCAAGGACACATAACTTTTTTTCTTTTTTTTTATTTAGATAGTCCAAATGTTTCATCTGGCCTTGGTAAAACTATTTAGAAATCCAAGGCTCCTCATAAATGGAATTAATTATAAAAAAACTGACAACAAATTTAATTTATCATTTCATTCAAAGATTTCATAACATTTTTGTCCAAATGCTCCTTGTAATCATAGCATTTTGTCCTCGTTGTCAATTGCCGATGTTGTGCCAACGGGCTGTCAATCGATTAAAATAGTTAATCGCTCAAATTAAACATACATTTTTGATCTGTTCAAAATGTACCTTAAATGGAGATTTGTCAAGTATGTGATACTCTAATGAACATAAAAGTTGACAAATATTCTTGCTTTATGCAAATTTATGTAGATATTTAATATTGTAAATCAATTAACAACACAAAACAATGACAGATATTGTCCAGAAACCCTCACAGGTACTGCATTTAGCATAAAACAATATGCTCAAATCATAACATGGCAAACTGCAGCCCAACAGGCAACAACAGCTGTCAGTGTGTCAGTGTGCTGACTTGACTATGACTTGCCCCAAACTGGATGTGATTATCATAAAGTAGGCATGTCTGTAAAGGGGAGACTCGTGGGTACCCATAGAACCCATTTACATTCACATATCTGGAGGTCAGAGGTCAAAGGACCCCTTTGAAAATGGCCAGCCAGTTTTTCCTCTCTAAACTTTAGCGTAAGGTTGGAGTATTATCCTTAGATTTTCTAGTTTCAGATGATACCAGTATCTTCACTCTAACGTTAAAACTGAGCCCGCTACACCCTCCGAAAGATTGATTGCGGAATAATACAAAATTATAAAAACGATTTCAAAACACTATGAACTTAACTGTATATGTTAAAGGTCCCATATCATGCTCATTTTCAGGTTTATACTTGTATTTTGTGTTTCTGCTAAAACATGTTTACATGCTATAATGTTCAAAAATCCCGTTATTTTCCTCATACTGTCTGCCTGAATATACCTGTATTTACCCTCTGTCTGAAACGCTCCGTTTTAGTGCATTTCAACGGAATTGCAACGGAATCTCGTTGCTAGGCAACAGTTTGGGTCCATGTTTACTTCCTGTCAGCTGATGTTATTTACATACACTGCAACAGGAAATAAACTGGGACACATTTGGAATGTTTATGTTTAAAACCATGTAATGGTCTAAATATTGTATATTTGTGACATCACAAATGGACAGAAATCCTGACGGCTTGTTTCAAACGCACAATTTCGTAATACGGGCTGTGTGTGTTTCTCCGTATATTGAGTGTTTTGATACTTTAACAGTATTTATATAGCACTTAAACCTGCTTTATAATATAAAAGACATGGAAATCTAATTTTTTACAATATTGGACCATTAATTGAGTGTTAGACATTGAATAGTCCTATTGTGCATGGTTTTCTCTTCAAACAGATCTCATAGAAATTACCTACAGGATTAACTAAATAATCCACAAAATGATAAAAATCTAATATCTTTTCCAATGACATTCTGCTGGTGTTGTCACCATCTACCCCGTTGTTTATCATTTAACTGTCAAACATAATAAAAGTCAGACGTGAATATGTGTGTTTGTAAAGAGCACATCATGTGTCTGGGAGGAGTTGAGCTGAGGTTGGAGGATGGGGTGATGGGGGGGTGTGTGAGGGGAGCATTTAGCTCACTTTTCCACTGTGTGAGCTGTCCTTCTCACCGCAACGCAGCTGTGGAAATGAGATAAAACTGAGCTGCCACTTTGGGAAGCTCTCATTCACTCACTTGTTGCAGCCAGAAACCTCTGAAGCCAAAAGTAAAAACGTTTGGTGACTCGTCATTGTGCTGGATGCCGGCTGTTTCCTGCGAGCAAAAGGGAGTTCAACAGGTGGAGGGAATGAAGCTTTGATCTTTGCACTTTGTGGACTTTTTTTCTTTTAAAAAGCAGAATTTAAATATTTTTTTTTGCTATTTTTGGTTTGTCTCTCAAACTTTATCTTTTTGCTGAAGACATTTTGAAGAACACTGAACTCTGAAGCTAGCACACCTCTGAACAGACTATGAACGTGCTGTCGAATCCAGTGATCAGGGCCCAGGAGCAGTCTCTGCCTCCCTGTGGCCCCGGGTCTGTCCACCAGGACTTACCCCACTGCCCTCCGGGGTTCAACCTGAGCTCCCGCCTAAATCCTGCGCCCATGCTTGGCCTCCAGAGTGGCCAGAGACCAACCAAACCTCAGAGGGAGCTGAGCCCAGAGGAGCAGCAGGAACTCAGGAGGAAGATCAACAGCAGGGAGAGGAAGCGGATGCAGGACTTGAACATTGCCATGGATGCCCTGAGGGAGGTCATGGTGCCTTACGCCTCCTCGCCATCGCCCTCCTCCTCTTCCTCCTCCTCCTCTCAGTCCCACCCGCCGGGAGCTCCTCCGGGCCGTAGGCTCTCCAAGATCTCCACCTTGGTTCTGGCCAGGAACTACATCCTCCTCCTGGGTTCGTCTCTGCAGGAGATGCGGCGGCTGCTGGGGGAGGTGAGCGTGGGGATGGGGGTGAACGCGGGGCCGGTCCCCCGGCTGCTGCTCGCTGGAGGGTGGCCCCTCATATCTGGCCCCAGTCAGCTCCTCCTCACCCAGGAGTCCCTCCTCACCTCAGCAGCCTCCTCCTCTTCCTCCACGTCGTCGTCGTCGCCTGCCGTTAAATGTCCCCTGTTGTCTCCGGGCCCCATGGAGGCCCAGCTGGCTCCTGTGCATTGGAGCTCCGCGGGGGCCTCAGGAGGGCCCCTGTGCCCCTGTGGAGTCTGCAGACTGCCCAGATTTAGCCACGCCGCTCCGGCTCCACGATTCTCAAAGTGACACCTTGAAGTTGAAGTTTAAGAACGGACTTGATGACTGTTATAAGTTTTTTATATATATATAAATTGTTATTTTTCTAACATTTGTAACATGTTTATAATAATTTAATGCAATAACTTACCATTATCCTTTGAGCTTTTTAAACCTAATGGATCTACTTTGTATTTGGTAAGCCAGTTTCTTTATGAAGCAAATATAATAATCCCCCTTTTTGATAAATTGCATTTTATTACTTTTACTTTTACTTTGATTGACTTCTTTGACGATTGTTATTGAAAGTGTGAGCTTTAATGACTGTTTGTGCGTGTGTGTGTGTGTGTGTGTGTGTGCTTGTACAGCTAACTCTGTGAGGACCAATTTGAGTTTGACACCTTCAGAGTGAGGACATTTCTGGACAGTGAGGACATTTTGGCCAGTCTTCACCTTCGGACAGACTTTCAAAGGCCTGGTTAGAATTAGGTTTAGGGTTAGGGTCAGGGTTAGGGTTAGGGTCAGGGTTAGGGTTAGGGTTAGGGTTAGGGTTAGGGTTGGAGTCAGACATTTAGTTGTGTTGGGGTTAGGGAATGCATTATGTCAATGACTGTCCTCACAAAGATAGAAGTACAAGGCTGTGTGTGTGTGTGTCTGTGTGTATGTGTGCGTTTGATTGCAGGATTGTAGCTTGTTGGGTGGTCACAATTTTGGGGGCCCATAACTGGAGAGAGCCCAAATCAGGGACTCTTATCAAATAAAAAGTGTCATATTTAAGAGCAGTGAAAAGCTACTCTCAGTTTCTTACCATGAGCAACTACGTACATGAACTTATTACCAAAGTAGTTTTGTTGATTTCACATGAGAGATTTCGGCATTTGTGTTTTTCTCTGTGCTCTTCTCACTGGTTTGAAGTGATATAAAAGTCAGATGTCCCTCCTCTCAGGGGGGCAAACTCCTTCTGATGTAGCAAGTACAAACATAGCAGTGTAACAGCATAGCAGTCGACTATTTTCTCAAACGGACGTCATTTAACACATGTACGTTTTTACAAAAAAGAGGAATCACAGAAACTACACTAAGGATTTTTTCTCCACCAATCCTGTCTCTTAGAAATGATGTTTATATACAACATGTTACTGTACATTCTAATGAGAAACGTAATTGCCGCTTGGATAATGTTCATAGGAAACTTTTCTTTTTTTTTTCAATTGAATGAAGCTCTACATTTATTAATCGTACCAGAAGTGGATGGCGGGCGTCCAATGCGCAGGACTTTGACACCAGAATTCTGCTTGTGATTAGGTTTTGGCAACAAAAGACCTTTGGTTGAGGTTAGTGAAAAGTTGTGGTTTTGATCAAATTTTAATAAACACGACATGTGTTAACCTTAACCATGTGCTGTGATTGCACTTGGTATATTTTGGCAGAATATGTTGTCAGTGAACACGTTCAGTATCAACGTGTTATGACTTACTCCAGATATTATAATTAAATATGTTAATTTCCTTATTATGTTGATAAAAATTGCAATCTGTGCGCCATTATACTCCCCCTAAAATGTTTTTTTTTCTGTTGCAGATTAGTTGCATATTAATTTCTAGGAGACAGGGTTGACGCCACAGTTTGTAAAGATTAAACCATTACACCACTTTTTGATTTTCAGTTTCTCGCAAATTTTGTCTCATTTATATGAAGTATGGCTGTCAATTGATCAAAATATTCAATCACGATTAATCACATGATTGTCCATAATTAATAGCGATTAATCACAAATTAATCTCACATATTTTATCAATTCAAAATGTGCCTAAAAGGGAGCTTTGGCACGTATTTAATACTCTTATCAGAATGTATATATATATATATATATATATATATATATATGTATTTATTATTGCAAATCAATTGACAACACAAAACAATGACAAATATTGTCCAGAAACCCTCACAGGTACTGCATTTAGCATAAAACAATATGCTCAAATCATAACATGGCAAACTGCAGCCCAACAGGCAACAACAGCTGTCAGTGTGTCAGTGTGCTGACTTGACTATGACTTGCCCCAAACTGCATGTGATTATCATAAAGTGGGCATGTCTGTAAAGGGGAGACTCGTGGGTACCCATAGAACCCATTTACATTTACATATCTGGAGGTCAGAGGTCAAGGAACCCCTTTGAAAATGGCCATTCCAGTTTTTCCTCGCCAAAATTTAGCATAAGTTTGGAGCGTTATTTAACCACCTTCGCGACAAGCTAGCATGACATGATTAGTACCAATAATTCATTAGGTTTTCTAGTTTCGTATGATACCAGTATCTTCACTCTAGCTCTAAAACTGAGCCCGCTACAACCTCTGAAAGATTGATTGGGTTAAAGAAATTAGTGCCGTCCCCTGCTATCCCACAGTAACTTGAGAAGTGATTCACTTATAGAAACGCTGGCAGACGTCACGTCGCGCCGCACCACGCTCGTTTGGGTCTTCACCGCTGACGAGGTGCTGAGCTGAAAAGCTCCCTCCACCCTCCACGCCGCCGCCACAAAATAGTGAAACAGTCCTCGTCTCCTCCCCTATTCATCACCCCAACAAGCAAAAGATCAAAACCCACCCGTGTAATTACTGCTCCGCAGCAAAAGGAGGCCTTTTGATTATTAGCCCCCTCTCTCTCCTCCGTCCTCAAATTCTTGATGTCTCTCTGTGTTAAGGAGCCGGGATGGGTGATTTGGTGCTACTCATTACACTCACTCCAACAATATGTTCAAACGCCCAGAAAATGTGTCTCGCTGAATGGGCTTCACTCCTGCAAACTCGCCACCCCTCTGGAAGAAAGCAGGCAGCCTCATTCGGAGTGAGAATAAGAGGCGCCGGTAGGAGGGAAGGATATATTCTCAGCCACAACCTGGCCCCTTAGCACGGCCTGCATGAATAATAATAATGAAAATAATCATAATCATACTGCTGATAAAATACTCCAAATAATTGCTACCCCGGAATAAGAGGATTATGGAGGGTAGATATGTGAATGGTGGCGAGTGAAAGGACGGGAATCTATTAGCATCGGGGAGGACAAAAGAGGAGCTGGATGCCATTAAGTGAGATTAAGCTAAATAAGGCTTGATTTTCTTACAAGGAAAAAGGGAGGAAGGAGAAGAGGGTGGGAGTGAAGGAGGAGAGGAGGGGGGGGAGAGCCCGATTCATAGATCAAAGTAAGATGGCCAAACTTCACGTCTTTCATTTACATATAGCTGCTTTATCTCCGGAGGGATTAGCTACCTTGCTATTTTCTCCGGGGCTGCTCTCCATTCTGCCACCTTTTGCCCACCATCCATTTCCTCCTGCTCTCAGGATGGTTCAGCCCCTTCTTCTATTTTTTTTTTCTTTTTTTGGCCTCCTTAATTTCTCCCCCCTCTCATTCTCTGCCCTTTTCTCTCCGTTTCTCCAGAGAGGCTCTCACTTTCTCGAGTTTGGTGGTTTCATTGTTGCGGCGACGCAGGGGTCTGGTCAGTCTTTGTGTTAGCACTTTAACTCATCTCCATTTCATCACTGTTGTTCAATGGGGCGAGGAGGGCTTGTAAGACAATGCACACGCACTAACACACACGCACACACACACACACACACACACACACACACACTTCACTGTGGACCAGAAAAGCAGACTTAGCACTGAATGCTTCTTACTCTCGTTAAAAGCGTCGCACATCCAAAACATGTGTCATTGTTGTCTAGAAATGTTACCTTTAATTCCCTTTATTTAGCCAGATGAAAATCCTTTTTTAGAGACCTGACCAACAGGACTGCATAAGAACATTTTTGTTTCAACAATAAATACCATGCAGACATAAACAGGCGAGACACGTGTCAACCGGTACAAAAGGAGTATCAATAATAAGATAAGATTCACAAACAGGTGTGTTTCCAAAAGTAATATTGAGTAAATATAGTAAACACAATTAATTACAAGCATTGACCTGAATTCACCAATAATCATCTCTAACAATTTTCCTACTTATACAGTTCTTTAATGAAAATGTAATTTATCTTGTATCTTCTTTAAACCTGCAGTAGGCAGAATGTTTTTGGCATAATTGGGCAAAAATTCCATAATAACCTTTCAGCATATTGTAATTCAAGTGTTCTGAGAGAAAACTAGACATCTGCACCTCCTCATGGCTCTGTTTTCAGACTTTAGAACATCTAGCCCGTGACGGGAGACTTTGAATCAATATTCTGTTACTGTAATGCCTATTTCACTCCTCAAATGTCTTCAGAAACATCTTGTAGTTTACTCTTTAGCTGTAAAATAAGAAAGTTTGCTTCTTCTGGTGGGAGGTGCTTGGTATTTCCTAAACTGATCTCAACATGGCTGCCGGGTCACAAACTTTCTCATTCTACAGCTAAACAGTACACTACAAGATATTTCTGAAAACAATTGAGGGGAGAAATAGGCATTACATTAACAGAATATTGATTCATATTTGATCAGCGCTGCCTAGTTTGACTGTTTGGTCGGCGTTCGTGAGTGACTGACAGCTGCTCAGAGACTGCAAGGCTCCAGCTCGGCTCTGATTGGTTGTTTTCCTCGGTCTGAGATCTTGCAGATCCCATTAAGGTTTTTTTTCAGGTTACCTGTCTCATGCACTACTGTCAGGATACAGTGACAATTTTATAAAAATTACTTTTTTTAATCACATTTGCTCCATTTCTATGTACTGCTGCTTTAATGTTTGTTAAAGTTATTCTTGTATTGATCTATACAGTTACGTCTGTGTTTCCTTCTCTGCTGAAGCTATCCCAGAATTTTTACAAGAAACAAGAAATAAGACAGGGTTATGACTCTTTAACTACCTTACGTTGCAAGCTGTTCCCATACACCGTTTGTGGATATACCTGCAAAAAGTAACGCACTGTATTTTTTGCATATCGCTTGAAATCACTTTGTATGTAATCCACATAATTGTGAACCAGAAAGTATAAAGAACGACAAAAATCTCAAAAACGTTCATCCAGGAGAACCAATATTCGTGTCCCATGTGAAACCAGAAGTCAAGGTTAATTTATTTATCACGTAACTTCCATACTTAAGTTACACCACTTCCGGGTTTTATTTTAACTAGGGCTGTGAAAGTTAATGGGATAATAAATGCGTTAACGTTTTAAGGCCACTAATTTCTTTAACGCATTAACACAATTGATCTTTCGGAGGTTGTAGCGGGCTCAGTTTTAAAGCTAGAGTGAGGATACTGGTATCATATGAAACTAGAAAACTTAAATGAATCTATCGGTACCAACCATGTCATACGAAGGAGGTTAAATAGCATATTTGTTATGCTAAATGCAGTACCTGTGAGGGTTTCTGGACAATATTTGTCATTGTTTTGTGTTATTAATCAATTTCCAATAATAAATATATACATACATTTGCATAAAGCAGCATATTTGTCCACTCCCATGTTGCTAAGAGTATTAAATGCTTGACAAATCTCCCTTTAAGGTACATTTTGAACAGATAAAAAATGTGTCATTAATTTGCGATAAATCGCGATTAAATATTGTAATCGATTGACAGCCCTAATTTTAACCCAGACCACAATCTCTTTCTAAACGTAAGTAGTTTTGTTGCCTAACCTAACCCAAGTTGTTTCCTGTGAAGACGGAAGTTTATTTTGAAAAGACTGTATCCGTGTAGTAGAAATTGACACGTGTTGTTGTTGGATTCATAGCAAAACACAAATTAGGAATATGAAGCGTGCAGTATGACAAAGCCTCGCTATTTAACATCCTGGGAATGAGAATGGGCTGTGTAAGCACAATAAAACACTCAGATGTCCTGATATTGAAAATGATCAGACTTCAAGCTTTGGCATTCTGTGCTTCCATCTCTTTGTTTTCATATATTCAGGACACTCCATTGTGTACATTTTTACTTACGTAACAAAGACTGAAAACGGAGCATAGACATTTATGTGTTGAACTAGTCTTTTCTGTCAGATTGAAGTCCTTTCATATACACAACTCTACCATTCAGTAACTGTACAGAACCAGCAAAGGTGGAGCTTTGTTTTAACACTCGATGCCAAACTGCCTTCACAAAATTGTGGTTTTAAGACTTTCCAATGTTTGCTAGCTAAAGTGCAAAAGTTGCTAGACATTTGACTTTTAAAAAGAACTTTTATGCATCCATCTGGATTTCAGCCGTTGTTGTGTGTCCAAGTAGTCACTTTATATTCCAACATGTGTCTCTAATGTGGACCGTACACATTGTCTTCCACTGTCCCCTCTCCTACAGCCTCTCATCTCAGAGTGTTGTTTGCCTCCGGCCTTTGTCGTACTGTTTCATAGCACTTAACCAGTCAACGTGGGGAGTCCTTGGCTTAGGAAGTCTTGAGCCATAAATTTCATCTCCACAATGAGCAGAGCACAGGGGCTGGTCAGGACCCCCATTTACTTTCTAACCCAGCTTTTATTCATTCCCTCCCTAAATAACATCAGGCCCTCCTGTGCTGTCCCACCCTGAAATTCCCGGTCCCCTCCGTCACCCCCTTCTTTCTCATACCGAGCCGATACAACAGGGTTACTGCCGTCGAGCCCGCCGGCCCGCTCATTAAGCATCGTGTTCTCTCCCACCCATTCCTGCCCTCTGTCCTATTCACACCGCGGCCCTCATTACAACTTTACAGGCCACCATCAACCGTCACCTCATTACCCCAATCGACCGGCTAAAAGACGCGCCGAGATGGTGTGTGGTCACACGAGACGCATTGTCTTTACAAAATCTGAATTAGTTTTGTAAACGATGTGGTTTAGGGCTGATTTTAAGTTGAATAGGTTTGTTTTTTACATGTTAATACTGCAGGTGGGGAAATAATCAGTAAGACACTGTGGGCATAATAATAGAAATCAAGCTCTGGTTTCCCTCTCCTCCATCAGTGTTAAATGTATTTTTTTTTAAGCATTTATTTTTTTAAAGTATGGAAGTAAGAGAGAAAGTGAATTATTGCAAAACAGATGAGAGAACGTTTTATTAATGGAAGTGAAGGATTTGGGTTTTTAGGCAAATAATATACTTCAGTAAACTACAGTTGCCACTGAAGAGAGAAATGACTCCTCTGTTCAGGGCTGGCAAAAGTCTTTTTGGAACGTTAGGGGAATTTCAGGGTGGGATAGCACAGGAGGGCCCAATGCTCACCCCATATCGAGTTTGGTGCAATTTAAAAATGTGTCACTTTACTTGTCATCATTCCAGAATCTGTGACAGCGCCCTCAAAATACACACATTTTCTCCCAACTCACAAAGATTTGGGATGTTTAAGGTGCTATTGAGCACTCATTTATTAAGTGACGTCTCCTTATGCCACCCCGATGATGTCACTATAAACTAGTCATACTTTCAGATGTATGCATTATTATTGCTCAGTGATAATGCGCTGTCAATGTCAGTGCAGTTTGATGTAAAAAGTCTAATTTCCCAGGATGCAATGTATAGAAGGCAGAGTACATCAGATAACTAAAGGACTGATTACCTGTCCACCTAGCCCTGTCACACAGCAGTTTATGAAATAGCTTAATGTATTGATTCCTGCACATAGACACAAATTTCCCTTTTTTTGGTGATGGTCAGCACAAAATAAATTGTTATGTAATCCACGAAAAAAATTAAGAATGGCGAAGGCCGCGTAGGGAGTAGGTCTGGGTGGATCAAAAAACACCAGACTTTCACCAAGGAGACCACCGTTCCTGTCCCGTGTGAAACCAGAACTTAATGTTGATTTATTTGTCACTTAAGTTACGGCACTTCTGGAGTTATTTTAAACCAAACCACAATCTTTTCCTAAACTAACTAAGTACTTTGTTGCCTAAACCTAACTAAGTAGTTTTGTTGCCTGAGACTAAACCAAGTCGAACTTTTCCTAAATCTAACTAAGTACTTTGTTGCCTAAACCTAACTAAGTATTTTTGTTGCCTAAGCCTAACCAAGTCAATCTTTTCCTAAACCTAACTAAGTAGTTTTGTTTCCTAAACCTAATTAAGTTGATCTTTTCCTAACCATAACTAAGTTGTTTTATTTGGAAAAGACTGGAGCGGAAATTGACACATGCTTCACGTGTTGCTGGACATTCGTAGGAAAATACGTTGTTGAAAGTCGTGCTGAGCGTCATGTAAAAAAGGGGAAATTCGGGTCTATCTCACAATTTTGTGACTATTTTACAAACTGCTGTATGACTGTGTTGGTCCGCCGCACATTCATATTCTAACACCAAATATTAAATCATTTAAAGCAAACATAGGATGTAAGAGAAGAACGTTTGTATCGACTGTCACATCAGAATGAAAGTTTTACTTGGACCCTGTAAACCTGATTTCCTCCAAGCCAGTCTTCGGTGTTGGGGGTTTCTATTTTAAAAACGGGCTCCACATGTAAATAGTGTAGTTAATTGCACCTTGCTGTTGATAGTTTTGTCATTTTTATGAGAAACGTCTGTGTTTGTGATATTGGAAAGTGTATCCAAGTATGTGCCAGTACACGTGCATGCTGTGTCCAAAATCAAATACTATTTCTGATCATCCAAACTTTACCCCATATAGAAATAAATGGGGGAAAAAAATAGGAAAAACATCAAACTCTAGAGCAGTTAAATGAACAGCAGTTCTGTAAAGTCACACGCAGTCTGAAAATGAGTAAAAACGTGGGTATGGTCCTTTTAAATGTGCGTGAGTGAGCGTGTCGCTGTGGTAATGAACCCCCGGCCCTCAGTTTGCCCTCTGAACCCTCGGTGGCCTTGGCTGCAGGAATTCCAGTTAACACATCACAGATCAGTTTTCTTTTCTTCCCGTTTTGTGTTTTCTGTCGCTTCTCGCCAAAACGTCGGCTGCGTGTCGACGGAGCCTGACAGCCACCGGCCCTCTCCCTCCTCTGTTTTCCTGTCTTCTTTCTTCCCTTCCTTTCTCCCGCTCCTGTGTTTGGGCTCCTCTTTCTTGCCTCCTTTTCTGCTTAATTGAGTTGTTTGGCAGACGGGCTTGTCAGACAGCGCCGTCTATGTGGGGAGTCTGAGGGGCAGGGGGGCACCCGCCATTGTGCTCCCAGAGACGGGTTAGTTTTTCACCGTTACTGCAGCATGAGTGAACATGGCCCAGATTAGGATGGGTGAGGCGGGGGGGAGCTGGAGTAAAATTTAGGAAACATCATGAACGTCTATTTTATCTAATATTGTATTACTTAAAAGAAAATCTGCGTCTGAACGTCTTATCGTTCTGCAAAGTTTCTAGTGCCTCATAAAAAAAATCCCTTTTGTGCAAAGTTGCCTTTTCAATCCTCAAAATACATAACTTGTGACTTGTGACTTTGTAACTTTATTTTACAAATGACTTGACACAGTACATACAAACAAATAAGTGATTACAAAACATTATGAAACATTTACAATTTGAATGAAAATGCCATTTATTTAAAAAACTTTAAAATCTAATAAGTCTGCATCCATCATTGCGATTTGGACCATTAAGAGGCAAGAGAGTCTCCTCAGTTTTAAGTGCTCAGCAAACCCATAAATATCGTCTCCATATGAGGGTGTAGAGTGGTCTGAAGAAGGCAAACACTGACTGTGTGTGGAGTCATCAATCATTAGCACAGAGGAGAGGGAGAGCGATGGAGGGGAGGATTCTCATTTCATTTTTTTTTTTACATTGACAAGTATGTTAGTCACGTGATCCCGTAACCAGGTTGGTTCTAAAATGACCCAATAAGAATAAAAAAAAAAAAAAAAGAAATCTGTTGGTGTGTTGAACCTGCACATTTAAACTTTGACGTATTGTCCCACAATATAAACAAAGTAACTCCTAGCTGGTGGTTAACTTCATATGAAATTACCTTTTTACTCCGTACCCCTTACTGAAAGGAAGTTTAAAATAAGTGTACTATTAGTATACTTCTTTTAAAATTAAAAGAGTATACTTTCAGTTTACTTTTTATGTACTTATCAGAGATATAATTAACAAAAGTATACTAAAGTACACTTGGCTCATACTGACAAGTATACAGAGAAGTCTAAGTATACTTGGCTTGTACTTAGTCTTTTGATCAAGATATACTTAAGAAAAGTATAAATTAGTATACTTGTAGTGTAAAAACTGTTTAATTAGTAGTTTACTGAATGTACTTTAAAGTGCACTTTCATAAAATATAAAGTGGGCTACAAATATATACAAGTATACTTGCAGTATAAAAAACTAGTAAACTAGTAGTTTACTGAGAGTATATTTTAAAGTGCACTAGTGAGCTACCAGTATAACACTAGTAAACTATCAGTACAATACTGTAGACCGTACACTTTTTTTGCATTACTCCTTCCTATGAAAATAGAGCTAGGTAGTTAAATTACACAGACCTGACATGCAAAATTGGATTAAATCAATTTCATTCAATACATATTGGTTGTCTTTTGCTGTGAGCACTATGGGGGGGATATAATGTGAATTTATTGATTTTATTTTGCTGTATTACAATCTACTTAGGTTGAATGTTATTTTATTAAATATTTAAAGGATAAATACAGTAGGATGTAATACACAATGTTGCCTGTTTGAAGCTTTATAATATGCCTGGTGCACTCGTCTCTCTATTAGCAATTTTTAAAATTAAAGGTACAGTGTGTAGGACTTGGCTGCATCTAGTGGCGTGGTTGCTCCCTTTCCAAGACTGCAGTAACGTGTTTCAATAATATTTCAAAAATATTTTTTTGATCCAATTTGAATTGCGCCATGAATCACACATGTGATGTTTGTCAATTAAAAACATAATCTTACAAGTCAAGAAAGACGAGTTTGTTGTAAAATTGTTGAAGTACAAGACTGTGAAAATATGTAATTAGAAAGAAGACACACCCAAAAGTCACGTAAGTGACGTCTCTCTCGCTGAAGCTACGATGCCTGTGAGTTTCTTACTGAGATGTTCTCACACGATCAACAGGTCTCGCTCGTTCTTTTTCTTCCCGGCTGATAAAAAGACCAAGAGTCGCTGGATAAAACACATCAGGTAAGATAACGTTACATTTGTGCGTGGAACATAGCTAAGTTAGCTAGCTAGTGTTGGTGACGTATATTGTGCGCCACATAAAAACTAAATGATACGACAAACCTACAACAAACTGTGACTCTCTTGACTTGCAAAGTTATGTTTTAAATTTACAAACATCATATGTGTGATTCATGGCGCAATTCAAACGGGATCAAAAAAATAGGATAGACAGGAAGGCGATACAGGCGCTCCAAAATACTAAAGCAAGTGGCAATAAGGAAAGAAATATATTAAAAAGCCTTTATTGTAGTTGCTAAATCATTAAAAAAGCAAACATGTTTCGACCACTGTAGGTCTTCGTCAGGGCTTAATAACAAACAGGCAAGGCGAATGTGGCCTCACATACTGTATCCGGTATCAATAACCAACGGGAGGCAATCACATGATCATCATAGTACTACAAAATGTTACAAAATATCATGCAGAAATAACACAGATCATCAATGGAAAATACTCCTTGGTTTTTAACATAGGCTGTAAAACCAACATGGGAGGCCATACAGAGAGAAGCAAAAATATATACATTTTACTTATTCGCAGAAAGCATATAAATCTATACTATCCTCTTTAAGACCAGGATATTTTAAGGCATCCAATCGGTGGATCCAAAAAGTCTCCCTCTGGTAAAGTTTTTGTAACCTGTCACAAAAAAATATTTGTCTCTTTCCTTTGACTACAGTACATCATTTATTCCCAAATAAGGTTCCTTTGGGTCCACCGGAAGGGGAGGGACTTTGTCTCTCTATTAGGTATAAAACCAATCATAAAACCCACCCAAAGGCAAAAAAAGCACTGCGCAAGTTGGTGGCTCATTTATAAAACTGGGAATATTTCACTATGTAACACATCTCATCTAATAAATAAACACTTAAAGGTTTGTGTTAACATGGTGCTACTTATTACATTCATCTCCCTACAAAGACTGCAAGTTCCAGCACGACTCTGATAACTAATGTCTGAAAACGCAGCAACGACTCAGGCCGAGTTACAACACCACTTCTATTGTTTCGGTTGTGTTGTTATTCTTTAATCTTCTTGCGTGTACTGTTTGTATTTAGTGAGTGTAGGAGAAGCACCGCTCTTCTCTTCCCTCAGGGTCCATGAACCTGTCCATCTGCTCACACACACACCAAAACAGACAGCCAAGGGCAAAGGGGAGAGGCTTTGTTTGTGTGTGTGTGTACGTGTGTGCGTGTGTGTGTGTGTGTGTGTGTGTGTGTGTGTGTGTGTGTGTGTGTGCGTGCGTGTGTCTGCGTGTGTGTGTGTGTGTGTTTTAAATATGGGTTTTTGAAGGGTTGGGTGTGCAGTCAGTTTACATGGTACAAGGTCTGGACCAGAGCCACTAGACTTCAGCTCCCTCCCAGAGGCTGCCCCACCTCTACTTACTTTTAAATTACACACAGACACACACACACACACACACACAACACACAATCAGCGCTGCTCTGACAGCTACCCCGCCCCCCCCTCCAACCTCCCCAAACACACACACAGACACACTTGTGCCATCACACAGCCGTTCTCTTTCTGCTGACCAGCAGAAACCCTGGACACCTCAACCCAAGGACAGTGTGTGTGTGTGTGTGTGTGTGTGTGTGTGTGTGTGTGTGCGTGAGCATGCAGGGGTTGCCGGGGGCCACAGCTCACTCCTCCTCTCCTCCAGCCTGCTGGAATGCCAAAACCAGCCGGCAGGGTCAACACAGGAGTCAAAACACTTCAGAGGAACGAGGAGAGGCCAAGCGGCGTTGTGCATTTTTATCATACGGGTACACGATTCTGACCCACTGAACAGTAAACCGAAAAGGACTTTACTTTGAAGCCTGGAAAAAAAAGCTCCGCCGTGAGTTAAAAGGTGGAGAACGTGTGTTGGCTGTTGGC
The DNA here is from genome assembly GCF_015220745.1 of Sebastes umbrosus. Taxonomy (NCBI): domain Eukaryota; kingdom Metazoa; phylum Chordata; class Actinopteri; order Perciformes; family Sebastidae; genus Sebastes; species Sebastes umbrosus. The sequence goes on along the minus strand of NC_051281.1, from coordinate 29,004,716 downwards.
TGCGTGGAGGTCAGTAATGAGGGGAAAAACTCACCTGCATGCGTTCACTTGAACACTGATAAACAACACGTTTGTCTTTTAGCCGGAAGTTTAACAGAAGTTTCTCGGTGATATTCAACAATCATACGACTCCGTTGCAGAAGGGTGTTTTTCTAATCAGCACGGTTTCCAATCCATCAGAGCAGTGTGGACACAGTAAGTCGACAGCTTCTAGCAAATCAATTAAAAAAAGAGATTGAATAGGATACTATTTAAGTTGGGGGGGCTTGTTAACAATGTGTGAAAGGTTTTTAGGATGGGATGGTAATGTTGTCGATCAGCTGTTCAGTCTGTCGGTTCAACCAGCCTATTCTTATTCACAGGCCGTTGGCGTTTGATAGCCTACCGCCGCACAAGGCACCCTTTATGAGATGCATCAGGCTTCTGTTAACTACAACGTAAACCCATCCGTGGCCACAGTAAACGCTCGGAGAAAGTGCGCAGAGAATGTGGTGACGTAGTTTAAACAGCGAAAAGACACACACTGGGCTGGCGAATGGGCCCAACAAATTAGGGATGCACCGATGCCACTTTTTTTCAGACTGAGTACAAGTACTTACATTTGGGTACCCACCTATACCAAGTACCGATACGAGTACTTCTCTGTGCCAAAAGACCCTCGTTAACATCCAGCTGGAGGGTGTGAGCGACACACGGCAGGCTGGGGAGTCCCGCATACGAGGCGATGCGCTGTGACCGGCTCTAGGTCGGCTTGGAAAGGCTCGGGCGAAGGTGCTTCCCGGGGCCGTGGCCAAAGTGCTCGCTGTGCCCTCTCTCCCCACCGGGGGGGGGGACTGTCGACCGGGGCGGACTGTCCTCAGTGCGCCCCAACAGCGTCGAGCCCCCAGGGGCCCACGTTAAAGGCGCAAGGGGTCTGTGGCGATGTCAGTAACCCACCCGACACATCTTTAAACATGGACCAAGGAGTCTAACGCACGCGCGAGTCAGAGGGTGCAAGCAAAACCCTGTTGCGCAATGAAAGTGAGGGCCGCTGTGCGCCGGCTGAGGTGGGATCCTGGCCCCGCGGGGTCAGGCACACCACCGGCCCGTCTCGCCCGCACCGTCAAGGTGGAGTTGACGGTGCCGTTGTATCGGAGCCGTTTTGCGAGTACAAGTCCATGAGCACAGTATCAGTATCAGTATCGGTGCATCCCTACAACAAACAAAACGCTTTCATCCAGGAGACCGCTGTTGGTGTCGCGTGTTCACAGCGTCGTAGTAATTCTATTTATTTTTTTCTTTCTGCCAAAAGCTGAAGTGACGCCAAAGGGGCATTACAAAGCAGCAGTATATGATGAGCTGGGATGAGAATGTGTTTGTTCAACACAACCCTATCCTTACTGACTTTACAGGTTAAAATGTGCACTCGTTCAATGCCTCCTCAATGATGGCAGTGTCGGCCTAGTATCGAGCTAATACTGTATATTTGGCCATATTCTGGTGCGTCAATCGTCAAGTTTCAGCCAAGTCGCAAACAAATTTGAAGTTGATCAGATGAATCCTCTAGGAGGAGTTGATTAAAGTACACGGCCTGTAAAATGCTAAGAATGGGCAAAAATGGTACATTGAATTCAAAAAGGCTGAGTTCCTGTTGGGTTTTGGGCATACCTCCAAGAGGCTTTTTTGTGCGTCTCCACATGTTATATCTGCCGACCAATTTCATACATGTAGGTGAAACCACATTTGTAGGGGGCGCCGGCAAGACATTTTTCCACACCCAAGCCCGAGACCCTTAAAATATCAAATTTTCCATTGTGTCTGATGAGTGTACAAACTTTCTGAGCACCTTAAGACCCTCAAAACTGCGATGAATTTTAAGAATAATATAATTCCTTCATTTTCAATAGGGCCTTTGCTGCCCGACGTTGTTGGTGCTCGGGCCCTAATTACTTGGCTAAGATTGAGGGAAAGATTGTCTTTGTAGCTTCTAAATCCAAAACTTTCAACAGCCATCCACCGGCTTCAACCTTCTCCTTAAGGACTCAGCCAGGATAGCATTTATAACAGCAATACATCCGAACAAAATCAATTACTTTCACTTTCACTTTCAATTCTCTATTATTGGATTCATGCAAGAAGGCAAGATTCAACTACATACTATAATGAAAATGATCTGATTTTCAGGGAGAACTGAGAACAGAGTCCAAAATTAGGTAAGCTAATTATTAGCTGTATCGTATGATTGTGTATAAACCTGCTCTGCTGAATGAGAGGGAACGCTAACAGAACTTTTTCCCTTGGATCCGTTTTTTTTCTCATGAACAAAGGTAACCACAACCATCAGTAGGAACTGCACGACCTGCAAAGTAGCCATGATGTCATCACAAAGCTTCCAGCGCCGCCTATTTTTCAAGAACATGCCCAAATAAATTGCCATTTTCTGGTGTGATCAGGCTAAAGTTACTTGTCCTACGTTTGCTTCTCAAACATATCTCGTTTTAATACATATAAAGAAACAACTATTGCTGACATTTTCTTTCTGGTGATGACAGGCTCTGTTTTTCAGTTTAAAGTGAAGGGGAAACACATGTTTTGGAAACATTTAAAAATGATGTAGCCTACATTTACAGAGAGGATGTAAACATTCAGAAAACAGAGAGGTATGGGGGGGGGAGTGTAACAGAGAATATGGTTATAGCCCTCAAAGGATCTGCTGGATTTGGGCTGTTTGTATTAGCATTATATTTTGGACTATAATTCCGAATGTGAGTGAGAAATAACAAACTCAGTGTAAAGACAGCAGCTAATGGGTACTGAAGGACTGCGGTGTGTGTGTGTCTGTGTATATAAATGTGTGTGTGTGTGTGTGTGTGTTGGGCAGTGTACCCACCATCCTGAGTCCTCTGTTGGGAAGGGCATGGTCCATTCCTCCTGTGTGCAGGTGTCATGGCTGGACCTCTTCATTTGCATACATTTGCATGCTGTCAAACGGAGCCGCTGCTGACAGCTTCCCAAAGCCGACTGTCTTCCTGGACCCCGGCCCAATCCTGTCGGCATGGTTACACGGCACACGGCAAAGCGCGTGGCGCGGCAGGGCTCGCGGCCAGGCCGGTCAGCCTCGATGAGAGCTTCAGGGAGACGTCTATCAGCGGACAGACATCAACTCACGCCAACGACCTCCAAATGTCACTGAGTGAGGGTATGAAATTAGGAGTACACGTATGTTGGTATACAGAGATGCTAGAGATACTTTGGGCCCTTTTCAACCAAATAGAAGCACAACTTCAACTAGTAACTAAAAGTGTCTCATTGTTTGCGTTTCCAACCATGAAGATTAGGTTAATTATGCCAATTACAGGAAGCAGTGCAAAGCAAAGGTTAGTGAAAGTTTATGGTTTTGGTTATGTCTTCAAGGCACTGCAGTCTTTTTCTATATCGTACCAAGACGGTGATCTTTAAACTTAACCCATTTGTGCCCATAACTGAAGTTTTTAATTTTCCTTTGGTGGAAGAGTTCTCAGCACAAATGTGAAGACATTTTCAAAATTGGTCAAACCCTTTGGCTGAAAAGTGAGTTTTTTTTATCATACCATATCTAGTCTTTGGGTACATGGGACTAATGTTTTTGCGATACAGTAGACTACATTATATTTTAAGAAAAAACATAGACATAATATGTTAAGAAAATGGTTGTATTGCGGAAACTATAAGGGGCACAATCAAGTATTTGGTATCTATGAACTCATAACAAGTTGAATATCAAAAATATGCAAACATATGCAGTGTAAAAAAATATTTCATATGGAAAACATTTAATGAACACAGTGTTTTTCCATAATTTTTCAAAAATCTTGATTTTTACTATTAATAAAAGTGTGATTTTTCATGTGATCTAAACTTTTCAAAGTTGTCCTGTTAGATACTTGCCCAAAGTATGTCCTTACCAAATTTCAAGCATTTTGACCAATCAGAACAAATGTCGTGGCATTTTTCCTTATCATACTAAATACAGTCTTTGGGGCACAAATGGGTTAACAAAGTACTGTGAGTGCCTAAACAAAACAATAAACGAGTTTAATAATGTTGTAGTTGCTACACGCAGATGTCATATCGCAAGATATGTGGGCGGAAAACAAATGAAATACGTTGTCAGAGAATATTTTGCTGATACGTTCAGTATAAACATTCTGCAATTTGACAGCTGCTGATTAATAACATTTCCCCATCATGTTAATAGAAAATGTAATCCAGACGGCATTAAGCTTCCTCCAAAGAGTATTTATTGTTCCAGAAAAATTTATAATATCAAAAAATGTTAAATAAATACAATGTCATGAATGCTGTAGAAGCTGTAGGAGACACAACACTTCAATTGTAGGGACAGACATTTTGAGATGAAATTTTGGATTTGAACTTGAACACCATGGCCACAGAAAATCCTACATTAAAATGTATATCAAACCAAGTTTTTTATTCTAAATGAGTGCTAAATGAATGAGATGTCCTGATAAAAAAATATACATACAGTATATAATGCAGGAAATGCTGTTCTATGTCTCTGCCTTATCCGTTCCTTATCCAAGACACATCTGCATGTGTTATAACTAGGGCTTTGTTAACGCAACATCGTTTTAACGCCACTAAGTTCTTTAACGCATTAAGGCAATCGATCTTTCTGGGGTTGTAGTGAGCTCAATTTTTAAAACTAGAGTGAAGGCTTCATTTGAAACTAGAAGAACCTAAGGAATCCATTGGTACCAACCATGTCCTACTAGCTTGTCGAGAAGGAGGTTAAATAACGCTCCAAACTTTGGCGAGGGAAAACTGGCATGTCCATTTTCAAAGGGGTCCCTTGACCTCTGACCTCCAGATATGTGAATGGAAATGGGTTCTATGGGTACCCACGAGTCTCCCCTTTACAGACATCCCCACTTTATGAGAATCACATGCAGTTTGGGGCAAGTCATAGTCAAGTCAGCACACTGACACACTGACAGCTGTTGTTGCCTGTTGGGCTGCAGTTTGCCATGTTATGATTTGAGCATATTTTTCATGCTAAATGTAATGTCTGTGAGGGTTTCTGGACAATATTTGTCATTGATTTGTGTTGTTAATTGATTTCCAATCATAAATATATACATACATTTACATAAAGCAGCATATTTGCCCACTCCCATGTTGATAAGAGTATTAAATATTTGACAAATCTTCCTTTAAGGTACATTTTAAACAGAAAAAAATGGTGCGATTTATCAGCGATTAATCGTCAACAGTCATGTGATTAATTGCGATTAAATATTTTAATGGATTGACAGCCCTAATTAAAACTTGTCTCTTTCTCATGTAACCCTGATCAATGTTTTTTCACTGAAACACAAATAATTTTATGCAAAAAAATAAATTGCCAAAACGTCCGCTGGAAGAAGAACTGCAGAATTTGGTCTTTCATCGGAGCTTTGTCTCCTGTGTCCACCCACTCCCTCCCTCCAACCTTACAAATAAAAAAATAAATAAAGTGAAGGTGAGTCCACTGTCCAATCTCCCTCTCTAAAATAAACTGCCCTTTACCCCCCTCCTCCCTCTTCCTTCTGTCTCCAATCCATTCTGCGTTTGGCAGTCGTGCCGGGACCTTTCAGAATGACTTGTTTGGCCCCGGATTTCTGGACATTAGGCGCCAAGAGACACAGAAGCCAAAGAGTCAAAAACGGGCTTTCTCCTCAGTTCCTCCAGCCCTCTCATCCCTGCCTCCTCGGCGGGTGTTTGTCATCCCCCGCTGAGCCAAACAGACGTGTGTTTACCAGTTTACTGTAGCTGGCCGGGGAGGCTTGTCGGTGTGCAGGCCAGAGCTTTGTCTCTCACACTGTGAAACACAACAGCAGTTAGACTTCTCCCTGACAGCATGCTAATCGTCTGATTTAACTCTCCCATGTTTAATCATGAGGGGAAATGAAGGGAGAGAGAGAGAGAGAGAGAGAGAGAGAAAGAGAGAGAGAGAGAGAGAGATTATGATAATTGCTTCAAAGTTCTTTTGTGTTGGATCCCATCTGTACACTTTTAGAATGAGGTGTCACTTTCAACATGTCTGTTTCTTTTTCAGTGCAAACAAACATACAGAGGACTGGAAATGTTTTTCACTCTTACATTTCTGTCTGAACCGTAAATGACGTGTTTGTCTGTGTGGGAACCATAGACTGTATATATATAAGAGGTGGACGTAGTCACCGTGACGTCGCCCACTGGTTCGTGGACTGTCGTGTTGAAGCCTCGAGTTTGGTATTTTGGCCATTTGCAACCAGAAGTGACACGAGAGGGTGGAGCTCAGTCCGACCAAATGCTGAATAACACATTTTCAAGTGACCAAAAAGGTAATAATGTTATGTTAAAGGTCCCATATTATAAAAAGTGAGGATTTTCACATTTTTGTTTTTTTATTAAGAAGTAGGCTTAAGTCCTATATAAATACTGTGAAAGTATCGAAACGCTCAATCCACAGGAAAATACACACAGCCCTTATTCAGAAGCTCTTCATTTGAAACGAACTGAAGATTTTTGTCCACTTGTGATGTCACAAATATACAATATTTAGACCATTACACAGTTTTAAACGCAAACAATCTAAATGTGTCCCAGTTTATTCCTGGTTTCAGTCTACAGTATGTGAATAACATCTACTGACAGGAAGTACACATGGACCAAAGCTGTTATGTTGCAATGCAATTATGTTGCAATTCCATTGCAATTCTGTCAAAATGTGCTGAAATGGACCATTTAATACGGAGGGTAAATACAGGCATATTTAGGCCAACAGGAAGAGGAAAATAAAGTGTTTTTTTTAACATTAGAGCATGTAAACATGTTCTAGTAGAAACACAAAATACAAGTATGAACCTGAAAATGAGCACGATATGGGACCTTTAAAGCTGCAGTGGGTAGAAATGTAGCAAATATGATTAAAAAAAGTTATTTTTATAAAACGGTCACTATATCCTGACAGTAGTGCATGAGACGTTATGTGCTCCTAACGGCATCTGCAAGATTTCACAGACCGGAGGAAAACAACCAATCAGAGCCGATCTGGAGTCTGCCGTCCAGCTTCCGTCTATGTGAGCCGCTAGGCAGCGCTGATCAAATAAAAGTCAGTATTCTGTTACTGTAATGCTTAATTCTCTCCTCAGATGTTTTCAGAAACATCTTGTAGTGTACTGTTTAGCTGTAAAATCAGAAAGTTTGTGACCCGGCAGCCATGTTGAGATCTGTTGAGGAAATAACAAGCACCGCCCACTAGCCAGAGCACAGCCAATAGGAACGCTCTCTCTGAAGCCTGAAAACAGAGCCACGAGGAGGAGCAGAAGTCTAGTTTTCTCTCAGAACACTTCAATTACAATATGCTGAAAGGTTATTATGGAATTTTTGACCAATGATATCAAAAATGTGTTGCCTACTGAAGGTTAAAGTATAATGTTCAAAGTTTTGAGGTGGGTACTGTTTTATATTGTATCCTTTGGAATTCCAGGAAAATGTAATGGAGCTATCTACTAGTTCTGTCACGTGTCACTGTTACTTCCCATTTCACCGGCTTCTCTTGGCCAGTAGTTTCTCATCCTTAAAGGTTGCTGGGTGAGGGATATGGATCTGGTGAGATGGAGGTTGGTGGTTTAAAAGCTTTGTTTATACTCGTGCGAGACACCGCAGTGCAGGCCTCCGTTGATGGCGCCCGCACCACGAGCATGCATAGAGGCGTTTATGCCCAACGCGTTGTTCGTTGCTTCGAAACGCCAGGGGGGCGTACAAACAAAATAATCTGTGGATAAGCAAGAAGTCAGCGAGTCGTACCAGAAAGGAAAGTAAGCTGCCTGGCAACAGTAGTAAACATTAAACACAGACGTATATACGCATTTGTGTACTGTAATTATTACCGTTGCTTACTTCCAAGTCAGAATGACTTTGTGTCTTTCGGTGCTTCCCCTTGAGTCTTAGTTCTATGAGATCTTTTATTTTAGCTTTTACAAAACAATCTCTCATATTCTTTCACGATTGCGATTAATCACAATTAACTATGGACAATCATCGCGATTAAATATTTGAATTGATTGACAGTCCTAGTAATAACCTCAAGTTAAAAAAGGGTTTGGATTTAAAAAATTGAATTTTAAATTTAGAATAATGGCAGTTTTTGGAGATAAATTATCTGTCGAGATGCCACATCTTTCATCAGGTGACATGGTCGTTCAGGAGGCAGCAGCATCAGTGTGGGAGTCAGACTGAGTTCTGGTGCTCAGAGAACATGTGAGATTTACAGACACTACAGTGTGACGGGCCGCCACAACAATCCACTCTCTCTGTGACGCAGACAATGGTGGGACTGTTCAACCACAGACGTACAAGTGTCCCGGCCATCTGTCTGCATACCCCCACAGTACAAACATTGTGCTACACACACACACACACACACACACTGCTGCCACCCCCCAAAACACACAGCCACCCCACTGTCATACATGTGCGAACTCACACAGCGCAGAAATGTCCATCTTACCGAGTGATTTACATGTTCAAAACTTTGTCAGAGCCGTTTCATATATTTCAATGAGTCTAAATTAATTATAATTAGCATTGTAAGGCTAATGTTTTTCACTTAAGTCAACGTTAAGTCAATGGGCAAAATTAATCAACTACATTTTGATGGTCAGGTCATCATTATGGCTCATTTTTCAAGACAACATGTCAAGTATTTGATTGATTCATCTTCTCAAACGTGCTGTTTTATATCATTGTAATTTGGATATCTTTGGGTTTTGGACTGTTTTCTGACGAAACGAGCCATACGGAGACGTCGTTCTGGTCACCTTTTCACAATTCCTTGATATATATAAAAAAATATAAATATATTAAAAAAAACCTGGAAGACTATAAACGACGGACAGACTAGCCAAACGGACGAAGAGGATTAATGATTTGAACAATGACATGGCGAAGTTCAACTGAAAGCGCGGTCAGGGGGCATCCCTGGGCTCTCCTACTGACACACATAAACACACACACACACACACACACACACACACAGGGCTTTAAATCTAAAGAGACTATATATGGAGTAGAGACAAAGGGTGCGTGTGTTTGTGCACGCGTGTGTGTACCAGCAGAATAAGATCAGGTCCCCATACAGTCTCAGTGACAGTTGAGTATTGAAAGGCTGCTGCAGAAGAGAGATGCCTCTGTGTGTGTGTGTGTGTGTGTGTGTGTGTGCATGTGTGTGTGAGAGAGACACAGAAACAGAGAAAGAATAAAGAAAGAAAGTCTGTAGCCTTCAGACACATCCTCCTTCTGTGTCTGAGGCAACACATTGTGTGTGTCCTTCTTCCTACTTTCTTTGAGCACTTTTTAAACATTCTTAATAAGGCTGTGAAACTTAAGGCGATAACACAAATTTGTTTTAACGCCACTAATTTCTTCAACGCATTAACGCAACTTGTGATTTTTAGGTTGTAGCGGGCTCAGTTTTAAAGATAGAGTGAAGATACTGGTATCATATGAAACTAGAAAACCTTAAACCTAAAAGGAATCCGTTGGTACCAACCATGTCATACTAGCTTGTAAAGAAGGACGCTAAATAACACTTCACACTTACACTAAATTTTGGTGAGGAAAAACTGGCATGGCCATTTTCAAAGGGGTCCCCTTGACCTCTGACCTCAAGATATGTGAATGGGTTCTATGAGTACCCACGAGTCTCCAGGGTTTTGGATTATTGCAAAAAATCAGCTCTGTGGCAAACAAAGGTTTATGATACTTACACGTTTTGTTCAGCAAGATAATCTCCACAAATGAACACCAAATTTTATGATTTTTGAAGCGGGAATGCAATCGGCAGAAGTAAAAAGCTAACGTTAGGCTGTAGACAAACTAAACCACGGTCGTATGAGCGCGAGTATACACAACGAGGCTGTAAAGGAGGACGAGTCGACGTGATGACGTTTAGTAGTCTCATTTAGCCACTTGTTAGCAACCACCTTTTATAAGACACATAAAGGCTTCAAAATTCAAAAGTGGGATATTTACTGGCATATTTTATATCGTAGAACAAAACGTTCAAATCTCTTATTACACAGCTGTGTTGAATACCCGATTCTGATTGGTCAATCATGGAGTTCTGCGGTCTCTAATTTCTGTATAACAGACCTTTGCTATGTATAACAGACCGTTGCTATGTATAACAGACCGTTGCTATGGGCGCAGCTCTGATGTCGGACTCTGGAGGACCGTTTTTGTGTCAAAGTATTGATTTCTTCAGTAAGTAGCCGTGTAATAAGCGGGATAATTTACAGCTTAGCAGGTCATTGTTGTGAAAGAATCCCCTTCAGGGCATAATGAGTGCAGCATCGCCTTGTCGGGGATTCTTTCACAACAGTGACCGGCTCGCTGTACATTATCCCTTATTTCAGGCATCTAACTAAAAACACATTGACTTCGAGACGAGGGAACCAGAAGCTCTCACATGCTAACTCATTTCTAGGTTTTAGGACTCATTCCTGTAGTGCTCTATTGTGTCCAGTCCAAACATAGACTGTTGTAATACAGTTTTCATTCAGCGGTGGCAGTACGGAGTCGCTGAAGAGCACTCCAGTCATAGAGCGAGGAAGAAATCCTGCGCCATCCAAGGCTGCCGTTGAAAAAGTAAAAAAATTACGTCCTAATGTCTTTTCATAACCACTTTTCCTTGACCTCGATGGAAAACGTCATGAGGTCAGGGAAAGATGAGAAGGAGAATTCAGAAGGACTTAGGAAAAGACGACCGTGGTGTTCAGAGAATCTGACTGCACTTTCACTAGGCTCCTTAATTATTATGTGACAGCGGCGGATGTTAGTGACGTGGTTCTGCCGTGGTGAAACTACAATGTTCTGAAGATGGATTACAAAAGGCGCATATTTGCCTTGTGCGTTATTAAATAGCTCTTTCAGTGACAGGCTTCTTGGTATGTGAAAGAGAGATACCACACGTCCTCCTGCTGCTGGAACACTTTACATCAACATATAATAAAGATCATCTGACCTAACGTGGAAAACCGGTGAAAAACATCACTTCATTACCAAGGTTGGAACTGAAATAAACAAAGGAATATATGATAAATATTGAGTTAATTGTTGGAGTTATGGAGAAGGGGTAGGATCACACTTCTTCCAACTTCTTTTCGGACATGTGTAATATTTATTTATGTTGTTAATTGATTGTTTACTGTTCATTTTATTTGTTATTCTTGTTTTGTTTTTTACTGAGGTATTTGTTACATGTTCAAAATAAATAATTAATTAAAAATGAGTGAAAAGTGAAATTAAATGGTTGTCACTGTCCACTCATACTAAACATGAATCCCAATTAGTGTATGAGCATATGAAAATAATATGCAAGATAAGCATGTCCTTTGTTATCACGAACAGCCGAATGGTGCGTCACTTTAAATGCTGCGGCCGCAAGGAATTGTGGGATGTTATTCTCTCCTTTCCTTTGGTAAAGGATGGTGCAGTGTATCCTATGCTGAAGGAGATCATAAAGGAAGCATTGAAGCTCCTTTCCTCAGCATTTAGAGAATTCAAACAGCTCTCATCACGGCTGCTACTTAGGTACTTCTGGGTCATTTCACTCCGTTAGGAAACTCCCTAAGAGAAAAAAGACTTTTCAACTGCAGCCCAAGCCTCCAGGAAGAGCGCCAGGCTGTAAAGCAAATGTTCTTAGTGGTCAAACGGCGGTACTACAACTTCCGTGTCCGTGACGTGATGCCATTAGGCCCAAAAAGACTTTTTCCCATAGACTTACATCATTTTTTTGAGGTGAATCGATTTCCTTAGATAGCCCTTATTTAAATCATTATTAAATCATTAAAAGTTGATGCACTGATAGCCAAATCCTGTATACAGTTCTCTTTATGCATCTATGGTTTCATCTCTTTAGCATGGGTTGTATTTATATCAGAGGAAATGTGCAAAGAAATATTTTATTCAAATTCACGACATAAGCAGTCAAACGTATGAGGAAAAAAAAACATCTAAACTTAACACCATGAGGCTTCCGTAGACGTCTGCTGAACTGATGTATAATAAATTTAAATTCTACTTCTGTGGGACACAGAAACTGTCTTCATGCTGGTTTTGACTAGTGAACAGAGCCTGGTTTTGTGTGTGTGTGTGTGTGTGTGTGTGTGCACGTGTGTGTTTTGTCCTTATTCACTGCGTCACACAAAGACTAAGACAACACAGCCTGGGAGACGAAACACACACCTGCATCCAAACCCACAGAGGAGACACTCATGTGACGGCCTGAATGGTGTCACTTCTTTCATTCTTTCTTTCTTTTCTTTTCTTTCTTTCTTTTCTTTCCGTCTTTCTTGGACTATGAGCGACAGGCTGAGCACTATAATCTGTGTACCATCAGCATACTGTATACAGAGACGTCCCTGTTTTCAGTATGAGAGACAGTTGGCGGTAACAGTGTAAATCACAGTGAGTGCTGTCACAGCGAAGGAAGCAGAGACACATTCACTGTCTAACAGATGGCCCGTACGCTGCCGGGCCTGACAACCTTCTATTCTCACACTCAGACGTTTCAAGGAGCAGCAACTGTTTCAAGGCTTGTTTGTTTTTACACAGAAATGACAGAAAACACACTTGTCACTGATTAGGTAAAAAATAATAATAATAAAAAAAAAAAAAAGCCAATATGATTCCAGGACACACAATTGTTTTTGTATTGTTTTACTTTAGATAGTCCAAATGCTCCATCAGACATTGGTAAAACTATTTAGAATTTCAAGGCTCTTCAAAATAAAACTGACTGTCTCTCTCTCTCTCTCTCTCTCTCTCTCTCTCTTTCTCTCTCTCTCTCGTTCTCTCTCTCTCTCTCTCTCTCTCTCTCTCTCTCCAGGGCTCTGAAAGCTGCAGACACTCAGTTGCTCGCCGCTGGTGCTGAAGAATGAATAAATCTCCCAACAGCTCTCCTTTTACACCTTTAGAGAGGGAAACAACTGACCAAAGTTCACCCAGCGCTGTGAAGAGTGGCGCTGTGCTCTGTGTGAGCTCTCACACAGTGATGCTGGTCAAGGAGAAAGGCTACAGGTCCATTCAGTCATTGATATGAATAATGTTTGGTGGATGAGATGGAAACAAGTTGTCCATAGCCTGCTGCAATACTGGGGGATACTGGTAGAGCCAGCCCTAATCTCACAGGAATACGTGAAGAAGTGTTAAAATGACGTGCCGGCACCATGGAAACACGCCAATGGAAAGTCAATTAGGATCCTTTTTCGTGATGGACACATAAATTCACAGGTTTAACAAAAAAAATTGTTTTGATCAAAGTCCATGTGGGAGGAGGTCATGGTGGATGGATGGGTCAAACGTGGGATGTTCACCCAGGAGGTCGCTGTTCGTGTCCCGTGTGAAACCAAAAGTTGCGTCACCGTTGAGATGTTTTAAATTAGGTAGGCTACGTAAGAAGTTACGCAACAAATCAGTGCTAGAATCCGGCCGGTATTCACCGGTACACAGTACCGCCACTTCTACATTTAACTACCCGTCTAGCGTTACTTTTGGACAGACCACGGAAGACGTGTCATGCTCGTTACATAGCGTCCTTTCAAATTAAACTTCTGTTTTCACAGGAAGTTAGGTTTAGGCAACACAACCACTTAGGTGACACTGACTAGCGACTCACAGGACTAACAATACTTACGAGTCACGTGACTAGCGACTGAAGTGACAAAATAAGTCAACGTTACTTTTAGTTTCACACGGGACACGAACAGCGGTCTCCTGGTTGAAAGTCTTGTGCTTGTTTGACCCATCTACAACTCCTCCCAACCACCCTGAGCACTCTCTCATGCTATTAATACTACGTCACTTGCTCCGACCATGGAATAATGCGGCGGGTTGGTTTAAATTGGAGTTAGTTGAAAGCCCACTTCGTCACATACTGTTGATAAAGGGTGCCTCCATGCCTTGGTTTCCGATGCCAAGGGGCACTAACCAAACGGCGGTTTCTGAATGTTTTAACAATGGGTTTTTTTGTTACATATTCTGCTGATAAAGAAACAAAAACAGTCAAACATATGGAACCATAAGCATAACCTCCATCCTCAATAGCTAAGACAAAGTAAGGTTCATGTGATCAGCTCAACTCGGAAATGACAGATCAGCACTTGTTCTGTAGAAGACGGCATAAAACTATAGAGACCCATGTCTGGATATTGTTTCCCAATTAGCCGGAACGGCAGTCATTTCTGCAGAGACTGTTGCCAACATCTGAAACAACAGCCAGTGTATTTAGCAATTAGCCGCAGCGTGGCCCGATGGGAGTGGGAGTGTCCTGGCAGAGAGAGAAAACATCAGGGACGGACCTGGAGACGGAGCGGGGGTAGAGACTACTAATTTCCCTCAGGAGGACTCAGATGCGCACACACAAGCACGAACGCGTGAATACAAAATGTATACGCACATACAGACATATGCACACAGACTTGCATTCAGCCGCAAACACACACACACACCACCTCTTTCCGTCTTTGATAAAAAAAAATCTCAGGGGAGTTCAGGGTTGTAGCCAGTAGCTGCAAACGGAGTGTTGACCAGTGTGTTGTGTTCTCACTGTGTCGTGTATCTCTTGTCTAATGAGGAGGTGCCAGTCCCACCAGTTAATTTACCAGAAGACAATCGCACCCTGACTCCCACTGACATTTATAGGCAATTAGGACCCGCCTGAGAAGAGTGTGTGTGTGTCTGTTTGTCTGTGTGCATCTGTGCATGTTTGTGTGTGTTTATGTGTGTGTGTGTGTGTGTGTGTGTGTGTGTGTGTGTATGTGTGGTAAGTGCAGCAGTTAGGTCAACATTTTTATCAGTTCAAAACTGACAGAACAGCCCTGTAGCTAAATTTGTTTGTGTATACAGATAATGGGGAGACATGATTTTAATTGCATCATGACTTGTAGACATTAAATTCTTTTTTCATACTTTCTTTTTTTCTTTTTTTTTAGGTTGTTTTCATATATGCAATTTACAGTTTGTAATTACAATAGTTTATAAACCATTTTTTTTAAGTAGTTGAGCTTAGAGACGAACACAATAAGTACACCAGAGAAAACAACTTCAGCGTTCCAAATTGAAATAAAATTAAGAAAAGAGAAAAAAATATATTAATAATAAAAAGAGAGAATAGAATAAAAAAAATGTAAAGAAAAAAAGAAAAGAAAGTAATATTAATAATAATAAATTAAATAAACAAATAAGGGTGGTGGAGCGCAGAGATATAGCAATAAACATTAATGTAGACATTAAACCCAGTTGATTTTGTGTATTTTACAGAGCCTGTAAGTGTCTATGGGAGCATTTTTACACACAGAGATACATTGAAATGTGACCTGACTGTCGTTGGGTTGGCTTATTTATGTTGTTTGACAAATAACATTTTTTTCTATATTGTTTTTTAAAGTCTGTTTGCAACGTATTCTCATACAACGGTTGGCATGACATCTTACGAAAATATAATTTCTCCTTTTTTCGTTAGTTTTCCTCCGAATGTCGAGACGGGTCACTATTTGGACAGCTGGTTCTGGCTGTTATTCTCGTACGTACGTCGTCGTAACGACACAAAAAAAGACAGCAGACAACAGTAAACCAAGATGAGCTTTATTCATATATTATGACTCGATCAATAGTTATCTTGTGTAGGCTTTGTGAGGACATGTGGAGGTTCATTGTGGCAGTTCAAGCACACATATATGTGGAAATTGTGAATTTCTGTATAGCCACCTCACCTACAGCAAAAAGGGCAGCCATACCCGAGATTTGTCTCCAGTATCCGAGGCAGCTCCTTCCTTTTAAAACTGTGCTATGTATTAGCATCAATGGATTACTTCCTATAAGCTAGCTTTGTTCAGATCGAATTGGTACATTTTACCTATAATAATGTTACAGTAAGCAATTAATTAGCTATAGTTTGCCCTATATGTTTCATTAAAGGCACATAATGGTAAAATGAATTCAGAATTTGACACAAAGTGAGTTAAATCGTACTTAGAACCCACTGATTTGACTGACATGAACAGAACAATAAAGTTAATTGGAAGAAAAAAACAAAGGTCAGTAGCTACTGGGCGTTCCTGTTCTACGTAAACCAATGATCTACGATCTACCCCGCGGCTGCAATCAGACTCTACTGCGAATGTCCAGCAACACGTGTCAATTTCCATTCGTTACATGCATGCAGTCTTTTCAAAATAAAGTTCCGTCTTCACAGGAAACGTTTCCTTAGGTTTAGGCAACAAAACGACTTGTTAAGCTGTAAAATGAAAAAGTTTTTGACCAGGCCGCCATGTTGAGATCAGTTGAGGAAATACCAAGCACCGCCCACCAGTACACTAAACAGTACACTACAAGATGTTTCTGCAAACATTTTATGCGAGAAATAGGCATTACAGTAACAGAATATTGATTCATATTTGATCAGGGCTGCCTAGTTTGACTATTTGATCAGAGCTTGCGAGTGATTGACAGCTACCTTGGTTGAATGAACAGCCAATAGGAACGCTCTCTCTCTCTGAAATGACCTGTGATTGGTCAAAGTCTCCCATCACGGGCTAGATTTTTTAAAGCCTGAAAACAGAGCCATGAGGAGGTGCAGAAGTCTAGTTATCTATCAGAATACCTGAATTACAATATGTTGAAAGTAATGCCCAATGATGCCAAAAATATTCTGCCTACTGCAGCTTTAATCTCTGAATTGAAATCCCTCAGATTGTCCTTAATTTTTAAGATGTGGGGGAGAACTCTTAATAATTAATGTAAAAGCAGACTCAGGATTATAAATTTACCTAAAAGTGACTAATTTATGCACATTAATCTGAATTAAAAGTGCCTTTTAAGGTATAAAAATCACCTTCAAAGCCGGTATATTCCAAAAAACGACTTTAAATTGTGTCTCAAAATATATGTTCAATAAAGTTTCGAGGATGGTTTGTATTTCCAGTCCTCATTTGAACCCATAGAATCTCTTACAGCCAGTCACAGGTCACCACACAGTGCTGAGCGGTGTAGAAGCGATCGCTTGGAGGATCATATGTGATGTAATGCTGCTTGCATCACACTGTATCTCCCCCAGCTGATGACAGTCAGGCCTGTTTCCCCTGCCAGCACATCCCAGCTGCTATGAGGCAATGTAGTCTGCCAGGCACAATACGGCGTGTCAGCCCTCAACAATGGAGGACTTGTGCTGCCTGGATGGCATCATTGTCACAATCTTTTTTTTTTTTCTTTCTTTTTGGAGGGACGGCTTTGTGAGTTGTTATTGTTGTTGTTTTTATTGTTATTGTTGTTTTAGCTACATGTCTCTCTAGTCTTAGCCATGTTATTAACCCTTGCATTGTTGGGTGGGAGACAATAGATGCGGTGCGTGATGATGCACTGCTCGTTCGCAGACTGGATGTGGGTCGTGGGAAGAAGACGGGGTACGATGGGGCCGTGGGATTGCACAGATTCTGTACTTTTAGGTTTCAAGGATGACAAACCGGGTCAGACGCCAAAACCAGAGCTGGAGACGTGAGTTGAATGAAAAGTTAAAGGTCCGATGTGTAGCAATTCAGGAGATCTATTAGCAGACATGGAATATAATATTCACAACTATGTTTTCATTAATGTATAATCACATGAAACCGAGAATCATTGTATTTATTAGCTTAGAATGAGCCTTTCATATCTATGTAGGGAGCGGGTCCTCTTCACAGAGTCTGCCATGTTGCTCCGCCATGTTTCTACAGTAGCCCATAACGGACAAACCAAACACTTGCTCTAGAGAGCCTTTTGCATATTTACGTTACCTGAAGGCCACCGTAGTTCTCCGACACGCTTGTTAAACTGGGGTAATGTGAGCCGCGGAGTGCAAAACTGTGGTACCACCGTCTGACTTCTGTTGCTCCTTAAGTGTAGTGGTATTATGGTAAGGATGGCCTCTGAGCGAGGCGAACGGCGTTACCGCAGTCTTGAAAAGGGAGAAGTGAGAAGAGGGGTACTCAGTTGGTTGCAATCTGCAACCACAACACTAAATGACATCAAATCCTACACACTGTACCTTTAAATTCATTAGCAATAAAGCATAATGCTGCTCAATTTAGGTGCCACATCCATTCTTGGTCTGGTATGACCAGTAGCTTATGGTGGCTAATTTTAGAACGCTTTAAATAGTTTAATTTATTTTCCTATTTATGCTATTGTTACACCACATTTTAGCATTTACCATTATCCACTAATTGTTGCCACAACTGACGCTGTTCCAGGAAAATTAGTACATGAAACTTGATCTGGAAACCTCTTGGCCTACCTTAATTAAGATTAACCTGCCTTTAAGCTTCAGTAGGCAACACGTTTTTGGCATCATTGGGCAAAAATTCCATAATAACCTTTCAGCATATTGTAATTCAAGTTTTCTGAGAGAAACTTTTCAGACTTTAAAACATCTAGCCCGTGACGGGAGACTTTGACCAACACAGGTCATTTCAGAGAGAGAGAGAGCGTTCCTGTTGCCCTTCTGTACAGTACACTACAAGATGATTCTGAAAACATTTGAGAAGATAAATAAGCATTAACGTAACAGAATATTGATTCTAAATACTGAAATTCCGTTTTCTAAAAATAACTTTTTTAATCATATTTGCTCTGTTTCTACCCACTGCTGCTTAAATAAAAATAGTTTACCCACTAAGTTCATTGCTGAGATCTCAGACATTGTTAAAAAAAAAAGTGAAATGGTCCAGAAGACAGTAAGACAGGTGTTATCGTAGCCGATAGGAATGAGAGTCAAAACTACAAAAAATAAGACCAAAGTCATAATAAAAAAAGTCTATCTTCTTATATGAGGGAGGTTTGGTCACCAGTGATGGATTTGTAGAGGAAGCAACACATTTCTTAATGAGTATGAAAGGTTTTGCTTAATGAAGTGATGATTGTTGACTTGCAGTGTCAACCTGTCGTATAATTATGGGCGTGTTAATACTCCACGGTCCTTTGACAATTTGGGTAAAGAGCCTCTTACCTACATAAACAGGTGCCTTCGTAATGACGCCGGTGATTGCCTCAGGCCAAAATGTTTGCAGAGTCTCTTCTCCTAAATGATTCATTCAAACTTGAGATAAATAGTCCCATGAGTGTGGACTTCAACTCTTTTTAGATTAAAGATGCATCCATACCTCTTTTTTGCATTGCCAATGTTGTGTTATATTATTTGGACAGGCCAAAGTACTGTTACTGATACTGAACTATTTTGAGGCGTTTCAGGCAGTCCAGGAGCAGTGTTTCCGTGGGGGAGAGTAACTCCCTTTAGCGTGAACTTTGGGCTTTTTAACTTTGCAGACCTTTTACATGCACAAAAACTATATAACACACTAAAGGAAAGCTCATTGAATGTGCGTTACAGCCATGGATGTATTAAGAGAACTGGATACAGCGTTGGAGGCGGGGCCCCGTTCATTCCTATGAAAGTTGCTCAGTGGCGCATGAAGCTTAAATGGCTCAACTTCCGTCTGGGAAGGTACCTGGATCTTGGATACATTGAATATACGCCGTAGCGTCCGCTCGGTCACATGACTCAGTCACGGGGTCCCAACGTCATGCTGTCGTCACGGCTTGTGCTCCAGCCTCGGTCTGGGTCTCATTCACATGACCGGAGGAAGGGAAATAACTTTGGATTCAGCTATTAGTGCGATTTACAACTTTAAAAACTTAATTTCTTAAATAAGGGCTATTTAGGTGTTCATACTGGGAAGTTGATTCACCCTGGGGGCTTGGGTCTCAGTTACCGAGCGAACCTGTGAAGACCCATGAAGAAGAGTCTTTCTTCTTCTGTCCTTTCTCAGTCTTTCATGTGTTGTTTAACTTCTGCTCCTCTGCCCCCCCATGCTCCCCTGATGTAGAGTTAAAGTCATAATCCCTCCTCTCCTCCCTCACCCCTCCATCTCTCCGGCTCCCCCTGAGATTTGCCCGTCCTCATTAGCGGGTATTTTTCCCATGTTTGTTAATTGTGTCCTGCTTTTTGCACCACCTGCCCCTCCCCCCGCCCCCTACGCCCTCTCTCTCCTCCTCCTCTTCCTCCCCTCTCTCTCTCTCTCTCTCTCTCTCTCTCTCCCTTTCTCTCCTGCCTCCCCTGCTCATCTGTGCTCTCTAACAGCCACTAATTGTCATCATAAGGATGCGTCCGCTGTCACAACTGGAGAACAGACTGCGGACCGACAGTGTGCAGGCTGGCTCCTCTGGCCCCTGGAGGCCTCTGCACTGGTGTCTGGGGGCCCGGAGGACCTTGGCAGGCAGGAAGCCTCCCTCTGCAAGTGTAGCTAATGAAGACAGGATGAGAATTTTACCTGGCTGAGAGAGAGAGAGAGAGAGAGAGAGAGAGAGGTAGTAAACTCAATATGGGCATTTGGGAATTAAATGAGAGGAAGGATAGAAAGGTACAGTGGCTGCTTAACAAGGTATGACTATGTTTAGAACAGCACAATACTATAAACAGAGAATAACTACATCTGTTAATGATTTCATCACTGAGACTCTTAATATGTCTTACATCATTAGTTAAATCATGCAGCCTCAAAAATCTCATTTTTTAATTTCTTCTTACATTTCATTATATTAAGAAAACCATTGATCCACATAACATACTGCAATTATGTTTTCAATTTATTATTATGAAGTAATATATATGAATATGATTATGTCATGTTTCTATGAGTGGACTAATATGCATTTTCCCAAAATTTGGCGGGAATATTTGGAAGCTTTCAATAGAATCCAAAATTAAATCTGAATGCACAACATGATTACACAAGTTTTAGGGCAGAAGTATATGGAGGTCATGAAATGTTTTGGGAAATGTTGGGAATTCAACAACTTGCGAAGGCAAGAATTAACACAAATTAAATTGTTTTTTTCAAATAGCAACAATTTTTCGACAAAAGAAATGTCAAATTGGAAAAATACTTGTTATTTTTATCCCTATAATTTTTCGATGAAAATAAATTCAATACAATTTAAAAAAAAAAAAATGTTTACAAGCCCCGGTCAATTTAAATATCTACACACAAACTCCCTGGTAACTGTCGCATGGCATTACAGAGATTAAGATTGATTGATTAAGATTAAATATCATGATTATATGTAATGTCTGAACAGTTTTTAAAGCAGACTCTTTCTATAAGAATTAGAAAAGCTGCTGCAAATTCAGTCACTTTTGACTACAATATTGTAATCAGATAGAGATGGTTCTTTAGCTCTTTATTTGTAGGTATAATAAAATAAAAGAACAGAGAAGAGATATTTATATATTTATATTATACTTTGCAAATTTCCCCACTGTGGGACTAATAAAGGAATATCTTATATTATATATAATAACATAAATAAATGCACAGATGGGTTGAAAAAAACAAAACCTTGAGGGCTTGTAAAAGGAACTCACCTAACATTGAAATTAAAACAGCTGTATTACAATTTACAAACCGACATACATATTATTTAAAATACCTAAAAGAAAGAAAATAATATTATTTCCAAACAAGAACTGCAAGAGATAAAAAAGACAGGAAGTAAAAAAGAGAAAAGAATAATAATAAATTTAAAAACGGGATGACAATAACAAATGTTTGCACTGCTTACATACACTGTGTCCGCCGCATTTACATACTACTGTACTCTGTCAAGAGAAGTTGTTTAAGATCTCTTTTTAAAAAACAGAAATAAGGAGTAACTGTGAAGTGAAGCAGAAAAGCTGTTCAATACAACTAGACCTCTGTACCTGGTTGAAAAACTGGCCAAAGCTAGTTCTGTAGAACTGACTATATAGAAGATCAACACATCTGGAGTGATAACAGTGGATCTGACAACTAGTTACAAAGAAACTGTAAAGGGAAATTGGAAACGAATTGTTAAGAAATTGAAATACGAAAGTACCCGAAGTTCTCAAGTTTATTGATGTCAAATATGTTTAACCTCTTAAGCCCTATAGGGTGCTGGAAGGTGTGGTTCGCCTAGACAGACATACGCAAAATAAATCAAGAATAGCTCCACAACTATCAGGTCTATATGCATGATCTTGGTCTCTATGGATAGGTAAGACCTCAGGGAATTTAATTTAGAATTGACCCAGTGTAAGTAACATTGTGACTGTTACTATGTCTGAGTAAATTGTGATGAACCAAAGGAACAAATTTACATTTTTATCCTCGCCTAAAATGTTTTCTAGATTAGACAGTGGATAACACCATTATAGCAATGATGCCACGCACAGAGATGCCACTGAATTCATTCAGCAACTCCTCAACTACAACTGTGCCAAAGCAGATATAAATAACACAAAGCACATAGATTCTACAAATGTTTTAGTGAGGATAGGACCAGGAGGACTCTCCATTTGGCACACTTGGATACCCAAAGTGTGCCAAATGGATTTTCTACCTCTTGAAAGGGAATCTGACGATAAAATACTACTGATATCCACTACAGGAGGCTATGTGCACACAATGGAGCCTTTGGCCATGACATTTAGCCGGTGCATCATCACATTCTACCATTGTGCACAGTATAAAATCAATAACAAAAACAACTAAATTGTATAATTTTGTCTCCAAATGGAGTAGTTTCATTATAATAATGAAATATGATCAAGTAAAACTTAGGTAATAACAAATAAGATCAATAACAATTTAAATAAGATAACAAAAAATAATCCAAAGTCAAGTATGTACATTCAATATAAAAACAGTCAAATATATTATAAAGTAAAAATACAATTTGTCGTGTGTTGATTTTGTTGTTTTAGTAGCGTTAAGGCCTCGTCTTTCAGAAACAATTCAGAAAAAAGACCACCACAGCATTTTATGATGTTTTTAAAAGCAGTGTTTTAACCGGTACCGGGTTCGCTGGGTAAAACAGGTTAATATCTCCAGAGTTTGAAATAACGGGGCAGTATGAGCATTCCAGCTGACCATTCTAACAAGCTTTTTTTGTAATAAAAAGATGGAATAGAGACTGGTTTTATATGTGCTTGTCCATGCTATATTGCTAGAAGATATGAAAGGATAAATCATAGAGTAATATAGATCCAGATTTTGTCTTACTCTTCGTAAAATACCAAAAACTTTTGGTAGAGATACCCTTGTGTTAGGATTTTTCTTTCCACGGCAGATTTGTGTGTGTTTGTGTCTATATGTGCAGCCAAGCGTGTGTCTCCATACATGTGCATGTTAGTGTATGTGTGTGTGTTTGTGTGCAAGTGGGAATTTGTGCTTTGTGGCATGTGTGCCCTCAGCATGGGGCCACGGCCGGCCCCGTGCCGGCCAGCTGGAGGCTCAATCTGTTGAGGGGGTCCGCTGCTCAGTGGTGGGAGGTCGGCCGGACCCACAGCGACGCCCCGACCATTTGCCCCGGCCTCCCCTCTGACCGGGACGTGCAGCTTGGCAGGCCCAGCTAGGGACTGACAGCACCGCGCAACCCAATCCACAAGACTCAAGGAGGAGGAGGAGGAGGGAGGATGACGGTTAGAGAGATACAGGAGAGGAGGAGGTGATAGGAGGGGATGTGGAGGTGGTGGCAACTTTAGGGTGGGAGGGAGGGTGGGAGGGAGGGAGGGAGGGAGGGGGAGACTGCTCACAGCAAGGCAGCTAAAACAGCAGCGGAGCAAGGTCCAGGCACACTGCCAACTGCAGAGAGAACAGTAGACAGATGAAGGAGGGAGGAGTGGAAGAGAGGGAGGTGGAGAGAAAAAGGGAGAGAAAGAGGTAACAAAAGACAAAAGAAAGAAGAGGTATAGAGAGGGAGTCAAAAGGATACATTTGGGGAGGTGAGAAGGAACATAGAGAAAAAGAAAGATTGAGCGAGGAAGTGTAACTTTCATTTATTTAGAAGCATGTTTTTCCTAAATTAGGAAGGCGTTTAACCTTTTTTGACGATACAAAAAATTAAAAAATTATAAGAAATCCCTCCAAAGTACCACATTAAGACACCAAGACCTTGAGGAACACCATAGAAAAATCCCTGCTGTGATTTGGTTTAAAAAACTTTTGACATTTGGAGATTTCTGGCAGAATTGCATTTTTTGGTGAATGGATGGCTGTTGTTTAAACTGCTCAGAAACCCCGTTATTGTCAATCTACCTAGGAAAGCCATCCATCCTCTGAATGCTCTAGGTCTTTAGTTTGTGGCTGTAAAGTTTCGTGAGGCTGTGATTATCCTAGAGGTCACCACAGGTCATTTTATACAGTGAGCTCAAGTTTTAAAAAATGGTTTCACTATATGAAATGGCTGCTATGGGGACTAACATCATCACACATGAACACAGTCGGTCTCATTGGATCCACAAGAGTCTCAGCTTTACAGTGAGACCCAATTCATGCAACGACAAGACTGTATAGACTAAAGCAGTTATTGATTCATATTTGATCAGCGATGCCTAGTTTGACCGTTTGAATCGGAGTTCACAAGTGATTGACAGCTGTTCAGAGCCAGCAAGGCTTCAACTCGGATCTGATTGGTTGTTTTCCTCCGGTCTGTGAAATCTTGCAGATGTCATTAGGAGCACCGGAGGACACAGAGACACATGATTTTTTTCAGATTACCTGTCTCATGCACTACTGTCAGGATAAAGTGACCATTGAATCATATCTGCTCCAATTCTACCTACTGCTGCTTAAGTTACACACATGAAAACTAAAATAAAGTGTCATTGAAATTAGAAGGCATTTTTTTCGGTATTGCTGCACCTTTGTTTTGTTGTTTTAGTTTGTTTGTTGTTTGTTTGTTTTTAAAGTTGCGCCTCCGATTCGCTGCTTATTCTAAATGGACGTGCAAACCACTTTTGGACCACAATCCAACCAACCAGTCAACCATTGTGCTAAACATTCTCATGATGAAGTGCTGCAACAAGCAGGACAATTTAAAATTCAAAAGTCAGATTACACATTTAGAATTTATGAAGAAAAAATGTCTTTACCACAATAAACGTACACAACCAAACTACATGGTCCTTTTCTCTGAGCTTTGTCCACATTATTTTGTTGTGTAGGCATGTGTGTGTGTGTGTGTGTGTGTGTGTGTGTGTCTTTACCAGACTGGTTCGCTGCTCTCTCTGACAGTTTGATGCAGGGCACCGGGGTTACATCTGAGGGAGTGTTTTTAGCGGTCACCAGTCTACAGAGGGGACGCTAGCTGGCACCATCTGGTCGTGAGATCCAACGTTTATCTGGCACAGTCTTGGCCAATGTCCATACCTGCTTGTTCTACACACCCACACACACACACATACACACAAACACACACACTTACTGGGGGTCAAGCTACCCTAAACGACAGGCTGAGAGCAGATGTCCGTCAACCCTCCCTGTCCAGTTAATTAAGCAGCATCACAAACAGCAAGGAGACACATGCATAGTGTACACATACACACACACACACACACACACACACACACACACACACACACACACACACACACACACACACACACACACACATGTACATGCACAAGCATACTGTACATGCCCACAGCCGGACAGTCCAACGGCTGTTTGTCCTTACTGGACAGCTAAAGAGAAGAGATGGCCACAAAGACAGTACATATTTTGTTGTATTATAGAGTTGTTATGGTTCACATTGAGATAGTTAAAATGCCAGTGAAGTTGAAGTTAGCACTTCTTTAGCTTCTGTACTGTGAGTATTCTCCAGTAAAATGGAATATTTGAGCAGTGTACAATTGCAAGCATAGTGATTTTAGCCCCATAGATGTGGGTCAATAGGGGCCTACTACACCCACTAGTAGGTTTTATCATCTATTCACATGGTAGAGCACAGAGAGAAGGTATACAAGAACACGAAGCGACCTCTAGCGACCGTGGTAATTATAACAGGAGCAGAAGTGGAAGTCAGGCGCTGTAGTATAGACAGTATGAAACTCCATAAGGGGTGGAGGTCGGGGATGATGGTTGGGACACAAAACACAGTTGTATTTGTGTTCATCGTTATTGTAACCCAAACACAATGTTTTTCCATAAACTTAACTAAGTGTTTGTTTGTTTTTTTGCCTAAACCTAAAGAAGTTGTAGTTTTCTTGACTAAACTTAAAGAAGTTGTAGTTTTGTTGCCTAAACCTAAAGAAGTTGTAGATTTGTTGCCTAAACCTAAAGAAGTTGTAGTTTTGTTGCCTAAACCTAAATAAAGTTGTAGATTTGTTGCCTAAACCTAAAGAAGTTGTAGTTTTGTTGCCTAACCCTAAAGAAGTTGTAAATTTGTTGCCTTGCCTAACCCTAAAGAAGTTGTAGATTTGTTGCCTAACCCTAAAGAAGTTGTAGTTTTGCTGCCTAAACCTAAAGAAGCCTTTTTGTTTGTCTTCAGAACGTGACGTTTCATTCAGCTTTAAGACATGTTAGAACGTGTTGCTTTTAAGTTTCACTTTCACTTTTACAAGGTAGTAGGTGCAGTAGGCCCCTAATGACCCACATCTATGGTGCTAAATCCTTTTTGGATTTTTGCCTGCTTGCTTATTCCCTTTTGGACTTTGTTGCCTGTTTGTGCTTGTGCTGACCTCTATCATGTTTTTTGATCTAGTAAACCTCGCTGTGTTGAATCCTCACCCTATGTTATCGAGCAGGTCTCCAGTGGAATCTGCACTGCTCACGATTCAACAAGATTCTTTAATCCAACTGCAGACTAAAAGGTTGTGAATCACCGTTGAACTAAACTACAGACACTTTCCATCTCTGAACACGTTCTTCTCATTAGACACATTACCAGATTTGATGTGTGTGTGTGTTGGGCTGGCAGCCTCTGCGGTTGACCGTGGCATCACATCAGTGCTGGTGAAGGGCCTCAGTGTTTCTCCCTCCATTGTCATCCCAGCAGGCAGCGGGCTGAAGTAAGGGATTGTGTGAGCCAATGAAGCGTGCTGTTATCAGAGACTTCAGCCCCGGTCATGAAGCTGACATCACCCCATTGCCTCAGTTTCAGAGCTGCATGATGCACAGCAGGTCACTGGGGACGGGAGGGAGAACCCTGAAACTCTTGATCAAAGTCTTCTTGTTTATTAGGTCTGTTTTTTGCTGAAGGGGTCATTTCTGTATAGCAAATGAAGGCTCCTAAACCGCTGTTTCATATTGAATAGAAGATGTTTTGTTGGACTCGAGTCAGGAATAAGTCACAAAAAATGAGGATTTTGAGGTTTGACTGCTCTGAGGCTTGATTTACTTCAGAGTTGACTCCTCTAAAAAGACTTGACTTGAAAGTAAAAATATTAGAGTCAAGTTTAGACTCTGTAAAACCCTGGAATAATAAAATATTAAGACAGCGGCGGGCAAAAAAAAACAAAAGAAAAAAACAGCATTAACACGACAATGTTCATGTTTTTTTAATGTCCGGCATTCAGAGACACGAGAGACTTGAATCTTTTACTGCATGGTTGGAGCAATGGAAGCACTAGCAGGTTCTTATTTTTGCAGACACTATTCACCAGAAACAAAACTACAGGTTTCTGCCAGCTACAGTGGGGGTTCACATGAAGACAAATTTACATCTTCCACATTTCAGTCTAAAACCAAAGCTCCCTGTTGTTAACTCAAATCTCAGTCTCAGCGTACGCCTCCGAGGAATGAAAACGATATCACACCTGCACCGACTTATCTGTGCTGCTCTGCTGGAGAGAAACAGAGAGACAGAGACATACAGAGAGACAGGTTGAGGACAAAAGTTTTACTGCAATGACGATCAAGAAGAAGTGGAACTCTTGTGCCCTCTACTGGTGAAATAAGAAGGTTCCTGAGGTCCCATTCAATTCTTGGAGGAACTGGATGATAGAGACAGTGTTCAATCAGTGTTCTTTAAAGGGGAGCACCACCTAAATTAGTATCTTCATGGCCAATAGGTTCAAAAAACATTCAATCAATATGTTTTTTTTGTAATCATAGATCATCTATTCACGTGCAAGTCAGTATGGCATATCCTAATTGTACACTAGGTGTGTTATATATATATATATATATATATACTAGCTCTGCCACATATCAAAGTGTACATCTACAATCAAATTTTACACAGAAGAAATCACCCGCTGATGTTTCTCTTTTAATATTGTTTGCAACTGACAGTTCTAAGACTAGTACATTATGAAAGGAAGATATCCATTGATTAAAGCGAGAGTAAAGGCAGATTTAGGCAAAAATTCCATAATAATATTTCAGCATATTGTAATTCAATTACTCTCAGAAAACATGTGCACATACGTACCAACAGTCTTGTGGTTACACAGAAAACATATTATGCTTGGGATCATCCTCAGCTGACAGCATCTCCTAGTTGACAGATAATATCTGTGTATCATTTTGTAATTATTAGGCCTGTCAATCGATTAACATATTTAATCACGATTAATTGCAAATGAATTGCATTAACTTTGACAGCTCTAGTAATTATAATTATGTGATGTGGTGTTCTCAGTTGTGAAACAGAAAATGTTCTCATGTACTCAGAACATTCCCCTGCGTGCTCTCAGTGTCATCTAGAACATCTCTCCCTATTCACTGTCTATGGAGCAGCTCCACACCATATACACTATCACATCACAAGTTTGAGTTTTAGCACTCTAGTTTTTGGATTTGGGAGAGCGTTGTTCATGTTTACTAATATTTTTGGACTGTCTTAGACCATACGAATAACATGTATGAATTTTGAAAATGGGCGTAGTTCCCCTTTAATTAATTAATTAATTCCAATTAATCGCTAACTTAACCTATAGAGCCTAGTCAGGTCTCAGCAGAACAGGAATAGATGTAAAAATGTGTCTACAGGCAAGCATGCAATTCAAGAAGTATAAAATTTCCAATGAATAACAAATTAATGTTTATATTAATCCCAACCCTTGTTAATTTGAGAGAAATCCTAATTTCTGTGCGGTTTAAGTGTTTTAAGGGGTAATAATCCCTCAAAGGAACTTCATTTTTTCATTTTGTTCTTGCCTGCATGTTGCTAAACTCAACCACCTAGTAAACTGTTTAAACCTCACCTGTTCTCTCTGACAGACGTGCGTTTGTGTGCACTGTTTTACTGAGCCAGTTCACAAAGGGATAGTCGTCCATAAAGTAGGGTATTCTTACATCTGATTATACATGAGTAAAATTTATGTTCTCACAGTTCAGACTGCAAAATGTTTTTCTTCACAGCAAGGCGGTTGAATCTAGGACATAAACCTCTGTTACATAAAAGTTAATAATGAGTGGAGAAAATGTTGATATCAGTCTTTCATTTCCAAAACATCTTCATATATACAGCTCAGCTGGAAAACAACTCTGACATGTGAATATTGCAACACTTTCTCACTCCCAACTCTGCCAGTGTCAGTGGTCCTCGGCATCAGAGAACGACGCACGGGGTATACCCCTCTTGCGTTACTTTTGGACAGCGTGTCATTATATGCTCGTTACATGCATTGTGTCCTTTCAAAATAAACTTCCGTTTTCACAGGAAGTTAGGTTTAGGCAACACAACCTCTTAGTTAGGGGTCAGGGAGGGTGAAAAGAGGAGATGTCATGCGTCATCAACACGTCATATCTTTTGGGGTACAAGCACGGTAAAATCTGATCTGCACTCACCGAAATTGAGCCGATAGCAACGCACGACCGCGGCTCCAGTTACACATGTGTTATACTCCATAGCTCAAGATCATGTCCCAGCCTCTTTCAATAGGCCTTGGGTAGGGTTAGGAAACGGTCGTGGTTGTCATTAAAGGGACTGTTTGTAACTTCTTACACGTATAAATTATTGCGGGTCGGTGTCTCATGCGCGCTTGCGTGTGGCTACGCTGTTCATACAAACTACACGGAAGCACCAAAACCACAAAGTTCTATCTGAAGCCCGTCTGTTAAACAGTGTTGGCGGCGGTCGAAGGGACGCGGGGGAGACCATAGCTTTGGTCTCCAGGGCCGCAGTCTCCTCCCCTCTGCTCCTCTGCCTGCTTGCCTTCACTCACACACCGCGCTCGTTCTCGCTCTTTCGCTCCACTCTCACATACATGCGCGCAAAATACACACTGCAGAAGAGTTAGTTTAGCTCTGAGAATATCTAGTGAATGTACAGTGGATGTTTGTGCAGAAATAACTGCTGCAGCTCCTCCAGACCAACAGAGGTTTCCCGTGTCTTGTGAAGTGACGGGGCTCTGCAGAGAGAAAGGTTATCGTCTCCGACCAAAACTCACGTGTCTCCCCTGTTCCCTCCGGCCGCGGTCGGGAGGCTGAGGCAGGAAAAGCCAACACTAGGATCAGCATTGATTCATGGAGAGACCTTCGTCTGGTCAGCTAACATTACTGCCAAGCAGCTGAAATATAGAGTGATGTTGTGGTTTTAGCTGACGTGTGTCGCCTCACTGTTTTGAGCGATGCTCGTTCATGTCTATTGTGGCGGTACTGAGTTCCCCAGACTTTAGTTGTTCAGTCAGAAGACTGAAAAACAGTTCCCATCCACATAATAATATAAAATAAAATGCCTTCTTAATAATAATAATGAACAAATGCCTCTTCAATAATGAACAAATGCCTCTATATTAACAAACAATTAAGGAAACTGAAATATTGGTTTGTGTTTTTCCTTTTACCCTCCTTTAAAGTTTTCCCAAATAAAATACACTAAAAGAAATGGGTATAAAGGGTTTCATTGAAAATCAACAAATGAATAGAATACAAAAATACAGCCTGCAGGCGTTAGGCTATTGTAAGGCAAGCCAGATCGTTGCACAAATAGTACCTAAACGTCCCAGTGCAGGTAACCCAATTGGTTGGCACTTAACTTGTTTCCCCAACTAGGAGAGTCAACACTCTCAACAAACAAAACACAAAGATCACAGAATCCCAAAAGGGCCCAAAACAGACCAGAGTTTCTGATAAAGCTGATAACACATGTTGCATTGAGTGAAGGAGAGATCAGAATGACACTGGGTGTGCAGTTTCCCTCCTCTTTTAAGCCCTACAGAAAGGGCGTCGTTACACCCTGATTGGCCAAGAGGGGAATGCACCAAGCTGCTCTCAACTATCATTTAAGAGCCAGTCCCCACACCCTGCGCAACAGGTGAACTGAATAACCCTCTAATCACTCAGCAACTCAACCAAAAAAACACCAGGGAAAAGGGAAACAACAGCAAGCACCAGAGAATTGGCAGCTGCCACACTATGTAGAGTGA
Source organism: Sebastes umbrosus (assembly GCF_015220745.1). Classification (NCBI taxonomy): domain Eukaryota; kingdom Metazoa; phylum Chordata; class Actinopteri; order Perciformes; family Sebastidae; genus Sebastes; species Sebastes umbrosus. The sequence continues at coordinate 28,973,503 of NC_051281.1, read as the reverse complement.
GCGCGGGCAACAGGACGTTGACTTTCGTTGACTTAGCGGCCACAGGTGTCGCTGTTAACAAGCAATTTCTGATTCTTACAAACAGTCCCTTTAACTTCACTGACTAGCGTCTCACGTGACTCACAGGGCTGACGATACCGATGAATCTAGCGTAACTAGCAACTGATGTGACAAAATAAGTCAATGTTACTTTTAGTTTCACACAGCACACGAACAGCAGTCTCCTGGATGGAAGACCTATCTTTGTTTGACCCATCCACTAACCCTTCCGCCCGCCCAGGAAGAACTATAATGCTATTAAATCTACGTCACTCGCTCCCACCGTCGAGTTAGCTGAAACCCAGGTTTGTCGCATACCGTTGCTAAAGGGTGCCTCTGTGCGTCGGTGTCTAATGCTGAAGGGCGCTGACCAAACGGCGGTATTTGATGAGTTATCTCTAATCTCTAAGATGTTTTGAGGACACTGCAGGTCCTTACCCAAAGAGTATATTTTTTTAGGAAAGAACACTTTCAATCAACATTGAGACAGAGCTGTAGAGTCAAAGACAAAAAAGTATGTGACTCGCTCTTCGTTCACTGCAACAGCGCCCATTTCAACGGCCAAGGTCATCTGCAGAACATCATGTTAAATTAAAAAGAACGTTCCAATGTTAACATTCACGACGAGAAATGTCTCCGCTAATGACCAAGTGGATGTCAAAATGAGTACGAGGCTTTCCATCAACCCTCCTGATGCGCGCTCTTCGGGCCTGGAAAATGACTCTCAATCCAGATCTTCTATTCCTTTTGTGCAGAATATAAGTTGCTTCACATTTAGGATTTCAGATGTAATTCACGCAGAGCAGCAGCAGCAACAGCAACGTTTAAAAGCACTTTCACCAGCTTAGACTTTGAGAATGTAATTATGGCTTGAAAGCCTGCAAGTTTTTTAAGTTTCTGAAAATAAATCCTTGGGTTCAGATTTTCCTCAAACTTTCCACTCAGAGGATGCTGTGAACTATTCAAACCCATGATGATGCTTTTAATGCTCCATTATAACAAACACAACGTCTTCTGCTCCATTTTACAACCCGAGACTGCATCTTAAATAAAGTCCTGTGGGTTTAAAACAACTTCATATTGATGGAGCTACTGGTGGGTACGTCTGATTTTACATTATTAAAGCTTCAGTAGGCAGCATATTTTTGGCATCATTGGGGAAAAATTCCATAATAACCTTTCAGCATATTGTAATTCAAGTGTTCTGAGAGAAAACTAGACTTCTGCTCCCGCCGTCATGGCTCTGTTTTCAGGCTTTAGAAAATCTAGCCCGAGACGGGAGACTTTGACCAATCACAGGTCATTTCATTGAGAGAGCGTTCCTATTGGCTGTGCTCCGGTCATGTGACCAGAACTTGGCGTTCCTTCACCAGATTTTACAATGGCGGCGGCGTCACAAACTTTCTCATTTTACAGCTAAACCGTGCACTACAAGATGATTCTGAAAACATCTGAGGAGAGAAATAGGCATTAACATAACAGAATATTGATTCATATTTGATCAGCGCGGCCTAGTTTGACCTTTTGGTCGGAGTTCGCGAGTGATTGACAGCTGGCTCTCATAGACAGCAGATGGACAGCAGACCTCAGATCAGCTCTGACTGCTTGTTTTCCTCTGGTCTGTGAAATCTTGCAGATGCCGATAGGAGCACTGGAGGACACAGAGGCACATGATTTTTTTCAGGTTACCTGTTTCATGTTCTACTGTCAGGATATAGCGACCGTTTTATAAAAATAACTTTTTTTAATCATATTTGCTCCAATCTTGCCTACTTCAGCTTTAATGGACTATACCAATGTTTTTGCATTTTGAAGCCTATATATTAATAATCACATAACTTTTTTTGCACACTTCAGTGCAAGAAGAAAAGCTACTTTAGGAGCCTTGAAGTCTTGCTTGAGGTCAGTTATCTATTTGCAGTGAAAATCATCAGTCTGCTCATAGTGATGGATTCAGCTGAAGTGCCTTAAACTTTGCATTCTTTCTAACAGCCAGCAGGGGGCGCCCCCTCTGGTTGCTAAAAGAAGTCTGATTGTATAGAAGTCTCTGAGAAAATGAGCCTACTTCTCACTTGATTTATTACCTCAGTAAACATTGTAAACATGAGTTTATGGTCTCAATCGCTAGTTTCAAGTCTTCTTCAATACAGCATGATGTTCATTTAGTAAATTATGGTCCCATTTAGAGTCAGATAGACCATAAAGCAGGGGATGCTTTAGGGCGGGGCTACCTTGTGATTGACAGGTCGCTACGTGTTTTCGTCTTACAACTTTAACCCTTTCACAGTGTGTTTTCAGTTCATGAAATTGTAACATTTTGGTCGCCAAAAAATGTTGTATTCACCGTTCGGTTGTACTTAGCTCCACCCTCTTCTGTCACTTCTGGTTTTCAAAAAAACAAGATGGCGACAACCAAAATGCCGAACTCGAGGCTTCAAAACGGCAGTCCACAAACTAATGGGTGATGTCACGGTGACTACGTCCACTTCTTCCATACAGTCTATGGATGGATTACATAACAGAAGCAAGTTTTAAGTCTCTCCACCGAAAAGAGAGTGAAACCAGCAGCAGCCTCAAGAGGAGAAACTTTGGAGAAAAGTTTTCAAACCGCACGGGTTTCATCCCTTCAGGTTAAATGCAAGAATACTTCAAACTGAGCCCGTGGCCAGGCAGAGACAGACACAGGATGTGGGCGAGCAGCTTCTGTAACTTTTCTGCTGTTTTTGAAAGAGTCAGTGTGTTGCTGTTGTTGATGTGCAGTGTAGTAGCGACTGACTGATCATCCAAACATGAACTATTATTTACACCTACCCAGAAATCCCCCTGTAAACATTCAATATTTTGTGGTACATTAAAAAAAAAAAAAAAATCCTTTTATATTCTAGAGCCATCCAACATCCTATGGGGAAAGATTAATTTATAATGGAAGAAAGATACATTTCTAATGAAAATATACAGAGCATTTCAAGTGTTATTTAAAAACTCACTAAATAGAGATAAACCTAGAAGGCAAAAAAAAAGATCAACTCTCTTCATCTCACTACACACAGAGCTCCTGGGGACAGATTTGTAACAGACCAACATGATCCTGAGCACAATCAGATATTTGACCCCACAAATAACAGTGATTAAACTGAGCCACAAAATTTTAAAAAATAAATAATGATAATTTTTATTTTTAAATTCCAACCTTGTCCACTTCTTACAAATCTGTCCTGCAAACTCTCACATTATTTTCAAAGATTCCGAGATTCAAAAAACGTTATTGTCTATTACAAAGTGAGTGAAATGTCTTATAAGTTAGGGGCTCACAAACAACATAAAAACGATACACCCATGAATACACATAAATTTACATTAACATCATATAACAACTACATCAAAATAAATAAATAAATAAATAAGAGCAGGTGTGCGAAGCTGTGCAAAGTAAAGTCTTTTGCCTTATTTAAAATAGATATTGCAGTGGCAATGACAGTGTTTGTAAGTTCTCTATTTGGCCAGAGGTACTCTGAAGCGGCTGTCTGATGAGAGAAGCTGGAAGGACAGGTGAGGGGGTGTGAAGGGTCCTTAGTGATGAAGTTTAACTTTTTAGCTGAAAAAAACAAAATCACAAAAACATGTGTTTTTTCTCAGAGAGCTGTTAGAAAACTATATTTTTTTGTATGGTAAAAATGATTTGGACATAAAACAACTACTGTGTGTTAATCACAAGGATGGATTTTAAAAGGAACATGTCATGAAAAACTCACTTTTTCAGTGATTGTGCTCATAAGATTGGGTATCTGCAGTACCTACCAACCCACAAACTGTGACAGAGTCAGGTTTTTGTGGGCTGTCTATATCAGAAAACTTGTGATTCAACAAGCCATTCAGATTTGCCTCCTCTTCTATGTCACATGCAGTCTTATTAGAATATATCACTCACGGCTTGAGAGCTATACCTTTGCAAAGGTGCTCCATAATTTTTCTCTCAAGCCAATCAGAGCAGACTGGGCTTTTTTCAGGCACTAAAGCGGAGCGTTTCAGACAGATACAGGTATATTTAGACAGACAGGATGAGAACAATAATGTGTTTTTGAACATTAAAGCATGTAAACATGTTTTATAAGAAACCCAAAATGCAAGTATGAACCTGGAAATGAGCATAATATGTCCCCTTTAATGAAGGAATTTTTGTCCAAGTGTCCAAGTCAATGCTGGTCAATCTGCTACTACTACTACTACTACTAGTAGTAGTTTGTGGGTCAAACTACTTGCACTCTTAGACTGCCGTAGGAATATTATACAGATTTTCAGTTATTCATATTAATTTGTGAATAAATGGATTCATGTGTTTAATCTATAATGACTGAATGTGTTGAATGTTACTGTTACTTAATGGTGTTATGCATTTCGCCTCCACTCCCGGATGATGCCTCAGTGCATCAGAGATGGTGGAGAGAGCTTTTTGTTGACATTAATGAATTATTCAGCAAAAAAGAAAAGGCATCAAGGCACGATGAGACACCAGCAGAAAGGAGGAGGAGAAAGAACGAGTGTAAAAGAAGCAACAAGCACATCTGTATTACATGATTTATTCCTAAAAAAACAATACTCATCATAGGCCTATGTGTTGGTGTTTGACTGGTTTTGACCGACTGCGGCTGTTTTCACTTTAAATAATTTAAATAATTTTCATGCCGTGAAGTTATACAAGAAATACAGCTGTTTTCTAGGCCTATATCATGCATGAATATGGTTGATATAACTGTAAAAAGTGTGTCACTGCATGTGTGTATTAACTTAAGGGAGTATATGTGTGCTTGAGACAACCGTAACAATCATTAACGTTGTTCGAATGGGGTTAATTTGGGACCATTGCAAAATAAAGTATTTTCCAAACTCTTTATTGAAGTGCAGATTCTGTGGAAGGATGATAAAATAAAATATAATGTGATTCATCTTCAGCTGAACAGTTTTGACAGAAGTCTGTCATTACCACAGATATCCAGTAGAGGTCTCCCCTCTAAATATAGTAGACTGACCTCCACTCTGGAGAAATTATCATTGATAAAAAAGTATTCTAAAACATGTTCTGTTTATTGTAGAGTTTGTCACTGGAGTTCTGAAGTGAAACAGAAAATTAAAAAGATCCAGTGTTATGCATCTTTTTTTTTTCTGGATGTGTCTTTGGCATCTCTCTTTATGCAGCTTTACACAGATGAGAGATGAGCTACATTCATGACATCATCATGTGAAAGTGAAATGTGAAGTCATTATTCAAGAGAGGAGTTTTTTGTTGGTGTTTATGAGTCTATAAGAGCATGTTAGAATGTGGAGAATTGGCTAAAAGGGCTAAAAGGTCATTTCTCATTTCACTGTGAGCTCAGTTGTGACGGTGGGACAGTTTAAGGCCCCTGGCCAGGCAGAATTTAAGGCAGAGTTTTTATGTGGTTTGGACAAGAAACATCATGTTTTCAAGTCAGCTGTGAATTCTGCTGCAATTGTTGGACGAAAACAACTCAGGGGAATCTTTATGGGAAAATTCAGTAAAGACTGAAGGGATGACTTGCACTTTTCCAAGATGTGGAGACCGAATTGGTCATTTCTTTTAAGTATAAATTTGAGTACAGTGTCACAAAACAAAAGTAAATTTGATTAATTTTGTTGTCCATTTACTAAAATATAAAGTGGGCCTTTTGTTTATAGTTTGGATGACGGATTGGGCCTTTAAAATCAGCCAGGTCATTTATGGAGGCCAATTTCTACAATTAAAAAGAATGAAAACATACTATACTAGTAGCCTGTTTTAAAAAACAAAATTACAAATTTGAGAGACTATATAATAAGTCAGTATTTTGACTCATTATTTTAAGTTAATATCTCAACAGTTTAAAGTGAGTTAGTAAGTTAAAATCAACTCTCAAAGTCAACATTTTCACACACAGTTTCATCAATTGGATGTATTATCTCAAAAATCTGACTTACTAATCAGCTATGTCCAAAATCGCACACTATGCACTACATAACAGCAGTATGTATCTTTTCGGAGCAATAATTTACTTCTTGAAAGCCTCCTTGCTGGTTGAAGATGTGTAACCATGGTAACCCTTGCCAACCTCATGTGCCCAAAACAACGGTTTGTGAGAATCAAAGTCTGAATTTATTTCAAATATTACACCCAGCAAAGTGAAAGTTTATATTCATAGTTAAATTGAAGCGTTATTGATGTTACAGAGTTGTCCGTCAACGTCTGTTATGGATGTTGTCGTTGCTATCCCCTTGCATTGTGGGATATTTATGCCACCGTAGTGTCCAGCGTTGCATACTGTAATATTTCACCGGCAATAGTATGCAATTTATGTACTATTGGTTTCATACTAGGGTTTCGAACACACTAAAATATCTCACTTACTGTTTTAGCGTACTAAATAGCATGTTATGGAATTTTGGACGCAACCACAGTAAGTTAAAGCTTCAGTAAGCAGAATGTTTTTGGCATCATTGGGAAAAAAGTTCCATAATAACCTTTGAACATATTGTAATTCAATTGTTCTGAGAGAAAACTAGACTTCTGTACCTCCTCATGGCTCTGTTTTCTGGCTTTAAAACATCTAGCCAGTGACGGGAGACTTTGACCAATCACTGGTCATTTCAGAGAGAGAGAGCGTTCCTATTGGCTGTACTCCGGCTGGTGGGCGGTGCTTGGTATTTCCTCAACTGAACTCAACATGGCTGCCGGGTCACAAACTTTCTCATTTTACAGCTAAACAGTACACTACAAGATGTTTCTGAGAACATTTTAGGAGAGAAATAGGCATTACGGTAACCGAATATTGATTCATATTTGATCAGCGCTGCCTAGTTTGACCGTTTGATCGGAGTTTGCGAGTGATTGACAGCTGCTCATAGATGGCAAGGCTCCAGCTCGGCTCTGATTGGTTGTTTTCCTGAGGTCTGTGAAATCTTGCAGGTGCCATTAGGAGCACTGGAGGACACAGAGGCACATGGTTTTTTTTTTTTCAGATAACTTGTCTCATGCACTAGTGTCAGGATATAGTGATCGTTTTATAAAAATAACTTATTAAAATCATATTTGCTCCAATTCTACCTACTGCAGCTTTAAGAATAACATAAAAAGTCCAAATTATGAGATTTGGGATCACAATTTTATGATACAAGGTAAAAAAACAAAACAAAAAAACAGTAGATACAAAAACTGACTTTCTCTGACTGTGTAAGACTTATGACTTGTTTAGGCAAAATTGATCATAAGTCAAGAATTCTGAATCCTGAAATTTATTAATTTAAAAAGTCTTGGCTTTTTTTAATTTTTGACTTTGTAGGCTGTCCTCATTTTGACTTAGAAAGTCTTAATTGACTGACTACCTCATAATTTTTTGCCATGTAAGTCAGTTTCTTGTTATCTTTCTCGCTCCAAACATTTCATCTATTTTTGTCTTTTTTTTTCTGGCACAAATAGGTTTCCATATATCCAGTAAGAGTAAGACATGAATGTGTACTCCAGTCTAACACATCAGTGTGAAAGCAGTCCTGCAGATGTCCTTGTAACAGCCTTTTCTTCTTTCTCCAACATCCTCTCTGAGAGTGTGCACGGAAACAGAGAGAGAGAGCAGCCCGCCTGAGACACGGAGACAGACATACTGGAGAAAACGGCAGTCTTTGAACTCCACAGGACATCTCCACAGGAAACAACGAGAAGTTCACCTTTAATGTGATGCTGTGGAGGATTGTGGGAGTGGCAACACGTGATTCAAATCCGGTGAAGTGCTGTCTGTGGTTTCTGTCGGTTTGAGGCTCAGGAGGGAGAGCGAGATGGAGAGCGCGTCTGGCAGGTAAGATCAATGTTAGCTGGATCTTTAAATCACGTTGTGTTTAAAACGTCTTTTTTTCGGACTTTAGGAGCTTTTTAGTCAGAAACAAACTGACAAAGTGGGCTGTTTGCTTTGTGTTGTTGTTTACAATGGCGTCGACCACTGCTGTCTGATCAATGAGCTCAGTTCAAACACACACATTAGCACTAGATTACTGCCATTAAACACCTGGAGGGGGTTATCATGTGGTTGTTGGTGTGGAAGCAGACAGGTGGAGGAGATGACAGCCTGCAGCGGATCACCTGTAGAGGATCACCTGTAGAGGATCACCTGTAGAGCCCGACAGGCAGCGACACTGATGGTTACAGCGAGAGAGGCAGCTGATTGGCTGTAATGTTTAATGTACAGTAGCCTAGAAGTGCCATATTTTAGGACACAGTGTACTCTTAATTTATGCTGAAACCATTGAGTCTGTTATTAAAACTGTGTGGAGGTAAATAAAAAGGTGATAAGAAAAAAACAAAAACATTTCAAAATGTTTTTTTTTTTTAAACAGTCCCAATTCATCCTGTAGGCAAGCGACTAAATATGCCTTTAAAACCTTAAAAAGGCAATATAAACATCTTAATTTACAAACACACTCCTTAAAGGCAGGGTTGACGATGTTCTCCAGTATCCACTATTTGTTATATTGGTTAAAATGGCCTTTACACCCCGACAGAGATCCATTACTGATGAGCTCTGAAAAAGGACCGGAAAAGAGCCGTCATCTGTAGCTGCTGTGATCCTGTAAAAACATCTACCAATCACTGCCTCGTGGTCCGCTTGGAAAGAACCAATCAGATGCCTCCCTGCCTCCCTGCTCGTACTCTACCCTAGGCGTGCACTAGCCTGAACTCAAAGCGCGTCGCCGCCGCGAGATTACTTGAGAATGGAAGACAAAACTCAGCCCTGCAGTAGCACTGCCGCGGTTACTTGTCATGAGGTAGCGTTGTTGAGTTGAGGTCCTCTCTCCATTCTGTGTCTGTGAAGTAGTTACGATGCGGCGGTGCTCGTGCATGTGTGTTCGTGTGGGGGGGGGGAGGGGCGTTGCCTTGGAAGGAGCCCCGGGGGGGGGGGGTTTAGTCGGAGCTCTTGAGGCCATGCTACTTTCCAACATCGTCAACTGTATCTTTAATATAAACTATTTAATTACTTATGGGTTATTGCTGCAAATTTTTCATTTAAAGGTATAGTTCAACATTTTTGGAAATAGGGAATGTGATGTCACCGACAGCAAGTTGGACAGATATGGAGGATATACGGTGCCTTCAAATGGGGTCGTGTTTAACGTGTTCCAGAAAAGAGTCCACATGAACGGCCCCCTCTTGTGCACAGGCACAGTTTGCGTTGGTTCGGGTGGGGGGGGGTCACTGAACCCCCTAGAAATGCATCTATATTTTTTTAGACATGAAAGTGGTGTCAATCTTCTCATCTGACTCTTGGCTAAAAAGCAAGTTCTGGTCAGCGTATTTCCCAAACAATTTCCTTAACAATTTCTTATTGATTGAAGACAGTTTATCCATCCTACTCCCAGTACTTCTTGTACAGTGTCTTCACCGGTTGCCTAGCAACTTCATTCAGCGTGTTTACAGTCGGGGTCATGTGAACAAGAGACCTGGGTTTCCGTAATTGGGGGTAGAAGGTTAGAGATGCCTTATTTATATACACATCTAGATGTGCCCTGGAGAATGTCTATTTCTTGGCCATATATATATACGCGAGGTTTCTTATTGGCTTTTTAATGTGCGCGTGTGCCCCTTGACAAAATCTGGGTCAGACAGGGGAAATATTTGCCATAACAACAGGGCAGCAGAATGAAAGTAGAGATCATTACATGAAGCGAAACATCATTACATTTGAATTCATTCCATCTGAAGTCTGACTGGAAACAGACATAAAGTAGCCTGTAGAAGTCTAAATAAGTGGTTTTCCACCAGTGAACATTTAAATATTACATTCAGAAACACTTGAGCTGTGAAGACCAGGAACTATAACTAAATAAATTATGCCTCCAAATTAGGGTCTGTGGCCTGATTGGGCTATATAAAAATTAAATTGACTTCTGCATAGACAGCATGTCTGTGAAGCGCTATAAAGACGCTGCTCCAGGCTTTGGTTGGTTGCTGCACCAGCGTCTTTACAGGCTACACGCCAGGTTCAGAGGGCTTTGTAAAAACCACAAGTAATGCCAAGAATGTAGACGACTTCACTGCTCGGTGTCAGTCTTCAGTGCCCTGCTAAAACATCTCTTCATTCTACAGTTCATTTTCAGTATTTGGCACCTGTCAGCTAACAGTGTACAACATATTATGCTTCCAATTGGCTCTCTAAATCAGACTGCCACCAGGCTATCATGTTGTAGATGATATGCACAGCAGGGTTGTGTTTTTTTTTCTGCTCAATGCTCAAGTGTTAAATCACGGTTATAATCAGACAGATTCAGCTTAGTGTAGCTGGTGCTTGATTAGTTGCTATCTTGGAATGCGTAGCATTCTTAACTTTGTCACAGAAGCCGTTGACATTCCTCATCTGGATTCCTTAAAGGGTTTTTTTTTTTATCAGAGGTCCAACCGTCTTTTATAAATTTTTTTCATCCACTTCATCAAGTAGTAGCATGCCTTCTAAAATTGATGGAATTCTGAGTGTGTTGTTGATGGACACATTGTGCATTACCTAAACACAGGCATGGTGTAAATTGCACACAGCTTATTATACAGCGGTGGTGAGGGTGGTGTGACAGCATGTAATCCCAGAAAATTACATAATTACTGTAATTCCTTTGAAAGCATTTTTTTTCTTTTTGCCAACTATTCAATTTCTATGGCACCAATTTTCCAAAGTCTTGAGTTGTATTGGCATCAGTTGCTTTGTGTCATTTTATTTTGATACAGAATGGTAGTTAGCTTTTCATTCATTTTCAGTTTGAAAGAAATTAGGGCTGTCAATCGATTTAAATATTTAATCGCGATTAAAACATGAATCGTGATTAATCGCACAATTAATCTAACATTTTTTATCTGTTCAAAAATGTACCTTAAAGGGAGATCTGTCAAGTATTTAATACTAGCAACATGGGAGTAGGCAAATGTGCTGCTTTATGCAAATGTATGTATATATTTATTAGTGAAAATCAATATGCTCAAATCATAACATGGCAAACTGCAGTCCAACAGGCAACAACAGCTGTCAGTGTGTCAGTGTGCTGACTTGACTATGACTTGCCCCAAACTGCATGTGATTTTCATAAAGTGGGCATGTCTGTAAAGGGGAGACTCGTGGGTACCCAGAGAACCCATTTTTTATTCACATATTTTGAGGTCAGAGGTCAAGGGACCCCTTTGAAAGTGGCCATGACAGTTTTTTCACGCCAAAATTTAGTGTAAATTTGGAGCTTTATTTAGCCTCCTTCACGAAAAGCTCCTTTCACAGCGAAACCCTACACTAAAACATGTTTCTGAAAACAGAGAGAAATAGGCATAACAGTAACAGAATATTGATTCATATCTGATCAGCGCTGCCTAGTTTGACCGTTTGATCAGAATTTTGCGAGTGATTGACTGCTGCCTCCGTTGAATGAACAGCCAATAGGAACGCTCTCTCTCTCTAAAATGACCTGTGATTGGTCAAAGTCTCCCGTCACGGGCTAGATTTCTTTTAAGAGCCTGAAAACAGAGCCATGAAGAGGAAAAATTTGAAAATTTGTGACACCGTCGCCATTGTGAAATCTGGTGAAGGAGCGCCGAGTTCCGGTCACATGACCGGAGCACAGTCAATAGGAACGCTCTCTCAATGAATTGATTGATTTTCTAAAGCCTGAAAACAGAGCCCTGAGGAGGTGCAGAAGTCTAGTTATCTCTCAGAACACTTGAATTACAATATGCTGAAAGGTTATTATGGAATTTTTGCCCAATGATGCCAAAAACATTCTGTCTACCCTCGCTTTAACTGGGGTTTGCAACAAACTATTTTTTAAATTATTGATTTATCAGTTGATTATATATTAGATTTTTCAGAAAAAGGTGAAAAAGCTCATCACAACTTAACAAAATCTAAGATTTTAAATTAAATAATTTGTTTTGCTTGATAAATTATGAATAAATTATCCCAAAGTGTCTCAATGATGTCTCTGTTGATTCATGAATGAAATCAAATTAATTCCAAGAGCCATGCTTTGATGACAACAGCACCTCAGAAGATTAGAAAGTCATTTTCATGAGACAAAATCTCAGCGGCATGGTGTGGCTTTACGTGGATAAATCACCTCAAACTAAAGCTCCAGGTGTAGTATTGCCCTGCGACTGAACCTTGACCACAGATAACCCCTCCCACCTGTCAGCTGTTGAATCGCTCACAGCCACAGGAGTCCTCCCTCTCTCCTCCCCTCTCTCTCTCTCTCCCTCTCTCTCTCTCTCTCTCTCTGCTCTCCTGTGCATGTCTTGACATGCTGAGAAACACCAAGGGAGGGAGGAGACAAATAAACCCCAAACAGGAAAAACCGGAGAGCACGAGAGAGACGGAGAGATGGAGACAGAGAGAGAGGGAGGTGTGAGGTGTGTGAGCGGAGGGTTGTAAAGAGCTGAGGGCATGGGAAAGGAAAGAGAGAATTTCATGCTGAAGCTGCAGTTTGGAATCGATGCTTGAAATCTGAAGAGAACAAAAACTGAAAGGAGGGATGTCTGTAACTGGAAGACGGTAGGGACGACTCAGTCATCAGGGGAGGGGTGAGATACTGTGTCATTATATCTGTGGAAAAACATGCTGTCAGTTCCTCTCTTGACTCCTCTCTCCCCTCTTTCTGATTTCTGACAGCTCCACGATCTCCAGGAGGAGACACGGCGAACGGCGGTAACCAACCACGGGTCCTCCTCTTCGCTTTGGCGTTTCCAAAAAAGATGGTGACAAATCCGAAGTCAAGAAAATGAAGAGGTGATCCGTTCGCTGACTCGACCTTTCTCTGACTCCTCTCCTTGTCAGAATCACCACCTCGAGACCTGCAAGAAGTGGAAGGACAGCCACTGATAATAATCACCTGACGCAACACTTTCAGGAACTGTCAAGTGTGAGGAAATAACCTGGAGCTGTCACGAACCAGAGGTGTCACCAGCTGCAGCTCGTGCTTAAAAAGCCAGGAGTAAAATCACCGGAGGAGCATGGGACGTGGAGTTAAGAGCAGCGAGTTGTCGCCTGGAAGTCAGACCCCCAGGAATAAATGAGCAGCAGTGGATTTCGCAGCAGCTCCTCGAGCTTGCTCCGGGGCCGGCGTTTCTACTGCCGGGAATGGGCCCTGGACAAGCTTCGGCGCTGCCTGGACACCCGCTCCGTGCCGGGGCAGCCACCGGGGCTGCTGGTGACGGGGGGCCCCGGCGCCGGGAAGACGGCCCTGTGCACCGAGGCGGTGTGGCCCACCTCCAAGGCAGGGCTGGCAGCCGGGCTGGCACCGCGCTGCCTGGCCTCCCACTTCTGCCAGCGGGAGGACCAGAGGAGTACGCTGCTGTGGCGGTTCGTCCTGGGCCTGGTGGAGCAGCTGAGGACCTCGCCTCTCCTCTCTCCTGGGTACGAAGAGATCCTCAACAGCTCGTCGATATCCTCTTCTCTGGAGCCTCTCGCCTGTCAAAGAGACCCCGACGACACCTTCAAGAGGTTTGGATTTTTCAAAAAGTTTTTTGATGTGACAGTCACACGCTTGATCTGTGAAGAGGGTTATTATTTATTTATCCAAGCAGATTTGAGGAGGAATTACAAGGTTGCCAAATGAGAGGGAGAGGAAAGTTAAACGAAAGGTAACAAGCCCGAAACCCATCCAGGCGCTCGGCGTGTGTGTGCATGTTCAAGAGCGGTGGCTCATCATTCCCAGCTCAACCCAGCAGCACCATGTATGTGTGGTATCACATTCTGTGGATGGTGATTTTAATACTGTTGATGAAAGCAGGAGCAGCTGAGCAAAGTCACGTCTGACACGAGTCAGTCAGGCAAACAAGTGGTTTGTTGTGGTGAAAACGACACGGTGAGAACCTGCCCCACGGGTTCCTTTTCTTGTTTTGTAAATAGTCGGTTTCAACATTTGATTGTGGCGACCGAAAACATTCAACGTTTGTAGTCGTTTTAAACACCATCGCCCTGATCATGACAATGTGAAAGCTTTAACTTGACATCATAGACGCATTCAGGAACCATTGCTGGTGTTGGAACATAAAAGCATGCTTGATGATCTCAAGGCTACACAACATGGATGATCTGAATTTGATTTGTATCCTAATGCTACACTTCCAACTAGGGCTGGCTGATTTGAAATCTGCATCACAATGAGAATATTTTTGTAGGGCTGTCAAAGTTAATAACGCATTATTAAACGTGAGAGAGAGCAGCGATGGTCGAGCGAACAATAGAGTGAATGAAGTGAGGGAGCGGCGTTAATGAGAACAAAGCAGTGAATCAGAGAAATAAAACGTAATTTTCTGATTGTTTCTCGGTGGTTACGTTCCAAAACACAAATAAACACACAACTAACTTCGCACAACCCTGCGGGAAGGAACCGAGTTGCCAGATTTTGAATGAATGCAGCCGAAGTATGTGTGTGTGTGGCACAGCGCTGCTCTTGGTCAAACTACAGACACACACTGATCATAGCAGCATTCACAGCACAGAGATCAGCCGGGGGAATCACTGGAACACATGCACATAACACAACCCGTTATCATTCGTGAAATACGACTCTTTTTGTATGTACCAGAGCTAAAGGGGGGACTTGTGTACCGGTATCAGAAGCCGAGGGGCGTGACAAAGCGGCGATATTTGAACACCTGAATAGGCTGCACACCCTGCGCGCTGTTATTGGCTGGGGGTTACACCCCCACGTGGGGCACAAAAGCTGTTTGCAGACACCCAGAAGCGTCCAGACTAAAGCAAAATAAGAAGAAAAGAGAAAATACATGAAGAGTTCAGGGTCACTGCAGAAACAGACACCACCACATACTTCTATTGGGACATAAATGATGATTGAGAGGGATTATTTTTGTATCAGTCTATACATTGTTTTTTAGGAAATTCTTACATATCTTGCAAATCTGTGTCTAAATGGAGGTGATTCTCTGCGGGTGTTTGGACTGTCACCAGACAGTTTCAAAGCCTAAAAACAAAGTGTCAACCATCGCTGAAGCAAAGCGGGAAAAAGACAGTCGCAGGAAAAAGACGGCAGCAGCTATTCTTCCTCGTCTTATATTTATTTCTCCTCCTCATATAATGCCGCCCATTCACAGCACACACAATGGGTCTCCAGTGGGAATGAATGCTACAGTGTTATTTACGACACAACTTCCTTTCAGAGAGGAAAAAAACAGAACAAAGAGGCGAAAAATGCCTCCAGTACCCCCAGTGACCGTCTCAGCACCAGTCGGCGAGGTCACCCTCCTCTCCGGCACTTTTTTTTCACTGTCTCCCGGCAGTGTTTGCTCTGCAATGAGTCTGAGCCCTTTTACGCTCCTCCTGTGTTTGCTTACCTCTGTGGTGTGAAGTACCGAGCTGGATTCCTCATTCCCCTCAGACTGGCTCACGGCCAGACGCTGTTTGTGTTCGGAGCTCTCGTGAGAGAAAGTGGCTGCGGGGCGAAACATTGCCATGTGAGAACAGCCGTTTGACAAACTGTTGAAACATGGGCTTGAGTTGGCAGTGAAAGGGCATTTACATGGAACGCGCTGTATGCCTTCAACAAGCCGGCTGTAGTCAGCAAGTCCTTAACTCTTTGTTGCTCCCTCTACCCGAAAGCTTTTTAACAGATTGAATGTTCAAAAAGTTGGTCTCCTTTCTGTGAATTGAGATCCTAGTTACGGAAACAACTGGATGCATCGTGGTTGGATAGTTTTAGATTGGTTTCACACCTGTAGTTTGGGTCACTTAGCCCGGGACAAAATGATCCATTCTTGCCTTTTTAGGTTTGGTCAATTTCATGTTCACACTATCGCATTATTACAAACGTACCAAGAGGACAGTGGTGGGAGACGTACTCAGATGCTTTACTTAAGTAAAAGTAGATGTACGTGGTCTAAGAATACTCCATTACAAGTCCTAGTTACGTAGGTAAAAGTACAGAAGTCAGCAAAATGTACTTAAAGTATCAAAAGTAAAAGTACTCATTATACAGAATGGCTCCTTTTCTCATGTTTTGTTATTATAGAATATTATATTTTATTCTGTTGTTATCACATACGTATATGTAAGAGCATTTGAATGTTGTAGTCCATCAATGTGGAGTAGATTCTTTGTATACCACTGTGTAGATTAGTAGTACAGTACGTACATATCGTATCATGTTTTTTTATATGAAAAGTAACTATAATTGTCAAAGAAACGTAGTATAAGTATAGAGTACAACATTTCCCTCTTAAATGTAGTAGAAATATATATATATATATATATATATATATATATATATATATATATATATATATATATATATATATATATATATATATATAAAGAAGCATAGAATGGAATACTTAAAGATAGGGTTGGTAATGTTGAGAAACTAGCAAGATTACGCTATAGTTCAAAAAATGATCCAACCGAGAAAAACCCAGCCCAGTGATACCAACTCTTTTCCAATGAAAGTAGCTCCAAAAGTCACTAAATCTAGAGAGAAAGATGCCAAGACGCCAACACTGACAGCCCCTTCAGGCCTCCCTCCAAAGACACTCCCCCAAAATGATCATTATGAACATAAACAACCAACATGGCTACTGTTAGTTCTCACAGCTGTCAAGCTAACAGGTTTAGACTCTGGTGACACGCAATGAGTGCAGGTTCAGAGTGCACACAGGCAGACAGACAGGCAGGTAGGCCGTCCAATTATTACATTCGGGCCGAATGAAATGATGGGACGAATTATTACAGTCCTGCGACAGCCACAGATTCCTGATTTCTCCTTCTTCTTTTTTTTTGTTAGAGCATTTGACTAGATTGCCGTCGGGATATAACGAGAATTTCAACAAATGGATCAAAAAAATATTTTTGAAGAAGATTGCCAACCATAGCTTTAAGTACTCACATGGACTGTTTAACAGTACTTAGTTACATTCCACCACTGCAAGAGGAGTAAACACATGATATGAATCATCATATGGACTGACAGGTCAGTAGGGCTGTCGCGGTGAAAGAATTTCCCCTGCGGTGATGATTATTGGCTCAACAGCGCGACATGCAGTCTTATTGCAACTTTTTGCAAATTACTTTATTTATCCTGATTTTGGTGCTTTATGAATACGCTTTATTGTTTGGCTATTATTAGGTATATTGTTGCTTTTTAAATGACAAAGATGAAGAACGAATTAAATACTTATTTATTGTTTAATGCAGAACAATGAAGGGCAACAAGGTGCAGCGGATTTTTCAGCTGCGATTTGGTTGCGTCTGGTTGCTATGATACGGAATATCAAAATGTCGGCACAAGGTAGAGTACTCGCTCTGGATGAAGGGAAGGCTGAAGCACGTAGGGAGAGAGGACGGACCAGCAGTCTATTTCTACTCATTTCTCCTCCGTTGTTATTGTTCAGCTCTTGTAGCCTACATGTAGGATGTGACTCGGGATGCACCGATACGGATACCAGTATCAGGTATCTGGTCCGATAATATGCTCATGTACTCACAAAACGGCTCCGATACAACGGCACCGATACCACTTTACGGTGGTGCGCCCGACCCCGCTGGGCCGAGATCCCATCTCAGCCGACGCGCACCGGCCCTCACTTTCATTGCGCCACGGGGTTTTGCTTGCACCCTCTGACTCGCGCGTGCGTTAGACTCTTTGGTCGGTGTTTCAAGACGGGTCAGGAGGGTTGCCGACATTGCCACAGACCCCTGGCGCCTTTTACGTGGGCCGAGCCCCGATCTGGCGGCACGACCCGGTTGGGGCGCACTGAAAACAGTCCGCCCCGGTCGACAGTCGCACCGGGAGCAGGGGGCCGTCCCCAGCGGGGAGAGAGGGGGTCACTGTAAAGCTGCGGCCGCAAACCAGCTTCACCCCGAGCCTTTCCAAGCCGACCTAGAGCCGGTCTCGGCGCACTTCTCGTATATGGGACTCCCCAGCCTGCCTTGTGTTGCTCACACCCTCCAGCTGGATGTTAACGAGGGTCTTTTGGCACAGAGAAGTACTCGTATCTGTACTCGGTATCGGCAAGTACCCAAATGTAAGTACTTGTACTCGGTCTGAAAAAAAGTGTTATCGGTGCATCCCTAGATGTGACGTTTGGTCATTGTGGAGTTTTACCCAAAGTTGAACATTTTTCAACTCTCGACGACCAGAAAAAAAAACAACATACGTGCAGCGCTCAGCGCAGAATGGACGCTCAGTGCCTCGTCATGCTGCCTTTTTGTAGCAAAGTGTAAAAATGCAGCACTCCCATGGCAAAGAATTAAAAAAAAAAAAAACATAGCGAACATAGTGGTTGTGGCGTTTGCATGCCATCCCCTGCGGTTGGCTTGTTAATATTGCGGTTATTATTGCGACAGGCCTACAGGTCAATCATTCATTGGACATGTTTACTTCAGTGGGCTTTATCACTCTTAGTGTCACAAAGAGCTCACAAGAGCAAAGCTGATTATGAGCGCTTTTTGTGGAGACAGCTACTGGACGTGATATGACATAAATAATAATGAATAATGATGTAGAGACGGGACGAAAAGGCGTTAAGGGATAGTTGCCGTGTGGTGTGTTTCGCTCACTTTAATCCTCGCACTCACATGCTGAAATGCATACACAAATGTTACCATGGTTGCCAAATGCTCTTTCATATGTATGTGTATATATAAATTATACAGATGGGTTTCTTTACTGTTAGTTTTTTAATTCATACATCTCATGTCTATCATATTATTATTATTATACATGGTTGGTCCACTTTGCTTTTAAAAACCACAAACTGTTGGGAGTCATGTTTAATTCTGAACTTGTGATATTTTCTTTAAACCTTTTTTTATACAGTATCTGTAGTCTGTAGCTGATTGTTATTGCTGCCTTTCTTGCCCAGGGCACTTATGAAAAATATATTTTTCTTTCGTCTGATGGTGTTTCTACAAAAGGAGGTTCACAGCCAATCATCCCATGGCTGAGAAAATAAAGCCCAGTTTTCTAACTGATCTTTGCTCCTGAAATCAGCTCAGTAATGCAACACAATGATATTATGTGTTGTATTATACTGTAGCTAAATTCACCATTATTTCATATTCAAATGCATGTAGCAACAGGTAACATGCAGAAGAATATGATGGATATGATGCAAGAAAAGGCAACGGTAACAAGAGAGCAAAGAATACAAGAAAAAACAAACACCGAACCACTGAATAACAGCAAAGAACCCCAGGAACATAAACTACAGACACACCGATATAGTGTAGCACAATAGAACTAATCACAAGCCTAATTGCTTTCAGTCTGCTTTTCAGCGTGGTCATCAGGCGGTTTGTTCCAGAGAACAGGACAGGATGGTCTGAGAGGTCTTATCTGATTGTAGTCTGTGAGCAGGTCAGATAGCCAGTGGAGTGATGTACTGGTGTAATATGTTTGACTCTGAGGAAACCTGCTTTGATTGTGACATCTCCAGTAGTTGAATTAAAGCTCAAAGGGGTCAAAGGTCACTCCCAGACCTGTGCCCACTGTGACTATGTGGGCTGAGTTGAGCGGAAAAAGCTTCATTACACTTCCTCCTCCGCAGACCTGAGCGTGTGCCCAGTGCGGGAGTGTCGCTTTAATCAGATGACTAAAGCAAACAGAGGCAAGATAAGCTGATGTAGCCGTCACCCAGGGCAGGGTTTAAATCCGCTTTTAATTGCAGGATATGCTCGATAATAAAAGACGTGCGAGACAACGTCTTAAGGTGATGAGATACTTGCAGTACAGAACACCAAGAACATTCTGGAGGCTGCTGAACAAGACCTCGCGGTGGCTGTGGACCTGTGGATTTAAGACCAGTGGGCTACCTCTGGGTCTACCTCCTCCCCAGTAGACACTGGCGACTCCTCTGGTTGCAAAAAGAAAGTCTGGTTGTATAGACTTCTATGAGAAAATGAGCCTACTTCTCTCTTGATTTATGACCTCAGTAAACATTGTAAACATGAGTTTATGGTCTCAATCGCTAGTTTCAAGTCTTCTTCAATACAGCATGATGTTCATTTAGTAAATGATGGTCCCATTTAGAGTCAGATAGACCATAAAGCAGTTGTCCGCGTTTCCGTCTTGTAACTTGAACCCTTTCACAGTGTGCTTTCAGTTCACAAAAGTTAATTTTAAACTTTTTGGTCACCTAAAAAATGTCAGCATGTGGTTGTACTTAGCTCCACCCTCTATTGTCACTTCTAGTTGCAAAAAAACAAGATGGCGACGGCCAAAATGTCAAATTTGAGACTTGAAAAAACTGTAGTCCACAAACCAATAGGTGACGTTACGGTGACTACGTCCAATTCTTTTATACAGTCTATGTTCAAGACCCAAAACCCCCACACCTGACCACAGGTTCATCACTGCAGACGTGTCCAAGTAGCACCAGAGGGAGTATTCTACAACTATTGGTGTGTCAATATCTTCTGAAGGAGATATTGATGTGAACCTCTCTGACTAAAGACCATTACTATTCACCTATATTGTTCTCTTATTCAAACAAGTGATCAATCCAAATAAATTTGATCAACAATAATAAATAGATAAATAGTAAATTCATCACGTAGAGCCAAATCAAGCAAAAATGACAAACATTCACTGTTTTATATAATTTTAATTTTAATATTTTCGGGTCTCCTCTCACACAAAATAAGCAATTATGTCATCTTGGAATCTGATGGGAATTTTTTCACTATTTCTTTTTTAGCATTGTACTGATTGATTATGAAAATAAGCTGTAGTTGCAGGCCTGAAGAGGTTTGAACAGGTAATTACTGGAATTGGGAAATAGCTAAAGGGATTGCCGCTGTTTTTTTATAGCAGAGGCGAGCCGCCTTGTCTGAAAGACTGCCTCATCTAACATCATGAAAATGAAATATAATTCTGAATTTATTTTATGATATATAGCATAAACCTTTGGGGAAAATTAGACATGCTATTTCACACAGCAAAAGCCATATATTTGAGTCTCATTACTGTTTAGGCTGATTTCTTCTAACTTATTTCTCATGAGTGGAGATGCATCGGGATGTGGCCGACTTAACTTCCTGAGGTAAACCCTGAACTAATGTACATGTTGCCACCAAATAATCGATTGCTAGTTAGAATGTCCATTATGTGAGGACACATTTGTTCATTTATGAACAGTTTAATAGAGGAGCTAATTTGTGTGTTTTCAGAATAAGAACATGGCAGCAGCTCAATCAGGGCACATTTGTTGGATGCATCATTTGCCAAAGTCTAATCATTACGGGTGACTCACTTCTGTGATGTTGAAATTTCCCACCCCGCTCCCTACGCATATGTTAATCCTGAGACTGATACTTAGTTGTTGACCTCAACGCGTTCAGTTAATGACCCTGCTTTTTAGTTGCTTTTAATTCAACTTCGCAGGCTTCTGTTTGATTTCACTCGCCAAGCTCCTGTACTTGCCAGGGTACACTGAAAATTTCATGCGTCTCTCCTGCCATCACGGCTCTGTTTACAGGTTGAATTATCTCTTAGCCGGTGTTTTATGAACACTTCTGGCGCTGATTCCTCTGGAAGCAGCATATTCTGCTTTTACACGATTGCAAACGTTGCTTGATTTGCTATTATTAGGCCCCAGAAACACACATTGCAAATTACCCACAGACGAGTGGCCGTTTAGAGGCTGAAAAGATAAAAAGACTATTTAGGTTACTGTTAAATCAGGGTTTAAAGAAAACCTGTTTGGTGACTAAAGGTGACTGGACCTTCTGGTCACTCCTAAATACAGACATTATCACTGATGACAGCACACACGCAAACATCCACCCAGTGTTTTTGGCAGGATTATTGACTCGAGTTTAGCCTCTGTGTGACCCGTTCATACCAGACTGCTGTCACGGGTTAATCACTGTTTGTCACCTTCGAAACAAGACCCCCTGTCTGTAGTCTGTGTGTAGTTATGTTCACATCTCTGAGAAGCAGAGCACAGAATTAAACCAGACCGACCCGGTAAAAATATATTCAGCTTATTAAATTACTTTTTTACAATGGAGATTCAGTATGTCGTTATTGGTAGGGATGCACAGATATCGGGCCGATACCGACACAAATAGCTAGATCGGATATCAGTGACAAAGGGGCCTATGTTTATGTACTATACACATTATATACTGGAATTTTAAGTGGTGTGCAATTTATTATTTTAATAATAAGTAAAAATTCACTAAATTTGCATCTATGTATTTATTTGTTACATTTTGTTTTACAAAGTTAAGAAAGTAAAGTTTAAGTCCAGCATGATGTTGCCTTACACATAACAGAATGATCCCAGTCACTTCCACACACTGAAGCATACAGCTTATTAATTAAAGCTGCAGTGGGTAGAAATGGAGCAAATATGATTAAAACAAGTTATTTTTATAACTATAGCCTGACAGTAGTACATGAAACAGGTAACCTGAAAAAAATCATGTGTCCTCCGGTGCTCCCAACGGCATCTGCAAGATTTCACAGACCGGAGGAAAACAAGCAGTAAGAACTGATCTTAGGTCTGCTGTCCAGCTGCTGTCTATGAGAGCCGGCTGTCAATCACTCGCGAACTCCGACCAAACGGTCAAACTAGGCAGCGCTGATCAAATATGAATCAATATTATGTTACATTAATGACTATTTCTCTCCTCAGATGTTCTCAGAATCATCTTGTAGTGCACGGTTTAGCTGTAAAATTTGAAAATTTGTGACACCGTCGCCATTGTGAAATCTGGTGAAGGAGCGCCGAGTTCCGGTCACATGACCGGAGCACAGTCAATAGGAACGCTCTCTCAATGAATTGATTGATTTTCTAAAGC
Source organism: Sebastes umbrosus (assembly GCF_015220745.1). Classification (NCBI taxonomy): domain Eukaryota; kingdom Metazoa; phylum Chordata; class Actinopteri; order Perciformes; family Sebastidae; genus Sebastes; species Sebastes umbrosus. Next base: position 28,950,644 of record NC_051281.1, on the reverse strand, counting down.
CTGAAAACAGAGCCCTGAGGAGGTGCAGAAGTCTAGTTTTCTCTCAGAACACTTGAATTACAATATGCTGAAAGGTTATTATGGAATTTTTGCCCAATGATGCCAAAAATATTCTGCCTACTGCCACTTTAAACAACGGTATTGGATCGGTACTCGGTATCGGCCGATACCCAAAGCCAAGGTATCGCTATCGGGACTGAAAAAGTTGAATCGGTGCATCCCTAGTTATAGGTACAGTGTTGTGTATTTTCTTTTTTGCTTACAGGTGCTCTATACAACATTCAGAGCATATCTATTGCCTCTCAACATGGCTACAATTTTTTAGAAATAATGCCTGACAATGACTGATATCATTTATTTAACTTCAGGACATGAAAATCAAACATTTAATGTTTAAATTAAATATTTTCCAAATTATAAATCCCTAGATGTGTATGATTCAACTTGTCCCCATGGTCTAGAGTTAAAAAAAGTTAACATAAATCGTACTATCGAAACACAATACTTAAAAATCGCAATACATATCGAATCGGCACCCAAGTATCGTGATAGTATCGGATTCGGGAGATAGGTGCATCTTCCCAGCCTTAATGTTCACTATCTTAGTTTTAGCATGCCAGGGTGCTAATATTCGCTAATAACAGTAGCATTAAACACAAAGTAGCCTACAGCTGAGGCTGATGGGAATATTCCATGTATTTGGTTGTAAACCAAGGTATTGAGCAAGTTTTGGCTTCCTGGTGGCGCTAGAGGAAAAGTGAGGGGGATCACCGACGTCATTAGTATTCTTCCTATGGGGAACATGAATGTTAATACAAAATTGCATGTCAATCCATCTAACAGTTGTTCAGATTTCTGGACCAAAGTGTTTTTTGTTTTTTTTATTTGGTCTGTCTATAACAAAGTTAAAGCAACGTTCTAAAATTCAAAGTTTCATGGTCGATGATGCTAAAAGATGTCAGCAGTCAGTAATCCAGTAACTACTGCTTTACAACCCCCCTCCTGGCTCAGTTTAAACACAAGTCTGCTGCTGCTTGGCTTTGTTAGGACAAGGTGAACACGGGTTCCTATAATAACTAGTATTACTATACAGTTACCATAACATTATCATAGGTATCAGTTGTTCAGGCATGTTTTTACTGCAGCAACAGTAATCATGTGGAAGCAACAAGCCCCCGCTGCCCTCGTACCACTTTCACTATCAGTATGAAGTGTTCATGCTCCGGCAGCTCTGTGCTGTACGTCATGATAACTGCAGGATGTCATTCTCCTCAGATGAAATTGCCTCAGGTCTAAAGTCTAGATTCAGGAATAAGAGCCTGGAGGTCCAAAAAAACCTTTGATCATTGTGCTCCACCACTGGATTCAGGTCCTCATTCAGGACATTCTTTATTGTGATGGTTTTGGCTGGACCTCAGAGGGCCAGCCCTACAAACGCTAAAGTAAAGAGTGATTTTTCCTGTTAGAAACGGTGAGCACAAAACCAGGGACGAATCACGTGCATTCCACGATAGGGTACGTTACCGCTTGTATGGCCAGTTGAGTGGAGCAGCACGTCTCCTAGTGTCCTCGCCGGACCTGGTGGACATGTACCGCTGGATTTAACGTTATAGACGTGCCCCACTGACTATTTATGTAACATTTTAGCCTCAAATTCACAGACTGACAATACACGGTCCAGCCATACACTCTGTTCTGTTTAATGTTTTAAGGTTCACAGTAGTGCAGCTGAGAAGAAATCCAATCAAAGCTCAGGCAGGTTACCTTGAGGGGTTTTAAAATGGGTCAGGAAAATGAATATAGTCGGTGGAAGTACTTGGAAAGAAGAGGTGCACAGTACAAGTATGCTTGGTTATGTTAGGACTGTCTGTGTGTTTATAACCTGTGAACACACATCATGTGTGTGTGAGAGCGTGCCCAGGGTGGAGCAGGACATTTCAGGAGTTCCATTAACCTGAGTCATGATTAGATCACAGCAAGGTGTGGGGGCTGACTGTGCACTTACAGGACAGTTGCACTGGGATTTAGGTTTTTGCAGTCATTCAAATCATATTCCAGAGTTTAATCACAGTAGAATATATTATTATATTTGCCATTCTTGTTTCCTAATCCTACTTCCTGCTAATGTCGCAGATAGAAGCGCTTCGCTTTGGTCGTCTGCTGCGATGTTGGTTTGACTGACATATCTTATCTTATATTAAGTTGTTTTCTTTACACTGTTTTAGAACTGACTGTGTGTCTGATTGTTTCTACAATGAGTGAAATGGAAAGCGAAAGGAAAAACTCAACAAACACGTCTGGGCTTTAAGTGGAATCCCCTCAAATCATGCCGCCTGCATAGCGATCGAGTGACTTCAGTGAATCTTGGTGTCACCGACTTTATGCATTTGTTTACATGGCCGTCTTAAATTTAATCTCTTCCTTTTGTGTGTCTGTCTCTTTCTCGCGTGTCCTCAGAGCAGTGTTGGGACCCCTGTTAGACCTTCCTCCTCCCGCCCAGACTCTGATGGTGGTGGTGGACTCCCTGGATGTCGGGTATGGGGATGTCGAGGAAGGTGCGAAGACCGGCTCCATTGCGCAGCTCCTGGCCGCCAATCAACACCTGCTGCCCGGCTGGCTGATGCTGATCTGCTCCGTCCGCCGCCAAAACAAGGCTGTGTGCAAGATGTTCTCAGGTAGGAAGAAAGGATAACTCCTCTTAATGGGCGTTGCACTTTAAGATATTGTTATGTTGTAAATATCGGTCTCTGCGGGGCCAGACAGGAACGTAGGACTGATAAAGTATATGTACAGTGTTTAAACTATATTGGGGTTAAAAACTGGCATCTCTTTCTGTGTTATAGGTTTTCGTAGGCTTTCTCTGGACGATCTGCGCAAACCCCCGCCAGTCCGTGACGTGCAGCAGTACATCCTCTGCCGGCTGGATGGAGACGCAACGCTTCGCCGCCAGCTCACCCCCGACACGGCCGACATGCTGAATCTGCTGCACATCAAGAGCGGCGGCTGCTTTCTCTTCCTCGAGCGCGTGCTGGACGGCATAGCGGGCTCGCTGGTGGGTCTCCGGCAGATCCGCGACATCCCCGGTACTCTGAACGGCCTCTACCTGTGGCTGTGCCAGAGACTGTTCCCCCGGGGACTCTTCGTCTACGTCAGGCCTCTCCTCAATGTCCTCTTGGCTGCTCCGAGGCCCCTCACGCCCCAGCAGCTGTTCACAGCAGCCTGGACGCACGACACCTCGCTCAGCCCCCAGGACTTCCAGAACAAGCTCCGAACCCTCGCGCCCCTCCTGAACGACGGCCCCGGGGGCGCCAAACTACTTTTTCATGCCAGCTTTGCCGAGTGGCTGACAGATGTTAAGTATTGCACACAGAAGTACCTGTGTAGCAGAGCAGAGGGTCACGGTATGCTCGCCATGGCTCTGACTTTGCAGGGACCCCACCTGGACATTGAGGACACTTGCCAGCTAGCCACACATTTAGTTTGCTCAGGTCACCATAAAGAAAACCCTTCGTTATTGGCACTGTGGATGCTGTGGGCAGGTGTGCCAACTCTTACTCCTAGCGGCACCACATCCATAACCCAGCCTCCTGTTCTGGTCAATCAGGAAGTCCTTCAGCTGTTAAAGAGGAGCGGGCTCGTCTCTGCAGCCGGTTTTTCACGTGTTGCAGTGCATTGTACAGGCGAAGACGTCACTAGTTTA